>NW_026515542.1:0-600000 GCF_014898815.1 Panonychus citri | reverse complement strand
AATATTATTGCTGTTTATTAAGAATCTTTTTTCCAATCTGAGACTGATCAATTAACCATGACAGCTTCTGATAACGATGAAATTTGTGACAAACCGGTAAAGATAAATCGACCCAGTGTACCGGTTATTAATTCCATTACTTATATGAGTAACATTGAACGAAAACTCACCAAATTGTTTAAATGTTGCTTCTATCGAGATCGCTGTTTTTTTACCACCGATGATGCTGTTTGCTTTTTAAATCATTTGGACACTTGTCATGGGAATAAAGATGTCTCTTGTATTTACTGTTATTATCAATCTGGTGAAACGGAACCTTACAAAAAAGCTGATCGTCTTATTGATCATATCATTACTAATCATGGCCTCAGAAATTTCCAATGTAATTTATGTGTTTATCGAGGTTCAAGTATACCTCATGTTCTTCTTCATCAAGCAAATATTCATGGTAACAATTATCAAACCACCTTATCTGGTGATGGGTCTGTAGGCATTTGTAAAGTTCTAGTCTGTAAGCAAATCGTTTCAGGTCCATTACCCAGTGAAACTGTTTATTGGTCTAATTGTCGAGTTGAACGAAAAGTCGATCCTCCCAAAGAATCGCCAAAATATCAATGCCTTTATTGTGAATTTGTTTCTTTCATTCCTCATGTTGTTTTCTTTCATATTTGCAAAGTTCACCCTGATTATAGTTTAACTTTATACGATAAATATGTTGATCAATTACCAGAGATTAAAGAAGCTGAAGAAAAGGTTGATGAAGGTTCGTATTTACAACTAATCAACTACTATTTTACTCGTTTTTCTTGTATCTTATAAACTAATTTAAATCATTTGCTTTCATCCTGTTTACTAAATTCAGTCGTAGATGATGAGGATGCTGAATTAGATGCTATTGTCCATGATCTCCATTCAATCGGTACCAAAGATGATGACGAAGATATGACTCCTGTTGATGATGCTCCTCCTGAAGAATTTTCCGGAGATGATGAAACTGTCACCAAAAATCAGCCAAATGCTTCTATTTCCACGCGAGAGCGACTATTTGCCTTGAAAGGTGTTCGAATTGCCAAAAAACAACCCGATGATAAACCAGGTAAAGCACGAAAGTCTACAGGAAAACAAATCGTTGAGCCTGAACCAGAATTTGATAGAGAAGAAGAAGACGAAGAGGAACATCTAACTGCTCGCCAAAGAATCATGAGAGGATACAGACCTGAACAAAGTGCTGCTTTATTTAAACCTGTGGCTCTTGCCGGAAGTCAAGTGACAGCTAAAAGTTTTGTCGCTCGAAATATGTTTAAATGTTTAATATGTGCTGATGGTGCTCAAATTAGTCGTGTTGGAATTGGCTCCCATCTAATGCTTAAACATAACACAGACAGCTCGTTAAAGTGTTCTGAGTGTAAATTTGTTGGTTCGGTTAAAGAAATAATCATCCATTTCAAATCAATTCACAGTTTTAGTGATTCATCAGTTAGATATATCAAATTCATCGTTGCCATGGATGAAACGGAAGAAGCCAGTCAACCAATGTTGGGTCAACCTGTTAGATCGGGTGATTTAACACCTATGGAAAGGATTAGAAGAAAGAATCTAGAAAAGGATCCTAAAAATTTGTCAAGCAAGATTAAAAGATCTGTTTTCATTGGCCCCAAGAGTTGGAGAGACAAGCAAAGGCAATTGCGAAAAGAAAACGCCGGTGAAGACGCTGACGATAGTGAACGTGAAGAGATGGAAATAGATGATACTATTGAGAGTGTTGTTAATCAAGGGTCAAGTGAGAGTCAAGATCGAACCGAGCGATCTGATAGGATTATTCGGCTAAAGAAGAGAAAGGCCAGTGAATTGGAAGACGAACCAAGTGCACCCGTTTCAATCGAAGAACTTTTAGAACTTAAATCATCTCGTGAACGTGAATCTGAATATTTCTTCTGTCTTTTCTGTCCTTCGTTATCAACGAAAGATTTTTCTGAAGCTCAAGCTCATATAAAATGTCACCTTGAACTGAACATATTTACCTGTTCAAAATGTTCAATATTTCAATGTGAAAATATCCAAGAGTTGAAGGAACACCATGAAAACGTTCACCCAAATGAACATATTCCTCTTCCCAATGCAAGTGCAAATAATACTCATATTAATTATATAATTGAATTTCTCAATGAGCAATTCATCCGTCGTCGTAAAGGTGATCAAATGTCCCCTGATCAAGCTGCTCGATACGCTAGAATCATTTGCCCGATTTGTGAAAGTGCCAATAAAATAACTGGTGATACAAATTTTCATTTCACCAAATGGAAATCATTCAAAATCCATTTCTGGAAACACGCCAATGCTTCATTCATTAAATGTCGTAAATGCGGTGCTCTAGTCCCACGAACAAGGAAACGTGCCCATCTTGATTTAAATCATCCCGAAGATCTAGATGGTCCTACTTCCGATATCAAAGGTAAATTGGAAAATTTTCTTCCCACTGATTGGTTTCTTTCTGTTGATTAATTTCTTTTTTTCTCTCTTCCTTACATTTCCAATTCCATTACAGATTTTACTCCTTTCTATCATGAACCACTACCTGAGCTCGCTCTCAACTCTTTGAAAAGTTGCAAGAGGATACGAAAAGCATTATATGAGAGTAGAATTAAAGAAGAGTTCGAAATCACTGAATGTCGTGTTGAGATTAAACGTATGAAAACTCCTGAAACTGAAAAGATACATAAGATCAAAGAAGAGCCCCTGGATACATGAGATATTGGAATGAGCTTATACATAGTGTTTAATCAACGTTATTACTTTTCTTCACTAATTATTACAAAAAGAGAAACAGTCGTCAACAAAAAACCAATGGATTACATGATTAACATTTACATTCACGAAAAGATTTTTTTTATCAGATTCGTTCTTTTATATTACCTACCACCAGTAATATCAAAAGAAAAATATTCCTGAGCTCAGTTGCACAAAACTTATCGGAAAAAACTTAAATCAGACAATTAATTTAAAAAATTAACAATTGTCTTTCAATTACTCTTCCAATTCACATTTTGATGAAGTTGTGGCCAACGATGAATCCGAATCATATTCTGAAGTTGATCTATCCTGATTCTCACTGCTGTAAACTGAATCATCAGAGGTTCCATGTTCCTCATCACCCTGCAAAACAATGACAAATTTATCAATAACTTTACGTGCCTTAAACAAATTCAACCTTCTTTTTACTTACAATTTTGTCAAATTTTCGTTTGATAATCTCCTCATCACTGCGATAGATTTCATCTGGTTCCATGTTCTCGGTGTTGATACTTTCAACCTGTGGAGGGAAAACAAATGATTTAGTGTTTATTGATTGGATCACTCGAACGAGACGAAACGAAAAAGAGGAAAATTAAGGTTGGAAATGGTGATGGTGGTGACATGGAAAAGAGATATTTTTTTACCTCGTCCAGTAAAAGTCCTTTAGCCTCGAGCACTTGATTTAGCGAACCAATTTGTTTCAGAATATTTTCCATTGCATTTTCTGTTACTTGTAAACGTTTTTTAAGCTGACAAATTTGTTCATCTTCTTGGAATCATAGTAGAAACAAAATACCAAAAGTCAACATCAAATGGTTACGATTTCAATTTTTCATAATCAAAACAAAAACAATGTATCTAAACACTTACTTTTCATATCGTTTTCTTTGTCTTCTTGATATGTAAACAAACAAAATGATGAAAAACAAAATTAATTAGTGATTCTAATGTCCTGGAGATTAATGGAGATGAAAAAAACTTTTGTAAACAATTAAATGTAACCATTTACCTTGATTGATCGATGTTGTTGAACATTTAGAATTTGATTTCTTCTCATTTCTAAATCGTCGTTTTAATCTTAGATTAACTGATTTTGCTCGTTTTATATTTTCTCCATTTTCATCATACTCTTCACTGAAAACGAACTTCCTGTATTCAGGATCCATTTGGAAATCTTTGATTAACGGTTGATCATTTGACAAGAATCTTCGATGTCCATCTCAACTCGATCATCATCGACATTCTCATCATCGTCTTTGGACATAAACTAAATCAAAAGAACACGAATTCTAAAGTTAGTATTCTATAAGTCGATGGATAATCAACAAATCTATCGAATGATAGTTCGTGACAATTAGAAGCTTAAAATGCTCAAATGCAGTTTGGTCTTCGTCGAATTAACCGTTTCAACTTGGAAGACAATTAACAATTAACATCTTCGGGATTAGATGTTGATCAACAATTAGAGATCGATTTCATTTCTAATTGTAGTTCATTTGAATTTCTTGTAAGTTCAAGATTCATTCACCGATCGTGATGAAATGATCTTAGAAGATTTCGAAAACTGTGAAAATCTTGACAATCAGTTGATGTGAATCTTCAGGAAATCGTATTAGAATCAAATCAAATTAAAGTGATTGAATTTAAATGATTTGATAATATTGATTACCTTAAGAATTGTATAAAGGAAGACAACGAATAATCCAATGGTGTAAAAAGGCATCAAGAGATTAAATAATCCACCAGACTCTTTGGCCTTCATATGGCCTAATGTCGATCTCGTCGGCAGTCCAATAAAGGGCTATAATTAAGTGAGAGAGAAAACAACACAATCAATTAAACAAAAGCACGAAAAACAATTAAAAATAGTAATGTAAACATGGTAATGATTGTGGAGCATTTTTTTGGCTCCTAACGAATGAGAGAAAATTAATTTAGTTGAGTAAAACTAATTAGCCTTCTGTCAACAATGAAAATGAAGATTCAATTTAATTACAATTAAATTACCTGATTAGTTGACTTAGAGTAACGAATATCTTTGAGTATATGTTGACGAACTCGAGGATGAACCATAGCTACAGATTGTGGATAAAAAAAGAGGGAAAGTAAATGTAAATATTGGAAGAAATTAGTTGATTAGCGATTAATTACTCACCGATATTGTCATTGAATCGAGGTTTTGGTGAACGAAGGGCCACTTCGATCATCGGGTAAAATATCTTAGGCCATAAAATCGCGAAACAAGCGACAATCACGCCTAAAATCAGGACACTTTTACCTGTACTTAGTTGGTAGCGTGAAGATTTGACTGGTTTACCTTTCAATGGATTTGATTTACTCCACCAAAGTGATTGAGTCATCGTTAGAATTACAATTGGATTAAAATTGATTGAGAAGATTAAGAAAACAACAACAATCAGGAATAATTGTAACAAGATAACAATTGATTCTCAATCAATGATTACATTGGAAAAGCAACAAACAAAAATATCGATTTTTATATCTTCATCTCTGTGCGATTGCTCTTAACGAAGTAATTTCTTTTCTTATCAAATTTTAATTTCCATCAAAAATTTCAAACAATTAGAGATAACTAATCATTAATTAGTCTAGAGAATTGATTTAGTTGCAATTATCTGAAAAATTTTCATTCCAATTTGAGATAGAGTGAGAAAAGAAGCATTTTACTCGAAGAGATTTATGATTGTTAATAAGTTAATTGTCCTACGATTGCAGAAACAATTTGAATGATTGGGTTACAATTAAGATGAAAAGAGGGAGAGTTAATTCAATTTCCATGGGATTATAACTGAGAATAAGGTTATGAGAAGATGAAGATGATTATGGTGATGGAGTTTTATGATTACGATTCCAGGAAAAAGGAACATTTTTTCAGGCTAAAGATCACAAGAACTTTTTCTCCTCATGATTTAATACATAATCGATTGAACAACAACAACAAGAGAGAGAGAGAGAGAGAGAGAGAGATGAAGACGAAAATGATTTTTTCTCTTTGGGCCATTAAGATGAACCGAGGGCTGGTTGATGGAGCGATTTTCAGGGAAGAAGCGAAAAAGAAAGAAAAGAAAGAGGATGAGAAGATGAGAAGATGAAGATGACAGAGGAAAGAAGATGGAACTAACAAGAGAGGGAGTAGAAAGGAAGATAAAGGGTAGAGGTGATGAAGAGAAAAAGGGGCAATTTGGGGAATCCCAATTCTTGGAAATTCAATTCAATCTTGTTGAGTGTTGATCTTTTTTTCTCTTGTTCTACAAAGAGAATCCTTTTTTTTTCTTCTCTCTCCCAGAAAGAAAGACAAAGTTCACAAAATGAACATGATCTTCATCTTCTTTTTCAGGTAGAATTATCTTCTCTCTCTCTCTTCTCCCTCACACACAGACTCAATTCTCTATGTTTACATCGTTTCATCTTCAATTGCATCTCAAGTGTTCAACTAGAAACATCTCAGGCCTTTGGTTATATTTGTTTCTTTTTCTTTCCCAACAATTGGTCATCTTTCGGTCATCATATTCTCATCCGTTCTTCTCAATATTTCATCATTTCTTTGACTTTTTTTTTCTCCATTTTTCCTCCAACTCTTTTCATCTTATAATATTTCCAGTGTTCTTATTTTCTGTTAACATCCTTTGACTCTCTCTCATTTGAATCATCCCATTTGATTTTCTCTCTCTTCTCGCCTGACTCATCAACATCATTAAGATCATTAGATTTGTTGATTGTTTGCTTAATTTGATTGTTTTCTCAACCTCTGACTTACTCGCCATCAAAAAAAAAGAAAAACAAAAGAAATTGAAAATTTTCTCTTTTCTTTTTTCATATCAACCCCTTCATTCACGTGTTGCTTTTGTTTTTGTTTTCACTTCATCTTTGTGTTCAACTTTTAATCTAATCCCAGGTAATCACTGTGTTAATTGTTTGTTCGTGTATTTAATTTCTTCAATCTAATTAGTTAATCATGGATAATGAAACACTTCGTAAATATGAGATTGAAGCTCTTTCAGCCATTTATGGAGATGATCTGATGCTGGAAGAGGAGGAAAGTCATGGTTTCTCCGTTACTCTAACTCATCCCGAGGAAAATGAGAAAACAATTAAACTTGATATTAGATTTTCTCTTGATTATCCTCTTAATGGTCCACCTTATTATACTCTAAGTGCTCCATGGATGTCACGTAATCTCAAAAGTAGATTAGTTGGTGAATTAAATACAATTTACTTGGACAATCAAGGTGAATCCATATTGTATATGTGGATTGAAAAAGCTCGTGAATATTTTGATAAAGATGAAAACGTTGATTCAATTAACGGTTCAACTAATGAAACAACCGGTGGAAATTCAATCACCCCTGATAACAATTGTGATGAACAATTAACACCTTCTTTACATGGTAATAAATATCAACACTGTTCAGGTAAATTTAATTGTTTCATTTTCGTTGAAATTTGATTGTGTGTCTTTCATTACCAACAAAAAGTAAATTTATTTGTTTGATTAAGAAACAATTTCAACAAAATTTGATGGATTTTGCTTTAATTGTTGCTACTTAATTGCAGTTTAGATGTAATTGTTTACTTAATTTTATAATTTCTGTTTGATTGTAACCTTGAAATTTTCACAGAATCATTTGTTTAATGATCAATATGATCAATTGTTTTTCTCATAGGATTAGTTTGATTTACATAATCCAAATGGGACAAACTAACTGTGAATGAGAAAACATTACAATCAAGGCTCAAAGGGATTTTACTATTTTAATCATTTGATGATGATGATTAAATCTAATTGTTTACCTTGAATTTGATGAGCAATTTATTTGTTTACTGGTTGTTTTTAGTTACCTAGAAATGGTTCAATCTAAAGTTATGGTAACTCAACTCATCCAACCAAATTGTCTTCGTCTTTGGTTAATTTGTTAGAAATCTAATTCTCTCTCTCTCTCTCTAACTTTCTCATCTTCTTGTTTCATCATCATTAACATCATCATCATCATCATCTCTCTATGGTTCAGTGATAAATTATCGTCTGGAACCAGAATCTTAGCAATCATGTCGATGAAGATTTTAACCATGAAACAAACTTCTTACCTTTCACACTAACAATTTCCATCAATCATAATCAAGTTTCTCTAAGTAATTAAATCAATCACTATTTAATTACTGATGAGAATAAGAAAACAATGTTAATTGTGTGATGGAATTAGAATTGATTATTGAAAGTTTTTGATTTTCTTTTCTTTTCTTTTGTCTCTCTCAGGTAAACTGAATGAAGATATTGATGAAGGAGGTGATGGAGGAGGCGGTGGAGATGAAAATGATGAAAATGCTGAATATAAATACGAGGAGTTTGATTATCATCATTATCATCATCATAAAGATCACAATGGAGTCGCTAATGATATTAAATTTGTCCATGGAGAGCCAATTGTTGATCGTCGAAGTGTTTTCCAAGCTCATATCTGTCCGGTTGATTGTATTGTCCAAGTTCAATCAGCTTTGGTCACTTTGAAGGCGAACAAGAAAATAGACAATGCAACTCATAATATTGTCGCTTATCGTATAGCCGGAGGCGGGGGTGGCAGTGGCGGTGGATCATCTCATCACACTTTCATTCAGGATTTTGATGATGACGGTGAAACTGCCGCCGGTGCCCGTTTACTTCATCTTCTTCAAATTTTGGATGTTAAAAATGTCCTCGTTGTGGTAAGTCGTTGGTACGGCGGAGTGAATCTTGGAGCCGATCGATTCAAGCACATAAACAATGTCGCTCGCGATTTACTCGTTAAATGTGGTTACATTGAGGCCGCTGTCCAAGAGAAATCAAATTCAAATCGAAAGAAAAAATCTAAATAACAATTAACTTTCAATGATTCTCGTTCAACAATTGGCTTTAATTATTGAGAATCATTTTTTCATCTCTCTCTCTCTTTCATCATCAATTTTTTTACTAATTATATATTAATCTCTAGCAATTAATTTCTTCAAACTAATCAACGTCTCATATAATTCATTCAACTTATTATTATCATCTGTCCAAATTAATACAATCAATTCAATTACCTCAAAGTTTCTTGTATATTGATAGTTTCGCCACTAATTGTAACAATTTGATCCATAGATCGATTAGTTCATTAATCGAAATCAAATTGATTTCTCCTTAATTGTCGACTGATGATTTCTATCTTTTCGTCAATCCTTATAATCATTTTCTCTTGGGTAAACAATTAATTAAAGTCTCTCTCTCTTTAATTCTTAATCATTTTGAGATTAGTAAATGTACTCAAATGTTTAATTTGAATTACTTTTCTCATCTCAAGAAATTAACTAATAATTCATCTTGATCATTTCCCTCTCACGATTTAGATTTATTTATAATCTAATTACTTTTTTATATATCCTTTTAATATTGGGACCTTAATTTTGATAATTTAAAATCAAACAATTAACATTAATCACTTTGAATTATCATTTCAAATGATTGATCTCAAAATAAAACCTTTCATTAAATTGTAACAATCTGATTAATCTCAAGACAACAAAGCATTTCTTAATCTCTGCCATTTTTTAAACTAAGAAAACAATTTTCCTATTAATCATTACAATTAATTTTAATTAATTGGTCTTTGATTGTAATAATTAAGAAAAACAAATTAAACTTTGTAAATCTCATTGAAAATCAATTGAATCAAAGTAAAAACAAAAACGATAAACAAATTTGACAACAATTAGTTTTCACTTTATTCTTTAGGTGATTAATTAATTTAATTGTCTTTTCCAATTTCTCCGAATCAACATAATCAACAATTTGATTAATTCAATTTTCTTTTCGCGATTTGAATTAACCGCCTTTTTTTTGTTTCTTTTTCTTGATCAACATTTTTACTCATATGTTTGGACTGTTTTGATTTTGTTACTTTGGTTGATTAACTTAATTGTCTTTGTTTGATTTTGTTTTTCTCTCAACTGGCAATTTAATTCATTTATTCATCAATGAGGAAATGATTTCTCCATTAATTAGTAGTAATTTCTATCCAAAAGTGTCTAGAATTTTGTTACAATCGTTAAGATTTTGTAAGAAAAGAGTTGCCAGTGATTCGGAAAAATGGATTCGTTTGGCTGCTTTTTATCGTGATAAAGAAGATAAATTAAATTGTCATTCTGATTCTGATTCAATTAAAGGTTATGAAAGTGGACGATTATCTACCTTTGAAGATGATGAAGGTAACCCTGTCTATCCAACTGGATCCTTATCATATGCAAAAGCATTAAAACCTCATAAGAATCGATCATATCATTTAAAGGTAATCAAAATCATTTATTAATTTATATCAACAAATTGTTTCTTATAGTAAATATTTCATTTGATTAACAACTTTTTCTTTTCAGAGTCATACCTTTCTTGATATTAAAAGTGTCAATTTTGTTGGTGGTAATGGCGGAGATGGTGAGATATCATTTCTACATCTTTGGTGTAACGACATGGCAGGACCCGATGGTGGAGATGGAGGAAATGGCGGCCATGTTATATTAAGAGCTGATAGAAGAATCAAATCTTTATCACATTTAATTTCAGTTTATCGAGGAAATCATGGGGAAAGAGGAATGAATAAAGATATGACAGGAGCCTGTGGAAAACATGTTCTCGTTGAGGTTCCTATCAATACACAGGTTAAAGAGCAAAGTGGGAAAATGTTAATCGAATTGATTAAAGATGGTGAAATGTTTATCGCTGCTCGTGGAGGTGCCGGTGGAAAAGGGAATCATTTCTATCTAACAAATGAAAATCGTCATCCCAGGGTAGCTGAATATGGTGGTAAAGGAGAGACGCGACAATTAATTCTTGAGATGAGGTGTTTTGCCCATGCAGGTTTAATTGGATTTCCAAATGTTGGTAAATCAACTTTACTTCGGGCAATTTCAAGAGCCACACCAAAGGTTGCTGATTATCCGTTTACAACTTTAGTCCCTCACATTGGTGTTATTGATTATTCGGATTATGAGCAAATTGCAGTCGCTGATTTACCTGGATTAGTTGAAGGGGCTCATCAAGATAAAGGTCTTGGTCTTGATTTCCTTAAACATGTTGAAAAATGTGTCTGCTTATTTTACGTAATCGATGTTAGTTTATCCGAACCATGGAAACAATTAGAAGCTTTAAGATATGAATTAGAACAATTTAGACCTGGATTATCTAAAAGACCCAATTGTATAATTGCATCTAAATACGATTCAGATGAATGGCAAGAAAATCTAAATTCATTAAGAAATTATATCTCAAAGGAAACTAAACAAGGTGAATTACCATTACCAGTGATTCCGTTATCGGGAAAATATGGTTACAATTTAACGGAATTTCTTAGACATTTACGAGCCTTATATGATTTATACAATAAGCCTGAAACAGATGAAGAGGGTTTTAATTGGTAATCAGTCAAGACAATTAATCTTAACAATTTGTAAAAAAAAACTTTCATCTTCTTGTAACAATTGTAAAAATCAAAGTCAAACAAACTCATTAAATGAAATCTCTTCGAGTAATTTAACATAGAATTTGATTTTAGTTGTAATTCAGACATTTTTTTTCGAAAAATACTCAATTTCCATTTAATTGTAATTTTTTTATAAGTTAATTATCTTTGTTTCGACTCCAAATTACGAAGAATTTACTAGACGTTATTAGTTAACGTTCCCTGACTTTGGAAAACAAGAAAAAAAATCTTGAAAAGGACAAACATTCAAGTCTAATTGTGATTAAATTTGCTCTTAATTGTGTAATTTACTTGAATCAATTGACCTTTCATCTGTGTCTAATTTGCTAATTACCAGTAAGTATCTTTGTTTGCATCCATTCAAAATGTGTATACTTGATCTATTGATTCATAATTGATTCATTTGTGTAATTTGTGTAATTTGTTGAGATATTTTCTCATTTTGATTGTTTATATTGATCATTTTGATTATTTTTCTCTAATTTTATAGATAATTGAACATGGCCGGACATGGTGAACACGTTGATGAAGCCCAATTCACTGGGATGTCCAAATATTTTAATTCTTTCACCAACACTGGGCGTCGGAACTGTTCCATTCTCACCCTTAGTGTAACCGGTGCTCTCATTCTTTATTTCACTAAATTTAGAAAATCAGGAAAAGAGGAGCCCAAGAAGTAAATGATTCCTCCAGTTACAATTATGGAAATTTAATTTCTTTTTTCTTCTTTATCTTTATCTTTTTAGGTAGCTCATGTTTCTCATGTTTGTTTTGTTCTTTTTCTTTTCTCCTTGTTAAAAGAAAAAAGAAAAGCTCCTTGACTGTTATTAATTATGTTCAAATGGTTCGAAACAGAATTTACTATTTAAACTGTAACAACATTCACATGTCAATAGGATGTCAATAGAGAGCTTCGTAAATAAAAATTATTATCGTTAATCTGGTTCCGCTGTTGATTAATTTTATCCTTTTCCTCGGGATAGAATCATATTCGGAATCAACCATCATCATCATCATCATCAATTGAGTGGAAAAAAAATTGTAAATTCTAAATAGTTAATCAATTTTCGGGTAATTACTCAAAGTGAATCAACGAAAATCTTCAATCTTGTAATCCGAATTTGCCAACCAATTAATCTTTATCTCGATATTCTCCCTGCAAACAATCAAATAACCTCAATGAAAACGATTTAACATTAACCAAATTAACCAGATTATCTGATTGATCGTCAAACAATTTAATAGAGTAAAGTTGAAACTCCAAGATGATTTAGAAGGTAAATCGTTTGAAATGATTATTGGTCATCCAATCAACTGACCATCATTAAGTCAATGGTGATTAAAAAGATTAACTAGTTAAAGTTAAATGTTTAAACCAAAAAAAGAAACCAGAAAGGTAACAAAGAGAGAGAGAGAAGAGATTAACGTAACCAGATTAAAGAGAAAGAGAAAAGAAAGACTCACTATTTTCTTCTTTTCTCTCTTACTCTTTTCATTCTTGTTCTTCTCTCTTTTTATATTCTCACTTATTTTCTATTCTCATTCAGTTTGTGTTTCTTTTTTCTCGTTTTAGTTTTTTCTTTTTTTCTTTAATTTCTTCTTGTGCCTTAATTAGTTAATATTCTTAATTGTTGACCATCACATGTCAACATTTATACGAAAAGAATAAATTTTAATTAATTTAGTTCTTGTTGTGATTAATGTGTCTTTCTAATTAAGTCTATAGATTTTCTTCTTGTGGTTCATTTAGTTTATTGGTGTTTTTGTGTCTGTATGTGTGAGTGTTTTTCTTGTTTGGATTGACATTTTTTTTGTTCTTTTCTAATTTCTTCTCACTTTTAATGAATTTTTTGTTCTATTGTGAATTCTATCTACAAAGTTTACTCCATTTTATTCAATGAAAAAGTTTATCTTAGAGAAAAATTTCTCCACTGGAATGACTGTTCATCCACTTTCTTCACAAGTACCACCGCCAACGAATTCACCACTTCTACAATCATCACCATCAACAACAACCACAACATCAACATCATCTTCATCCTCTTCTTTGTCACCAAATATTTTTACTTCTCAATCAACAAATGGATATAACAACAACAACTCCTCCAATAGTTCAACAACTTACAACAAATCTCATCGGGGTAGGAATTGTCATCGTCATTACATATCATTAAAACAATTTTCTATCCCTAACATTAGCCCACTAATTCATGTTGATTCAATTCTAATCTCAAAATTAATCCCTCTCATTATGTTAGTGGATAAAAAGGTTTAGTTAGTTTAGTTTGAACACTTTCGGCTCTACCAATGTGTTAACCCGCTTCTCAGCTGCCTTCGCCTTTTTCTCTTCTCTCTCTGTCTTATATTTAAAATGGATGAAAGTTTTTTCTTATATTTTCTTATTTTTCCTTCTTTGATTTTGACTTTACTTCTTCTGTTCTTCTTATTTCTTCTCACCGATGTTCTCTTTCCCTTCTCTTTTATTTTACTCTCTCTCCTTCACATTTCTCGTACATTAATTTAGAGTCAAGGTCATTTTTTTGTAAGAATATCTCTCTCTCTCTCTCTCGCTCTCTTCTTTCTCTTTCTAGTAGCTGAATAGTGGAGAGTTTAAGTTGTATATAGTATTTAGGCCGATTCAAGTTTCGAACCGGATTGATTAAACTTGCTTGCTAATTATATTTCTCTAGATGATTTTTTTTTTACTACAATTTAATCGCGCCAAGTTGATTTAATTTCTATATGGATTATTGCTTGTTAATTTCTCTTTTTTTTCTCATCATCCTGTATGTGTGTGTGTGTGTGTCTATCTACCTTAACAATTGATAACTTTGCTTTTATGTTTATCAAATTTAATTTGAGTTTCTTTTCTTTTCTCTTTCTCTCTCTCGCTTTTCCTAATTTCTTTGTTCAGTTGTTGCTCAAGAATCAAGAAAGTGATTCCGTCAATTATTGCTACACAATAATACAAAACATTATCATGTATCCAACCAGATTAAATTCATGTACCTAAAATATTAGCTTTTTTTATCCGTTTGGAGGTCGTCAGTGAGCTGTGAGTCTCAATTGTTTTTATTTTGTCCTTGAAGTCTTGACTATGCAAGTTACACCGTAATATGTTTATATGTAATTTTGTTTATGATGGAGACCAGATATCAAGTGAGCATTAGAAAGAGAGAGAGAGAGACATTGAAAAAGAGAAGATAAATAGAAAGAGACTCGAGAAGTTTTGAGAGAGCTAATATAAAATGGATGTTTAAATCTGTTGTTGGCTTAACCGGAAAAATTTTTACATTGACTGTTAAATACTATCCCCTCTTAGTCCCCTTCTCACCCTCTTTCTTTTTCTCCTTCTCCTTCTCTGTTTTTCTCTTTCGTCTTCTTCTCTCTCGCTCTACCTCGTCCCGTTCTCACCTGAAGAAAGAAGTCAAGAGAAGAAATTGAGACAAACAGACAGAGGAAGAGAGAAAGAGGGAGGAAGGTTAAGACCGGAGAGTAAGATGATGATGTTAGTGAAGAAAAGAAAGATAAGACATTCTATTGGAGATGGAGAAGAACAACTAATAGAGAAATAATCCTGGGAAATGTCTGGTTAAATAGGAAGAGGGAAAAGGGCAAAGCAAAAAACATAGAACGGAAGAGAAAGAGAGAGAGAGATGAAGATGATGATGAGGAAAGGAGAAAGATAACTATGGACCTTTAAAGCGTCAGCTGAGTTATGTGAATGAGAGAGAGAGAGAGAGAGAGAGAGAGAGAGTCATAGAGGAAGAAGTAACTAGACGAAGAGACTTTTGACACAAGCTATTTGGTGAAGATCGAAAGAGAGAGAAAATTAAAGCGAAGTAATAACAACAAACTTCTCCCTCCCTCCCTCTCTCTCTCATCCTCTGTATTTATCTCTGAATATCCTCACATAGGAAAAACCAAAGAAAAACATAATTGAACCCAAACTGAGTTAATGTTGATTCGACTCGGTTCAATTTCGAAGACACGAAATTTGTTGCTCAAGTATCGATCTTCTATCATAATTCAATTTAGCTTCTGCCTTCTCAATGCGACTCATCCGATTCCAATACCTTCTTTTTATCATCTTCATCCTTTTTTAATCTTCCATGTTTATGATCATTTGCGATTTTTCAACTTTCAATTGTTACTCTCTACCTGATATTTACTTTTAGATTGTTTGTTTCAACTTGAAAACAATTAATCAAATCTCCCAATTATCGGCAATTTTGATTCAATTATCTTTTTTCTCTTTGTTTTGGTAGAAAAAGCAATATAACAATTGATTTTAGTGTTTCTACTTCTCCGTTTTCTTATTTGGAATATTTCGCATCTTTTATTGTTTTCATCGAATAGAAATGATTAATCGAAATCTTTTGTTCTTCTCTCCTTATTCTTGTTTCCCATTAGGAGTTAATTCAAATCAATTGATTCATCCATCGGCTGCTAATCCAATCAATTCTATCGGTAATCATAATGATTCCGGTTTTCAACCTTACCGAGGTTCATTACCAGCCAATTCATCGTCTAGTCTTGAAGATGGTCTTCTCAATAGTGGACAACAACAACAACAATCTTCCTCTGGACCCTCTTCGGCAAATTCAGGGTCATCTACAACACCATCCGCCGCCACTTCCTCTAATATTGGAAATCATATATTACCATATAGTGAAAGGTTAAGATCAGCGGCAGTTGCAGCGGGTTATCCATACCATCCATTTATTGGTTCATCTCATGCAAATCCATCAGCACCTATGCCACAATCATCTCAATCTTCACATCACAATTTGTCTTCACATCCTCTACCTCCTCCTCCAACACAACCGTACAGGTAAGTTGGAAATGTTTGTTTACTTTTCCAATTTTAAGTTTCCAGTTATTTTAATGTCCATTTTTCCGGTTCTATCTTTTTTTCTCACAGAATTGATGATCCACTTTACCTTGAAAGATATGGTCTCATCCGATCCTCGTCAAATAATTTACACCAAACCTCAAATGTTCAACCATTAAGTCATTCCGATCTATCACCTGGACACACTTCAACGAACTCTAATGTGCCTTCCTATCAGATGAGCTCCCGTTACTCTGAACTTTTAGCAACACACCAGGAAAGAGTACTTAATGAGGAGACACAACGTTTACTTGGTCATGGATCTAATTCCAATCATCATCATCCTCATCAACATCCTCCGATCTCATCTTCCGGTCCAACAAATTACAAAATGCACTCGACCAACAGTGAACATGGATCTCGGGTCGAGATTATCCAAATAATGGTAATACATTACCAGGAATGTCTACCAGGGAAATGAATACAAATTCTAATTCTAATAAAAAACATCAACCTAATGGATCGATAACTATGGGCAATCCTGGTCCAAGGCCCATGAATTTAACTTCAAACACAACTGGTGTTCATCAAGGCCACAAGAAAAGCACCACCAGCGCTATCTTGGTTGATCTAAAACGAGAACATCCATCTCAACTTACTTGTCAACAATTTGGTCCTTCTTCATCACAAACAACAATCACATTTACAAATAGTCCAGTGACAACTACATCCTCATCTAATGTTAATAATCATCTTTGGAGACCTCAGATTAATGAACGAGATGATTCAAGACATCATCATGTAAATTCCAATGCTCACAATAGTAGAATGTTTCCCGATAATGTTAAAAGAAATGTTGCATTCGAAGTCCCAATCGATTTTAGTAGTTCGAAAAAGCAAAGGTTTAGTGATATACCAGGAGACTATTCCTTTAAACCATCAGCGGCAGTTGAACATCAGCCCGAAACTTTCATTCCCAGTAATCATTCGTCGCCATTTTTCATCAACTCATCGCAAGATCTTCAAGTTCATCTTTTAAAATCAAGACCTACACCTCAGTCATCTTCATCCTCGTCACAAGTATCGCAACAACAACAACAACAACCATCGCCACCTCCACTTCGTCAAATAAATTTCAATAACAATAACAACACATCACCATCGAAAAAGTTAACCAATGAAGTTGAACCTCAATGTCGTCAACCATTAAAATTACATCAACCGCCTCAACCTCAACTAGCGCAAGGTCATAAAGATCATTCTCCTCAGAAAAACGCTGAAAATATTGAGAAGGTAATCTCAAAATTAGATCTTATGGAAATGAAGCTAAAAGTAAAAAGGAAAGAGCGAGCTGAAAGAGCAGCATCTCGAGGATCAGTTGAAACAAGTGAAGATGAAGATGAACTCATCTACAGTGAAGAGGAAACTTCAGATGAAGAGGAAAACGAGATGAAAAAAGCGCGGTACCGATGCAAGTATATGATCACCACTGGGCCACCCGCTAAACTTGACGATAGACCGGAAAAAGTGGACTTTCTCAATTCCTTGGGACTAATAACCTTGCAACGCAGGAATGAGATCCTTTTTGAGAAGTATGTTTCCCGTCGTCGATTCAAATCTAAAAGTGATACTTATCCATTGGTCTCAATGTATAAGATGCCAAAGGCTGAATTTTTTGATTCGGAAAATGTTTTCATACAACCAACTGATATTTTACCCAATAGTTTATTCAAATGTGAAGACAAATTAGAAGATAAATTTAATTATATGAATTTACTTGGCCTTAAACATGAATTGAATGCCGATGAAATTAAGAAACGTGAACAGATCTGGGAAGGTGTTCTTGAAGAGAGAGATCGACGTCGATCAATTAATCTATCCTATGGAAAGATAACCAACAATTTAACCAAGGAAGCGCTCGATAAATGGTTCCAATATTTAACCTCACAACCAAGAGTTTACAATAATTACGATCGTTATAATAAAAACGGTTACCTGAACAATTATAACACCAATTTAAACTCTAAAACACCGACATTTACCACCGGAAGTTCCTCTTTCTCTTCACCACCTTCCCATGAGTGTAATTCTGTTCCGTTAGCAGTTAACAATTCATGGCACAATCAAAGGCGAACTTTAAATGTTACCTTAGATCGTAAACAATCAAAGCAATCAAAAACCAACTCGAAACAAGGTTTATTAAAATCTCTTGATAATAAAGAGATTTTATTAAATAAATCCTTGAAAATCAACAATCATGAAGATAAAATGAAAGATGATCTTCTCCCTCCCTCTTCATCGCGATTAAATAATAAACACAAATCTACCAATTTACAAATCACTGACCAGGATCGCCATGAATCAAAATATTCAGAAGCTTCGTATCACAATGATACATCTTCCGTCGGCTTCAAATGGCCTGGAATTGAAGCGATAACAACTGCATATGAAAAATATGCACTTGGTATAACTGAATTTCATATTTCTCATTAACTACCTTGACCTTTAATCCACAATTTAATTGTCCATTGCAATTTAACTTTTCTCATTCTTTTAACACTTAAACTCAATTGATACTAATTAATTTCTCTTCTTCTAATTTTAACAGAGTCCCAAAAAGAAAGAGAATCATTAAACGGAAGAATTGGACAATTGAAACTGACGATTCGCGAGAAAACCAATGCAGTCGACAAACTGTCAAAAAAGATCGCAGTAAGTTAATCATCTGTTAATTATCTACACGTTTTCGATGCTCTTAGTGAGGTTAATTATCAAATTTTCCTCATTAATCACGTTTTTTTTTCTTCTATCACTAATTTTCCTTCATTCATCTTGCTTTTTGTTTCCAGAATCTAACGAAAGTTCAAAAAGAAATGGACGAAGAAAGTGAGCAATACGAAAGGAGAATAAGTTCAATAAAGACACATCTAAATGAGATCGTATCATAATAACAATTAACTGGAAGAGTCAATTAATTTCAAAATCAAACCTCATTCAAGTGTCTAAATATTTTTCGCACAAGCGGTTAATCAATTTTTTTTTGGAAACCAATTTAATCCTTAATTCCTACTACAACTATAACTACTATCAAAATATCAAAAGGAGCTGATTTAATGACACTTATTCAAAGATAATCAACCCAACAAAAAGTAAAATAAGATAATTACAAATAATTATTACTTAATCATTGTAAATTAAATTGTAATCAATAAGTAAACTTGTGTAAGCAAATCAGAAGCAAACAAAAAAAATCAACCTACTACTAAATAGATTGTGTAATAAAAGATATGTCCAAATTCAATTGCATAGTAAA
Organism: Panonychus citri; assembly: GCF_014898815.1. NCBI lineage: Eukaryota > Metazoa > Arthropoda > Arachnida > Trombidiformes > Tetranychidae > Panonychus > Panonychus citri. The sequence goes on along the minus strand of NW_026515542.1, from coordinate 580,553 downwards.
TTCAAAAACCTTCATAAAACAAACAGTTTAATTAAACTTATTCAATTGCAGATAATCAACTAATTGTTTACAATTTGATTCAAATCACAATTTCAAAGTAGAAAACAAAAATTACTATCAAAGGTTAGTTTGAATCTCGAACACCGGTTGGCGCTCTGATCGATCAATAAGATTTAGAATCAGAAAAATTAATTAAATTAACTTTTGATTTGATTTTAATTGTTTCGTCTCTGGGTGAGTTTCATTTTCTCATTAATTGACTGAAAAGTCAATAGATTTGTTTCAACCTTTTGATGAATGAAAGTGTCAATATGAAACTAGAAAACCTAATATCTTTAATTACTACGAATTGATAATTTATGTTGACAGTTAATTGTTAACAAATTAAGAGTTGAAAAAGTTATATGAGTCTAATTGTTGACTGTTAACAAGTTTGCTGATAGTGATTTGGTTGATCGATTAAGGATAATTAGTGATTGATTCTGTTTGATTTAAAGACTTTTGTGTTGTTTTCTTACCCTTTTAATTGTTGAAGAAATGAAGTAAATCAATAATAATTTGAAACCATTCAATCAAATGAAAACTCTGAGATATTAAATCAATCAATATAATAATGATGATAAAAGTGAAATAACGTGATTAAGATGATTAAAATGATGATATAAATGTGATGAAAGTTTCTGATTCAATATCAATACAAATACAACACTGATGATGATGATTAAAGAGATAGAAAATTAAATTAATCAATGAAACAGTGTTAACAACAGATTAAAACATGATTAAATTAATATCTATGAAGACCTTGGTCTTCATTAGGTCCTTGAAATTAAACTAAATCAATCAAGACAAAAGGAAAAGTGAATGATAATCAATGTTCAATAATTAACTAAATCGTATTCATATTAGTTGGTTAACTTGACAAAAGTTTTTGAAAAAGTTTCCATTCAGGTTAATCCGATTGAAATTACCAAATTGTTACCAAAAGTTGATTTAATGGATTATTATATTGACAAATATTAGTTCAATATATTATTAGTAAACTCAATTTTCTAGTTGGATTAAGATTTAGATTTAGTTAATCAAATCAAGGTTTTCTTCAGGCTTCAATTTAAATCTTGTTGTTTTAGTTTTCATTTTAATTGTTATGGTTTCTTGGTGGTTCAACCAGATTAATTTAGTGTTTATCTTGATCACATTGTAAAGGTTTCCTTGCTCATATTGTTTCATTTTCTTGCAGAATTAAATTGTTAACTGTTACTATTTACTAAACAATTATCATCATCATCATCATCATCTATTGATGAAATTACATTTTCAAAAGTGATATTAAAACAATCAAAGTGTGAGTAACAATCATTATAAATCAGTCATTGTGATCATCTTGATCATCATTACAACTTTGATTGTTAGTTAAGGTAAAAGGTTTACTGGTTAATTGTTACCATCCATATTATCAAGATCAAGGGTGTTTAACAATTGAAATTGTAGCAATTGATTTGCAATATTAATTAAATTGTCTTGGTTCTGATCAATTCATATACTTAATGTGTATGTTTTTGTGAAAGTTTTCCAGTCAATTTTGTTAAACTTTTACCGTTAATTTTGTTTCTGTTTAATTGTTGCTCAAAAATCATGGGAACTCGAGAGAGTAAAATTTTATCCTCATCAGCAATTAGTGGACTTGCTTCATCTTCATCAACATTATCAGCATCAACGACAACACGATTAACGGCTTCCGATCGACTTGCTCCATCGATTAAATCGGTTTACTATTGTGACCACGATAAAGGAGCCATTTGGAGTGACCTATTAACTACTGACCTATTGGAATATATTCCTGACCATTGGTCACAATTTGAACCACCTTCTTCCTGTACTAATCTACTTCTTGCCATCCTTTACTTTTTAATATTTGTCTTTGGCTGCGGAGGCAATGGACTGGTCATTGTCCTTTATCTTAAGTATATATTCAATTTCAATTCAATTCAATTCAATCAAATTTCAGAATCAATTCTCAACAATTAGTCATCCAATTTGTTTCTCCTTTCATTATTTTCTGTCCAGAAACAAGAAACTGCGAAGTCCGTCCAATTTGTTACTATTTAATTTGGCGATTGCTGATTTCTTCATGATCTTCAAGACTCCAGTGTTCATTTATAATTCAGTCAAATGTGGACCAGCTCTCGGTTCCTTAGGTAAGATACTTTAACCTGTCAATCAACTGATTGTAATTAACTTTACTCTAAACCAAAGATAAATCATCTCATAATAGGCTTATATTATTTCTAAATCGTAATGATTTAACACCAACTTCTTAATGATTAAGCCACTTAACAAGAGGATAATGATGTAATAATAATAATGTAGTTTAGATGTGAAACCTGAATAAGATTTTGAAGGAAAAATTAATTCTCATTGAAATTGAATTACAATTAACAGTTAGAGTTTTTGGTTTACTTCCAGGTTGCGAGATTTATGGTTTCCTTGGTGGATTAACAGGTTGTGCGGCCATTTTCTCGGTCGCCATTGCATCGATTGACCGGTACAATGTGATCTCTAATCCTCTTAATCCAAGGCGATTAACAACCTTAACATCAACTTTAGCCGTTCTTTTCATCTGGGCTTATGCGGCTTTCTTTGCCACCCTGCCCTTACTTCAGATCTTTAATCGTTACACCTATGAAGGTTTTCTGACCTCATGTACGGTAGATTACCTGTCCAATGACACATCAATCCGTGTCTTTGTTTGGTGTTACTTTGTAGCCGCTTGGTGTATACCGGTGACCATAATTATCTGCTCTTATTACGGTATTTATAAGGCTGTTGGTGCCTCTGAAAAGTCACTAAGAAAAATTGAAGATACGACCGGTGGTACATCCGGTAAAGACAAATCGAAAACAAGTCAAAAAGAGGAAATTAAAATCGCCAAAACTGCCGCTGTCCTAATCTCACTTTGGCTCGTCTCTTGGACACCTTATGCTGCTATCGCTTTAACCGGAGCCACTGGACATGGTCACCTACTCTATCCCGGCTGGTCAATCATTCCCGCTCTAACGGCCAAAATTGCGGCCACAGTGGACCCTTTTGTTTACTCCTTGTCACATCCAAAATTCAAGAAAGAAATTGACCTTTTATTTGGAACCAAAAATCAAGGTAAATCCGCTCCAATCGACGACACCGCCACCGTAGATACTAAATATTAATCATTTGGAATCATCTTGTTAACATCTGATAAACTTTAATTGTCTCTGCAAAAACGAAACAATTAAAGATGAAAAACTTAATTAAATCCTTAATTGAGCTTAAATTGTGAATACTTTTACTCTATTGATATTTAACATTAGTTGATTGTCACATTTTTCGTTATTAAATCCAATTATATATAGAAATTAAATTGTTTAGCTAAAGAAAAAATCTTTCAATTGTTGAACACTTATAACTCACAATTAACATTGGTGGTAATTGTGATCTTGTAAATACAATTTAATTTCTATATTAATCATAATGATTAAGAAGAAAATTGAATTGTAGTAATTAACAAAGATTATTCTGTATTCTCATGGCCCGATTGTCGATTTGATTGTATTAATAGGTTTTAATTTAATTCATGGTGGAACAATAAATCCATAGTTGATCATTTCTTTCCAATAATAGTCAATAAATAATCAAATTAATTATTAATTTAATTGGTCAATTGTGTGATCTTTAATTGTATCAAACATTTGGACGTACAAATATTAAAAAAAAGAGAGATAGAGAAAGGCAAAGATCATTATAATTAGTTGATTGTTATTATTATCATTTGTTGGTGATACTCAAGTGAAAATAATGATAATAATAATGAAATAGAGTAATTAAAATAATATTAATCATGATAGTAAATAAGAATAATAATTAAGAAATGAGTGTTTAGATTGCGATTGAATTTTCTCAGTTCGCATTGGTTAATGTTTAGAATGGTCAATGGCTCGAACGGTCAATTTGGACGAAGAGTTTAAAGTAACCGAAATCGAAGAGAACTTAATTGTTCAATTTTCGTTGTTTTTTTCTCTCATAATTTGATGTCCCAAAGAATTGATTTAACTGATGATGTTTTAGATGGATGATTAGGTCATGATTAAATAGTAAACTTTTTCTATCGAGTTGATTTGGATTTATGTTCAGGGGGTTTTCGTTTTCTGTTGAAAGGACATTCTAATATGGAGTGGAATAGGGAGTGATTCCATATGATGATCCATGATACGAATAAGGCCCTGGGTAAGCGTAAGCATATCCATAGGGATTACGTTTATCTGGATAAACTGGCATCAGGTATTGCATGTTTTTAGCGTGTTCGGCTCGTTTTTCACTTCGGATACACCGAGCTGACCCGAGGAACATGAAGGAAGCAATTAAACACTGACCAATTCCGAGCCAGGCAAGAATATAAGACCAACCATAGTAAAAATCACTGACACCATGTTGTTTGAGAATCTGTTGAAATAGAAAAGGATTAAGATTAATAGAGAGGAAAAAAAATTGACACAATTGATTTGAGGTAAATTCTGTCGGTTCAGAATTTGTTTTGTCCACATCAATTGTCGCGGATTTTTGGATGGACACTTACAGTTGGCCATCCGTTATAAGACAGTTCGTCTTTCAATTTGTGTTGATCGTAAAATTGGACTCCATGCCAGAGACCCATGGCACCAGCGTCAAATAAAGCTATCGAAATGTGAATTGGACAAAGATGAAGATTTTAATGAGACGAGAAAATATTGGCAGATTGATTTTAAATTGTTCTTGCAGGTGAGATAATAGATACAAGGAACTTGGTGTAAATGATTAAGTTAATTACCTGCCAAAAGCTGCATAATACCAGTGGCGATGAGATTGGCGTGAGATCGTTTCCAACATCCTGCGATCCCGGTGAAGAATGAGAGAGTCAACAAGAAAAAGGCGACGACATATAAAGCGACCACGGATCGAGCAAGATCTGAGAAAATTAATTAATAAAATCAACCAGCGAATTAAAATTAGAGAGCAAAAAAAAGTCAATTAGACAAAAAGACTAAACATTGTAATTACAGCGAAACATCAAAATAACTTTTGATTGTCATCATTAAATTCAACAACTTAACCACCTTTTACTAGTTTAATTGCGACTAAAGTAAATTCTAATCAACTAAGTGTGACTGGATGGAAGTAAATTAAAATCAGTTAATAGTAAGAAAAAAGCATCAACAAACAATCAGTGAGATAATTTGACAATTTAAGGATTTATCAGCAAATGACACCAATGATTGAGGAGATGATTATAATCAAGGTGATTAGTATTGAATACTAGTATTGTAATTTGCATGTTGACAACAATTAACGGAAAATCAAAATTAGAGACACTATTAGAAAACGGGAACAATTAAAGTTAATATATTACACCAATTGCTATGTTATCATGATGAGATAAAAATACTTTTCATCTTAATCGTTACCTGTGTTTTTCTGGCTTTATTTTTACTTCGTTTACCTGTTGAAAAACTGTCATGATTGTTGGTAATTAATTTCTACTCTTTATTATTATTGTCTTAATAACATTTAATTTCTCTTTCTCTCTCTAACTGTTAATTAAAAATGTTCTAAAAAGACATTAAGAGCTTAATCTTTATGGCGTGATGAACAAGTGAATATCCAAAACCCAACGAAATTAACGATACATAAGGATCGTTAACAATTCTTTAATGGATTAATCCGGTTAATCGTTAAGAGTCAGTCCACTCATTTAAATTGTAATCATCATGATAATCAACAATCATCATCATCCATTGAAAATGTAAGTGAGAAAGGAAGAGGAAGAGCTTAATATATACAATTAAAAGAGAGACATTTTCTTTAGATTAATTTGAAAGTTTCTATAAGGAAGTTGATGAAGATGATGAATAGAAATATCATCTTTTCATCTTCATCTTTTTTTCTGTATCACTTTTTTTACCTTAGAACTTTTTTTTCTACTCACTTACTTTCTCCCTCTCATTCTCTCTCTTCTCTCTCTCTCTCTCTCTCTTCTCTTTCATAACTAGTCACACTCTATCGAACTCATCATGAAGATGACAATCATCATCATCTAAAGATGAGGATGATTCTTGTTCTTATCATCAATCACAATCTCTTTGCACCAAAATCCTTTTATACTCTTTGGCTTCTGGTGTTTTTTTTATATCCTTTTGGTCAATGCCCTTTAAATTCATGGGGTTGTTGATTGTTGCTTGAGATTTAATAATAGTGTTTGTTAAATATTTACTCTTATGATGATAATTTAATGGTAGCCATGGGTTAATGGTCACTCAATTGACCATCGATTCTTAATTGTTGTACTTACGTAATCTTTCCCATCTTTGATCAGAAAATTTTTGTGATTCTTCATCTTCAGGTATATGATAATCTACGTTGACACATTGAGTTTGAGTTGGAGATAAATATGTTTCCACTGTGAACAAATTAAGGAAAAATAAACGACAATTAGTTAATTGTTAGACAATGATTTTCGGTTCAGATGATTATTTGGATTCTCTCCCTCTCTCTTTTTTTGTATCTTTCTTGGTTTAAATTCTGATTGTGTTGATCAATTAATCAGGAATTACTATTTTTTGTTGTTGATGATGACAATCAACTAACTTATTCAAACAATTTGGTTAATTGTCTCAGACTCAAGCTACTAATTTAATAATAACAATTAATTGACAGTTTGTTTGTTTCTGGTAATATGATTTTCAAGGTTACAATTGATTAACAATTCAATACCTGATTACTATTTAAATTAGGTGAGGAAACCAGTTTAATTTTAATTGTTTCACTTCATTTGGCTTGTTAATCAATCAAATCAATTCATTGATTGTTGTGATTAGTTTTGGGAAAAAAACTAAACTTGAAACAATTGACCTTTAATTGAGTAAAAAGAGACAAATTCAATTCAGAACAATTTAACATCTTAACTTAACAATTAATCACAATGAGAAAAAAAACAATCAACAAATTTAAGGAACATCTTAATTGTCAATTTTTGGTCAACAACAATCAACAAATTGACAATCAACGTGAAAATTGTTTCAACAATTAAAAACTCATAAATCATAATTCAAGTATCCAAATCATGTTTTCAAACAATTAACTCATTTATATATACAATCATCATTAAGTTTTAAATTGTTGTTCAATCGTATTCAACTATTTAGATACAACAATACAAAGACTAATAGTCAACAATTAAAATGAATTAATCACGATTTTAATTTTGTCAACACCAAACAATTAAATTAAGGTCAACAAGGTCAACGATGAAATTTAAATTAACAACCATTGAGTTAATTTTCCGGTATAACAATTAAATCCTAATCAACATTAGTAATACATGTTTAATATGAAACAATTAAGTTAATTGTTGGCCAGACAAATGGATCCTTAAATAGTCAATAAGTAACTTTAATCAGTTGAAACTAATTAATCATGTATGTCTTTAATTATTGTATCTTTTCATGATTTATATTTTCAATGGTTGACTGGTGAAGTTGAATTAACTAATAGTCAATCAAACAATTAAAACCATTTCAATAATCAAAATGATTAATATTAATTGTATTCATAATAGACTTTTTTTGAAACTGATTTAAAAATTGATTGTTAACTGATTTTGATTGTAACAACAGGAGTTACCAACAATTTATGTTGTTATTACACTAATTAACTGTCAATTTGTGCCAATAGTTTACACATTTGATAGAAATCAAAGTTAATTGTAATTGATTCAACCCGAGATTGTTAACAATTAAGCAAAAAGTTTACAGGAAATTTTTTTATCAAAATTCAATCAATTTGATGATTATTTTTTCAACCAACAATTTGAAATCAATTTAAATTGTATAATTCAAATAGCCGATAAACTGTCAACAATCAACAACAATGATTTAAATGATTGTCACGATTAGAAGCAATCAAAATAATCGTATTAAATTGTCGAGGGTTAATCAGAAATGATTAAACAAATCAAGAAAAAAAAATACAAGAAATTAAGAAACGAAATGAAATAAAATCTCATGCTGACTGAAATTCATTGATTGAATTTGAAACAAGTAATCATTTTACTGATCACAATTAAGAAAATTATGATTAGTTAACCATTACCCTGAATTGCGAGGTAACAATTAATGACAATAATTAATTTCTCGATATCAAATGATTAGTATTTTTTTTCTGCCCAATTTTTGATTCACCAAAAAGTTACTGTTGAACTTTACAAACGAATTACGAGAAAATCCTTTCAGCTATCATCATCTAATCATCATCCTCATCATCTTCATCATCATCTTCATCATCATCTACATCATCATTATCATCTCAATAGTCAACCTGATAATCTTCATCATCATCTTTTGATTATCCTCTTTACCTCCTTTACTTTTTCCAGGTAAACTGGTTCACCCGAATTCACATCAATATCTAACGGTCATGGCAACGAATCAAGTTAATGATGAACAACAATCAACGTTGATCATCATCATCAGATCAGTTAATCAGATTAAGGGTTTGGTTGATTGTGTCGTTGATTGTTGTTACAAAGACTCACACACACAATTGAAATGAGACTCAACAATCAACGATGATAATTTAAAGATCTGATTTAATCCTTTGAGAAACTAAATCCCTTTGATGAGACAATTGTTACACTTGATCATTGATTTGATTGTACGATAATAATAATCAATAATTAAGGATTGGTTATATTTTCAGTTATAAATATAAACCATAATCACTATAATTAACAATTGATGATTAAAAAATGATATCATTGGTAATCAAATCAACAGGAAAATACTGTAATCATTGCACGATTGTGATTACTTTAAAAATACAATTTAAATCATCCTCATCAATTGCAACTAATAGTGATTAGTAAATTGTTATCGTCTCAATGCTAAATATATTCACAACAATCAAAATAATGATCAGGATATTCAAATATATTTTTTTTCCAATTGCGATCAATACAAATTAAATTTAATGAATTGAAATTTAATTTATCATTAAAAAACAAATCAATCAATTGATTGGAAACTTTTTTGCCTTCACTCAACAATTTAAACGATGTTAAATATAATCAAGAATTCAAAGTTAATGATATTAAGATAATTTGAAAGTAAAAGAAAAACGTAATCAACTGAATCAATTGACAACAATTAGATAAACAAACAACAATTAAATATCGATAACAATTATTGGAAGGTTAATTACAAAACTTGAACTTAAGGCAATTTTCAACTGATTCCAACAATTAACCATAACAAATCAATTGATTATTAGATGATGACGATCATGAAATATTAAATCATCACAATTAATGATATGTTTACAAATCTACAAAAAAATCATACTAATCATCAAGTGACCCAGTTTCATGGTCAATGAATTATTATCATGATATGAAACTGAATCAATGAAAAAAATCAGTTAGAGGTTGAGTTAAGGTTCATGGGTCATTCTAACGGTCAAGTAACGGTAATAAATAATTCATTCAAATGGTCAATTATAGTTTTAAATTGTAATGTATGAGTATCATAATCAAGGGAAAACCTAAATTTAGATCTAAATTTATATATTTTTCAGTGAAACAGGAAAAATCAAGGTAACCAGAAGATCCGACATGTTAGACCCAATTTCCAGCGTTTTTTTTTCATGCAAAACAATTAGGTGATCATCTTCATCCATCTTCATCTTCATCTTCATCTTCATCTTCATCTTCATCTCATCTTAATCCCAATCAAAGTTAATCATCTTCTTCCTTTGGTTCCTCATTAACCTTGTCACTCGTCCTCCGGGAGTAAATTTGCTGATTTTCTGCCAAATTTTTGATGTATTCAAGTTACAACAATTAATTAATGCGATCGAGATGTTAATTGTTATTCTTGTTTTCATGATAATCAACTTTCTTCTGATTGGATTAGTTGATTGCGAGTTTGCTTCAATCATTTGATATCATTGATAATCAAGTATTAGCTTACATGATTGCTCAATGATTTCATTTTAAATCTGATTGTTTTTTTTAAATTTGGATACTTTTAATTGTTGTGTGTGTGTAAATTAATTGTGATTAACAGTTGAAACAAAATTAACTTGATTGAAGTTAGAAACTTTTTTTTTCTTATTTCAATTTATCCTAATGGATTAGTAGGTTGAAGATTAAATTAAGATTAAATTGGTTTGAAAAACTTTTTAAATGGTCAAGAACTTATTAATATCATTATTGTTAATTGTTGCGATTGTTATTATAAGTTTATTAATAGAGTTTGATGATTGTAATTAAATTAAAGTTGAAATGTATCCGAATTGAGTTTCAATGGATTAACATTGAGATTGGATTTGATAAGCTTATCATTGTTATTAATTTTTGATTGTTGTTAGTTAACTATTAATTGGTTCAAATGATTGATTGTATTTGGGTTAATCATAAATGATTAGCACATTGAAACATGTTAATTTTCAATATCATTGATTTTGGGGTTACCTTGTCGTTGTTAATCATGATAATTATCCTGATTGTATCACTAACAATTTAATGATCAAGATGATCACAATTAAAATGATTATAATCATTTTGATGATGATCATTTAAGTTGATGAAAATGGACAAAAGCCATTAATCAACTCGGTAATTTGTAAGCCTGATTTGGGTCACAATTAATGATTTGTGATTAACTTTAATTGTGATCATCGGTTACCAATGATTAAACTTGATCATTATTTATATAATTTTTTTTTTCAATCAACAATCAAACTATGGGTAAGGGTAAAATTAAATCAATGATTATAGTTAGTTAATTATGAATTAACAGTTTAGTTTTCAGGTCAAACTTGTATACAAATGACATTAATTATAAATAAATTGTTATGTTGATTAACAAAAAATCAAGCTGATTTGTTGATACAATTGTTAAATTGATAAATAATTTTTGAAACAATCAGTTGAAAAATTTAAAAGTTCAACTGTGATTAAATTGTGTTTACCTTTTAACATGATTATAATCAATCAAATTATGAGAGTAACAAACAAATCAAATTAATTGTTAGATTATAACGTCAATATCAATGACAATTTAAATTGTTGGTGTTTCTATTATGTTATTATTTAATATTAGATTAATAAACCTAAATGATTAAAAACTGATTATTATAACAAATTGATCGCATTAAATTTCAAGGGAAATCAATAACAACAATCTATCTAATTACTATGAGCCTTGGCCAACAATTAAACCAAACCCTGAAAACAAGCAAATTATAACAGTAATTTAATCATTAACAATCAAAGATTTTCACAGAAAGTGTAACCAGCAAACCTTGAAAATTAAATCAAATTAAATCAAATTAAAGCCTAAACCAAACAACCAGATTAAATAATCAGATGAAATTAAACATTCACCAAAGTAATTCATAAGTAACGAACAAGTTAATTATTGTATATTGGAAACAATTAACAAATGATTACCAATGAGATTAAACTCTCAGGTAAAAAGAAGCAAAAAAAGACATTGAATGAACCAGGAACCGCCAGGAATTAAGGCCTTAGGCTATATTTTCATCACCTTAATCATCATCATCATCATTATCATCATCATCTCTGTCTATTTAACTGTCTAACTAAAACTAATCACGTTCAGGTAACTAAAAATGTTACCAAACCAGTAATTATACATAAGTGTTGATCTTTCAAAGGTAAAAACAAAATCTTCAGGTCTCATCATCATTATCATTTGTTTCCTCTTTCTTTTCTTCTTTCTTTTCTTACATAATATCATCATCATCATCATCATTATCTTCAAACTGTAAACTACAATCAGGTAACAATCAGTGAAAAAAGAAACCTGATTTATAAGGAAATGAAATTAAGCCCACCACCAATAACCATTTAGATTGAGATTCATATTCATCCATGTTAAGGTCATCGTCATCAATTTGCATCATCGTTAATGTAACAGTTTTGTGTAGTCAATCATAATCAACTAATTGTGATCAACAATTTAGGTAACTGTTTAAAAATAGACCAGTTAATTTGTTGTTGTTCACCATCAAAATTAAAAGCTCAATTCATATACTTTCTTATGTGTTATTTGACTTACTAATTTTCATCATTTGAATGTTAATCAGGTTTGATTGTAGAATTGATTAATTGTTCAATTATTAGCTAATACTGTTTAGTTAATTGTTGATTCATGAATGCTAATTAACCAGAAAATAAAGAACTTTGTTCCAAGTGATCTATTTAAGATTTGATTTGTAACAATTGAATTTAAAACTCAATAAAGATGAAGTTTTTTTAATGGGGAAAAGATTAACAATTAAAACCTACTTATTTGTCAGTAGTTACAATTAATAAATGTTATTAATTATAAATGTTAATCATCATCGTATTAACCATACCAAGAGTGAGTGTCAAGGTTGATATAATTTCGTGTTTAATTAGTAAATCAAAATTGACTTGATTAAGTTAATTGTTGATTTGAATAGTTAATTGTGTTTATCATTCAACCTAAAATGGTTATGATTAAGTTTATTCATTTAATTAACTAATCATTGATTTTCAACAAAGTTTGAAATTTGAATAACAGTTAATTCACTTGTTTTCTTGCCAATAGTTGTAACAATTAGCGATTATTGTTACAATTTGTTAACAACTTATTACTATTTGTTGATTGTCAAATTGTTCATCAATCTGTTTGAAATGAGTTTAGGTCGACAATTTAATTGTGTTCCGTTAACAATTAAATACATGAATCTGATTTCTCAGCTAATCTTGATGATGATGAACAATTCAATGTTGAATTTAACACTCAAATGAAACATTGATCAGATAATTAACTTAATCAACCCAATTTATCACAATTATTAGAGCTAACATTACGATTCTTATGGGAATTAAGAAATTAATTATGTTTCTAATCAGCAAAATCTTAATGAGTTTTGTTCAATTAATTTTCTGCAATGAACAATTAATGAGAAATTAAAAAAAGTAAACATCTTGAGAGTTAAACTCACGACTTTGATGTTTTCAACTTCGAAACAATTAATTAATTAACTAAATGTAATTGTACCATAATAGCAAAGTTATTAAATTATCAATTCTACTAATAGTTAACCTTCAACAATTACAATTAGTAACTAAAAAAACTCATGGACCTTTGGGTGAAGTCTGAAATTTTGTTATTAAATCTAATTGTTGATTTCTTACTTAAATTATTAAATTGTTATGATACTAATCGGAAATAACTAAGGATAAACAACAACAAGGTTACAATCAAATGATAACAATCAAATCATGATTAAAATCAATGTTTAACCTTGTTTAAGAATAAGAAATAATTACTAAGTAGATGAGAATTGATTAATCAATAATAATTTGTTGACTATTGATTAATCAATTAGTAAGTATGCTAATCTGAATTGGCAGAAAAGTATTAATAATATTTAAATTATCTGATTGTAATGATTAAAGGCCTATTATTGTGAATGGAGTTAATTTTTGTTGGGTCAAGGAGAAAGAGATCAAGAGAAAGCAAAATTTGATTGTTGGAAATGTTTGATTGATTTAAGAAATTGATTGATAACCAATTATCAAGTTCATCATGTGTTGACGTTGTTGTTGTTGTTGTTTTCACACTCAAACAATTCACAAGTTGGTGGAAATAATTAAGATCATCTTGAGGCGATTCAGGTAAGAATCCATTAGGATAATCAACAATTAAAAGGTTGGGACATCATTCAAGTGAATGGATCCTTAATGGTGACCGTTATTTCCTGAATCTTTTCAGGAGACATTTATATATATAAGATGTTAATTATAATGATGATGATTTAACTCAATTTCCATTGTTGTGGTGATTCTTTACCAGAGAATTGGAATTGTTATAAATATTATATGGTCATAAAAGGTCAACATTTGATTCTTTCCAATTATTTCCTATTTGATTGTAACGTTTAAATTATCATCATTAAAGATGATGGTGATTGTTGTGATCTCGCAACAATAATGTCAGTCCAATCAGAATATAAACTTGACTCGATTTTTAACCTTCCTCTTAATTTTGGATTGTTGGTCAAGTTTCAACAGCGTAAATTGGTTAACAATTTAAGTATTTGTATTGAACAAGGTAACAAGACATGGAAAGTAGTCAAGTAAACAAATTAAAGCAACAGGTACATCATAATTATAAGATAATAAGGTGAATTGATGTGGTGATGGTGGTGAAAGAAAGAGCCATTTGATCACAACAATTAAGGTGAAAATCTTTCAATTGTGATTCCATTAAGAGATAGTCCAATAGTTGTTCATGTTGTTTCATTAACAATCTCCATTCATTATAATCTTATCATGCTCAGGCTTTCACCTTTCCTACTCTTCAATCGTTATCAAGAAGATCTGAACGATTGTCAAATTTTAAAAGGAAAACCATTACTGCAACGATGAACATTTTTACATTTACTCCAATGTCTTTCAAATTTCATCCTTTTGTCAAAGTCCAAACAATTGACCAAATACATGTATATGTGTGTGTATATATTAGTTAATTTGACTGCTTGATTGATTGAGTGAATAGATTTGGTGGTAATAGTTGAGACGACATCAATTTCATTTCTTATTATACACCGTGAGAGTGATAAATTATTCACGACATGTCAAGAAACAAAAACGTTCACCATCATCACCATGATCTCCAATGAAAACATCATCTTTTTCCCTTTTGTTTGTAGCTAACTGGTTGTATAATATTAGCACTCCAACGATAAAATAATCAGCAACTTTCCAATATCAATAGGAAAGCTATAATTCACGGATTCCGTGGTCATCAGATCAACTCTCGAAATGAGCTTATCCAATTCCATCAGGATAATATAACAATAACAAATTTGCAACAACAGAGAAGCCAAATTGCCTAAAACCATTTCAAACGATTAAAACAGGATAATAAAAGTTTCATCGACCAAAGCAATACATATTTACCAGCGGGAATGATAATAATTATCAAGAAAATCAAACCAACAACAGTAAAATCTCAAAGCTCATAGATACATGAAGTGAACGGATTAACTGACCAACACTAATCTCTTTTTGGTGAAAAAGAAAACCTCTAACAGGTAGATTGTATTTATCGGTTTACATACAAACAGTGGTAACAACAGCAACAATTAAAAGAATTGACAATCAGATAATCATAGAATTAACGACGAAACAAAAAAAAACTGGACAATTAACAAAATGTAATTAAACAAAAGGAAAGTTAAAAAAACGTTAATCTGTTTTTTCAACAGTAACTTTGGTAACCCTTTTTGTTTACTGTTCAAGGCTAAGGTAAAATTGGCGCGTTAAATGAATGAGGGGAGAGAAGGTAAAAAATGTCATCTAATTAAGTCTAATTATAAATGACGAATCATTAAATAACACTAATCAAGAATGTAATTAGCAATCAAGTTTTTACCTTACTAATTAAACTTAAGATGATGATTTAAGGGACAAGGAAGGAGAGAAGAAAAAAAGATGAAACAGAAAAAGAATTGAAAATTGAGTGAATCTTTTTTTTGCTTGTTCGTTGCAAAGTGAAAGCGATAAAAACAAAAAAAGAAGCAAAATTATGAAACAATGATGATGATGATGATGGTGATGAGAATGATGGAGAGATTGTTGATTGTAATAAACACCATTTATTTTATGGAAAAAAATCTTAAGGTGTTTATTTATATTTGATGCGAGAGATTGAATGTAAGGGAGATGAAGACGAAAAGGTAAACAAAGACTAAGAAGGAAACACAATGATAGAAATGAAAGGAACCAAGAAAAGAATAGAATATTGTTGATAGAGAGAAGAAGAAGAAAATAGAATAAGTTGATTCTGTTGATGATGATGAAGGTGAAAATGATGATGATGATGATGAATAGGTAAGAAAAAAGAATAAAATTGAAAGAAAGGAAGAGAAAGAAAGAGAAAAAGAAAGAGATAAATGTTGAAGATGTAACAAGTTGGAAGAAGCCGGTTTGTTGTTGGTAAGAGAGAAGTAGAAGTTAAATTGTACAGGTAGGCCAAACTCAGAGAGAAAAAGAAGAAAAAAAGATGATGATGATGATGATGGAGAGAGAGAAAGAAAAAAAAAGATGGAGACTCAGATTTTTCTTAAAAAAAGAAGGAAAAATAATAACAAGAAGAAAATGTGTAATCTTAAGATTAGTGTTTACAAAGAAATTCAGAGGTAGAGGTTATAATCCATAAGAAGAACTTATTGTCATTTGAAATTTTCTTTTTCCATTTCTTTGACTCAGGAATAGTAAGAGAGAATAGAACAATCAACATGATATGAGAGAGAGAGAGAGAGAGAATCATGATTAGTGGAAATGAAACAGAAAATGATGATTACTTACATCCTTTGGGTTTCTTATTGAGGAAACAAACTCTGAATAGTCCTTCATCTCGGCTGAAATATCTTAAATCCGTTTCAAATTCGTCAGTTAATTGATTCAATTCTGTTAATCTTTCCTTGGTTAAATTACGATTAATCCTGATTTCATACCAATTATCGGTACTAAAAGCTATGGCAAGACAAGCGACAGCAATCACGCTAATTATGGTGGCAATGGATAAGGAAACAGCTGAACAAGACATTGTGTTGATTTGTGAGATTGTCTTATTGTGTATATTTAAATTAATTGGTGGGAATTGTATTTATATATATATTATGTATAAAAACGCACACAAATTAGATGATCACTTTATAATCAATCCAGTTGATTAATAGATTAAGAATTAAAGTAAAAACAAAAGATTATCCAAAGATTAACACCAATGGGAAAGACACAAAGATGGAAACAAGAGTTTGAGGAAAAAAAAAGCTAAATCTAAATCACAGAGAATTAAAAACAAAAAGAAACACAATCCAGGCGAAAGAGAGGAAAATTGAGTTAATCAATTTCCAATAGAAGATTAAATTAATTGTACAATTAATGGAAGATTAACTTTTATCCACTGGTGAGACACATTTTATTATCCATATGAGAGATAAACAATGGAGAAGATTTTCCCATAGGAGAAGAAGAAGAAAAATTTGAGAAACAAAGAGAGAAAAATAAATGAAACTGTAAAGAGAAAAAGAGAAAAGAATAAAATTAAAATTCGATTGATAAATGACAAGTGACAATTGTTAATAAGAATACGAATATTAATTAGTGATGAAGTGATTGTTGTTAGTTTAATTGTTGGAGAAAATTAGAAAGAATATTTTTCTTACCGATGGAAAACAAGTTGAAAAGAAGTTCGCTGAATGTTAACTAAGAACAAAATGAACAGCCGATAATAAGAAAACTCGTTAAACGGGTTTACCTTAATTCTTCTCACTCAAGGAGGTCCCAAAACCTGATCTTTTCTAAAATGGAACCATTTTCATCTTCATCATCTTCTTCTCCATCTTCATCTTCATCATCAAGAGAGAGAGAGAGAGAATATTTTTCTCTGTCTATTACTTCATCTTCTTCTTTCGCTACGTTTACCTTTTCACCTCAACAGAAAATTAGAATATTTTTGTTATTCAAATTTCGTTACAAATCAATATTAGAATTTCTTTCGGTTGTTCTTATTGTTCAGATTATCTTCTTAATCCTCATCGAAATTTTATCTTCATCATCTTCTCTCTCTCTCTCTCTCTCTCTCTCTTTTCTTTTTCTTACTTTTCGAATAATATTTTTCTCTTCTTCTTTTTTTTTGTTATTCGATTTACTTTTCTTTCTCTGGGAATCTTTGTAATCTTTTTGTCATCTATTTGATGGATTCAATGGCTTAACAATCAACTTAATTGTTCACCTTTTTATTACTTTTTCTTTCCAACAATTTACTCTAATTGTTGTCATCAATTCACTCCAATGGTCTTTCATTCAGGTTTAGTCAATTTCTAGTGATTTACAATCGTTGACAATTTAAAAGTCTAAATGGTTACCCAGTTAATGGGATTCTTTGAATAACTTTAATTGTTGACAATTTACCTTTATATGATTATGTTAATATTTGGGTTTACTTTACAATCATTGGGTTATTATTACAATTACTTTTGATTGTTATTCATTGAGCAACAATTAAATCAAATGAGAATGAAAAATTTTCTCATGTATCATTTGAACCTTTTTTAATTGTTCAAGTTTATTTTTTACTCTCAATTTTCAATCTAATTGTAATAATTTTCAATTGTTACAATTAGATTTACTCTTGATTTCCGGCATTCTTTTAATCAATTTTTATCATTCACAATCAATAATTTTTTTTTCTCCAATTTCTCTTAATTGTTACCATTATTTAGTTAATCATTTAGAATCAATTTAACTTTTTTTTCACTTTATTTTCATCAACTTTTTGATATCAAATTGTTTTCTTTTTTGCTCTTACAATTAACTAATGATTTAATGGTGAATTGTGATTAATAATTGACATTAAACTATCAGCAATTATTATCATTACTAAATTGTTATTATAAAGAAAGAGGGAGAGAGTAAAAATTAATCGTAACAATTAATAGTTAAAATTGATTGTTAATCAATGAATCAACCAATTAACTATAATATTAATGATTGATTAATATATTTTTACCTACGAGATTAGACTGAGTAACAATCAGTGAGATGATCAAAAATCATTAATGATTAACAATTAAGGTGAACCTGTAAGTTAACAGTTAACAATCAGAATTGAAAAGAGATGAAAAAATTAACTCAATTTGATTGAATTTGTACCAATCAAGATGAAAATTCAGTTCAATTTCAAGATCTAGATGAAGATTAGTATATTATCAAGATTAAGGAGAGGATCAAGATGAGGATGATGAAGATTAGGATGAGGATGAGGATGAGGATGAAGATAAAGATTCAAAGTCAACCCAACAAGTTGATGATAAGTTTTTTTTACCTGTTGAACCTGATGTTGAATTTTGGTTATGCCAATAACCTGGAAATAGCTTGAAGCTTGATTATGATTAAATATTAATTATCATGATCATTGACCACAGATAATTTCAAGTTTAATCATAATAATTGCATAATTATCACTAATTCAATTACAATTAAGTTTCAAATGTACTGAAAAGGTAACCTGATAGTTGTAACTTATTAATCAATATTATTTTCATCTTGTACTTAAGAAATGTAATCACAATTAACTAATCAGTTGAAAGATAATTGTTTTGACATCAAATAAGATGTTAATAACTTTAGATTGTTTCTGATAATCAATTATTATTAATGTAATTGTTGTTAAATTTACACTGTGATTGTTATTCGTATGTTAATTGCTGAGACTTTCAATCGTTTCCATTAGTTAATTGGTTAGCTGTTTTGATTGGCAATTTTATTTTACTTTCCTTACAATTTGATTGTTTGTGATCAACATTTTTATTGTTTCATTTTGATTATGATTAAAATTCAAAGCCAATGAACTTATAGTTTTATAATGATAATTGTTCACTGAGATGATCGGAACAATTTAAACGTGAGATAATCAAGAAATCAGTGATTTAAGATTGGGAACACTTTCAATCAGTAATCAATGTCATTTAATTTTGATCAATTTTGATTGTTTACCATCAAAATTATGATTATTGTGAGAATCGTATCTTGATAATTTAAATTTGCAGGAAAAGTTTGATGAATCTTGAATTGATACAAAGGTTAAATTGTCACCCATGGTTGAATTGATTGGGAAAAAATCACTGATCCTGGTGACAATTAAGTGATACCCATGGTTATCAATGAAAAGTAGCAGAAAATTTTGGTCAAACAATCAACGAAATACTTAATCAGTGGCAAAGAAGAAGAAGAAGAAAAAAATTAATCTGATTCAGATATTAATCTAATTACTTCCTTACCACCTTAGACTGTATATTAAGTTGGTACTGAAAAGATATTCCAACAATTTCAGATGATTAGTAAACTATTTGAAGCTATTAACCATTTAATTAGTGGTTATGATCAGTAAATTGTTGGTGATCATTTTTCGTGAAAATTAAATGATCTTCATTTGAACTAAGATACTTTTCATTTGTGGCTAGTAAACCGGACTTTTGAATGGGTTGAGATTACATGTTATGATAACGATGATATAATATTGATAATGATGATGTTGATCATGTTGGAGATGAGGATGAGGATGATATTGATAATGATGATGAAGGAATCGGGATCAAGTTGACTGTTAAAAATTGATTCCTGTTTAAAGTCCCTTAACCTTAACCTTGAGGCCAGAATCTTTTTCCTGATTTAACAAAAATTCATCGATAATATTACAATTTAAGATGACTTTTCATCTTCTTACCTGTTTTTTTGCTGTTTTTTGCTCATCATCATCACCATCATCATCCTCATCATCTTCATCTTCATCCTCTCATCAAGGAAGGTAATAATTGTCTGGATAATATTATTTAATCAAATTAATCAACCTCAGGTAAACAGGTAACCAGTTGAAAACCAGATACTTTTTGCTTATGGTGAAAACGGAAAATTAATTTGATTCCTGGTGATTAAAGTTAATTGTTTGCTATTTACATAGAGCAGATTTTTGTTTCTCTTATTTAAATTGCAATCAATTTAATTGATTGTGATTTCTAATTGTAACTTTTCAGGTTAATAGGAATCTCAATTGTCTATCTATTACTTGTATGGTTAACTTTTCATTTGATAAATTTGTCAATTTATCAATTTAATGATCTGATTATTGATTAAATTTCATTTAATTATCAAATTAATCAAGAAACTGGTTAGAGATTTAAATTGTTTACTTAATTAGGAAAATTAAATTTCCATTTATGGTTTTCAATTGACATTTGTTAGAATCACATTATTTAAATTAACTTAATCAATCAACAAATTAAGTGAATAAAAAATTTAATCAATTAAAAAGTTAAGGCAAAAGTTTAACTATTAAACCAGAAATGATTTAATTGTTTCATTTGATTGATTGGATTATTTTTTTGTGTGTATTTTGTAATCCAAACAATCATCAATTAAAACAATACAATTAACTAATTTTTTTTTCTTACCCATTTGAGTTCAATGTTACTCTGGGTTAGTATTTAATTCAGAAAGTGATTGAAACAATCAAATTTGATTGTTTCAAATTACCAAGGGAAATTGAAGATTATTTTATTCCCATTGAATTAACTTAATTGTTGTTGTATTTATCAATTGTTAATTAAAGTCTAGTGATTATCTATCATCACCTTAATCATCATTGTGTCCCAATTTCAACCTTGTATTTCAATGTTAATTGTTACAAGAGGAAAAGGTCAATGCTAACAATTTAGTTAATCATTATCATAGTAAATATAATTGTGATGGTAAAGATAAATGCTAAACTGTGGGAAGATTTAATTATGATTAGTTGATTGTTTACAATTTAGTTATAAGTTAGTATCATGTGCAGGTGATTAAAGCGAAAGTTTCTTGAGAAAAAAAAAGTTAACAATTAGTTAATTGTTAATCAAATTGTCACCATTTAATCAGATTGATGTTCAAAAAAGTTTAATCAACTAATTTCCAAAGGAAAATCTTTAAACATGATAATCAACTAATAATCTTAATCAATGGTTAATTTGAGGTTGATAGTTTTTTCTTGATTGTGTATTAATAATCAAGTAGCAGATTAGCAATTGGAAATAAATTGTTAATCCATCAAATAAGCTCAATGATTAATTTGACCTTGATTGGTTAGTTAATTAGCCTGAGGAATTTTGATTAAGTCCAACTATTGAACCAGACAATCGGGTAGGTCAGTGATAATTATAATCTAAGATGATTAGTATTTATGTTGAAGCAAAAAGTTTACAATTAACAAATTGCTCGATGAATTATATTCAATCTGATCAATGAATTTAAAAGCAACAATTAAACCAGGAACTGTTAATCATGATGATTGATTGAGAAATAATAATGATTTAGAAATTAATTTCTAATCAGAATATAGAAATTATTTTTCTTATCCACTGATTAGCATTAAATTGAACAATACAATTAACTAATCAAAGTGAACAAAAAAAGTATTAGGCAATTGGTTAATCAAATATTATTACAATTGTAAACCAGTTAATCATATAATGAATTAACAAGTTGGTATTGAAATAGTAACTGTGTTGATTTAGCTAATTGTTGTTGGTAATACAACAATTAATTTTGATGATTTCAATTGAGAATTGGTGTAAAGACTTAAATTGTTGTTATTATTTAATAATGATTAGCTAAATTGGTGTTGGTGTAAATAGAGATGATTATTGTTGTAGGTGAGGTTGAAGGTTACTAAGGAAAGAGTAACAATTTTTGGTTGATTGTAACATGAAAACACTAAATTAGTTGATTGCATCTGTGTATTGATCAACACCAGGAAAACTGATTAAAGGGCCAACAAACAATCAAAATGATTTGGGACTTTGATTGTTGGAATAGTTTTTTTTTCTTCATGCAATTTGAATTGTTCTGTTCAATTGTAGTTAATGAATAGCAAAGTAATTTCCTGTAATTTAGGAAATCAATAGATTTCCAAAGCAAAAAGTCGTGCTAATCCCAATAATCAACTGATTATTATCATCGACATTTAAATTGTTACTATTATAATATTTTACCATCAGGTCAATAGGATGGGTGATGAAAGGCATATAACTAAAGGTCAGCACAATTTAAATTAATATTCAAAATTTTCCTCTCTGTATAAACTACTATATGTTGATCATTATATTTACCATCATTACCTTTATATTTTATTAATTGTTAACAATTAAAATTTCAATTAACTTATTGTTCCATGTGCGCTATCTGTTGGTAAAAACTGAAACTTCAAATTGTGATGTTCATAGTGCTCGTTACTTGGTTGAAGGTTATTCATAAATCGGCAGTTAGGTTTTACTACTTAGGGTTTAGACCGATAGGGTTCACGTTTTGTTGTTTATCTTTTTTTCTGATGCAACATTTTAGTTGAAAAGGTTAATCATTTTGATTGTTTTTCATTTTGATTGATTTAATTGTGATTTATTTTAATAATGGAACCTGTATCTGTTAATACTACTCATGAGATTGTCGGTGAAGCTCGACGGACACGGAGGACGATGATGGATAGTGCTTCAGAATA
Organism: Panonychus citri; assembly: GCF_014898815.1. NCBI lineage: Eukaryota > Metazoa > Arthropoda > Arachnida > Trombidiformes > Tetranychidae > Panonychus > Panonychus citri. Next base: position 557,391 of record NW_026515542.1, on the reverse strand, counting down.
TCCAGCAATTGGAATTGGTTAGTAAACCATTTTGACTTTCACCTTTACGGTTTTTACAATTATTGTTTCATTTTGATTGACTTTTGTTTCCTCTATTTTTTTCAATTTTCAGGTATTATTATGGGATTAGGAGTTGTCGCTATGGGAATCTATAAATGGCGTAAAAATCCAGCGATCGCCACAAGTGGATGGTTACAAAGTTATCGAGTAGGATCTTCAGCCCCAGTAGTAGCTGGAGCGCTTATTAGTGCGATGATGCAAACGCCTGAAAAACGAAAGGCCCGAAGAGAGAGATACATAGGATAATTAAGTAAATAGAAGTAAACAAATTAGCGAAATTATTATTTTTCAAATTTAAACTGTAATTTAACTCATAAAGAAAAAGATTCTAACCAAATTGTAACCGTAAGAAAAAAAAGAAACAAGAAAAAAAAAGAGAAAAGTCTATTTATCGAGCAGAAAATGTTGATTCTCATTCTCTTAGTTGTTGAACAACTTTTCAAGTCTAAAGGTTGAGAGACTTGATTGAATTTGTTACCTTGATTTTCATTAATTGTTTTTCCTCAAATTCCATAGTTATTATTAATTGTTCCCTCTAAATGAATAGATTAAATTAAAGATTTAACCATGGATTGGGAAACAGTTTCTCCCAATTCGTTAGCTGCGGTCCAATGCAATCAATTGTTTATTCATCCAAATCTTAATCATCTAATATACTGTTTAAGTAGCTGTCAACTCTCAAAAACGGTCTGAATCAACGTCATCATCATCATCATCCTAATCTTCATCATCATCACAACAGTAAACTCAATGAACGTTGAGAAAGAAACGAAAATTGTAAATTAAGAAGACAAATCATTTTATATTTTTGACGTTTTCTTTTGTCTTCCTTGTGTTAATTTACTTTTCTCTCTAAATCTTAAATTGTTGGTACTTTTTCCCCATTTTTCAACACCAATAATTAACTTGTACAACTTCTTGTTTTTCTATTTCTTGATTAATGCGATTTTATTTCCTTCACCAGTAGACTAACATTCACATTCTGACGATATTTTTTTTCCTCTCTTTCTCCATCATCATAATAATCAAATTTCGGCTCAGAATCGAATGAGAATTTTGTTCCGTTCATCTCAATCGTTACTTTGTTTCTCTCTGGTTGATTTGTTTTCTTTTTCCTTGTGTTAAATTGTTCCATAATTATCTCGTTGGAAATGAGTCGATCTGATCGAAGTGCTCAAAATGTTAAACGTCTCCGGGAATCTTTTAGACAAGAATATCTTGACAATCAAGGTAAGTGATTGGTCAACAATTTGATTCCATTTTCTTTGCTTTAAATGACCAATACGAAGTAAACAAACTTTTAGGAGGAAAAGTCATTTGATAGATTGACCCAATAATAAGTTGACCTCTTTCGAAAAAAAATCTTCCCCATACAAATAGACATTTAATTAGAAAATTAACTTTCCATCTAATTTCAATTTCGCTCTGATTGATTGTTCCATTTTCAATTATCTTTATCCATAGATCTCTATTACGAGGAGGATTACCAGAAATTGGAAACTGATGATTGGTACGTTAAGAGGTTTTTCTTAGCTCGAAATCGTAATGAAAGTGAAGCGCTCAAGATGATTATTGAGACCATGAGATGGAGGAAAAGTATAAAGATTCGTGAATTTCGTGATTACCATTTTCCAATAGAATTTTATAAGATTGGTGCTCTTTTCATCTATGAATGTGATCGTGATGGTTTTCTCACAGTTTATATTCGGGTTAAAATGCATCGAAAGATTCCCGAGCTCGATGATCATTCGAAAAAGTTTTTAATCCATGTTCTCAATAAAGCGGATATAATGACGGGAGGCAATGGAATCGGTGTAGTATTTGATGTCACTGGTGCTGGTTATCGTAATCTCGACTGGGATTATCTTAAATTTCTCATTAATTCTGGTTCGAGTTATTTTCCAGTCGGTGTTAAATATATTCTTGTTGTTAACGTTCCCTGGGCATTGAATGCATTCAGAAGAGTAGCTCTCTCATTCCTTCCCGCTTCCTGGTTTGGCCTGATTAAATTTGCCAATGGTGATGAGGTTTTCAATTATATTGACAGAAATTCAGTCCCTGATTATCTGGGCGGTAATTGTAAACGTAACTTCAGAGCGATTCCTCCAGGTTCACAGCCAGTTTCTCAAGTGATTACCGAATTTGGTTATTCGCTACAAGACATTGATCGTATTTTACCAGAATTTTCCGATGCCCTCGAAGAAGCGACAAAAGAACTGGAAACTAAAGATTATGTTAACCCAAGTCCCGATTTCTGGGATTCATTGGAAGACGAAGATCTGAAAGAAGAACAAGAACAAGATCAATCGACAATTAAAAGATCGGCCAATTGTTTGGTTGTTAATCCATCTAAGAATATGATGTTCCGATATGATTATTGTGATCGCGCTTATGTAGCGACACTTGTAATGTCCAATCCATTGGAAAGTCCAGTTGCCTTTAAGATCCAATCAACGAGTCCATCGAGATATACTGTTAGTCCAAGTCTTGGAATTGTTTTACCAAAGAGAACAATTAGTGTGACCATTAAATTTAATCAACCATCAGGGGATGAAATGATTAAGGATAAATTCTTAATCCTTGGATTACCAGTAAATCAAACTTGGTTAACAGTTGAAGATTTTTATCATCTTTGGATTAAACGTAAAGATGAAATTTATTCCCATAAATTGTTACCACTTTTAGATGAAGATCAAGGTGATGATGGTGATGATGATCAAGATTATCAAGATAATGGAAATGATAAAATGTACAAACGTAAATTAATCAAATCAGAAAAGGGAATAATCAATGGAGGAATTAAAATCTCTTCTAATTGTAATAAACAATTGGATCAACAGATGAGCAAATTAACTGAAAGAATTGATTCACTTGCAACACAACAAAGGAAAACTTGGTTCTTCCTAACAATCATAATGTCTCTCTATTTTCTTATACTCTCATATTATGCCTTCGATATTGTTAATATAATTCAAAATTATCACAATTAAACATCAAATTCATTAAATCGAAAACAATTAAAATTGTAACGAAAAAAAAAATCTCCAATCATTTCTACAACCATAAACATAAACGCCAATAGACCTAAACAAAAACTGGATCAAAATATCAACACTAATTGTAATTACGATGAATAACAATAATCAAAAGAAAACAAATACGTACCATTAAGTAGGAAGCAATTAGATTTAATTACTCAGACAATATTTAGATGTGAAAATCAGTAGACAAACAAAAAAGAGTAACAATCAAACAAAGACAATGAACAAACCTACACAAAGGGAAAACATTGACAGAATCCCACTTGAATTCCAATAGAATGGTAACAACAATTAATAGAAAACAATGAAAAATAAATAAACAGAAATTAAAAAAATACGATTAACTGAACAAATCAATTGGAATTAAATTTAATCCAATCCAACAGGTGAGAGAAAAAAGAAAACAACTTGGCTATTTGTCGAGCAAAATTTGGAAAAGAGGTTGTTTGTTTTTCTTGTTGTCAAAGTGATTATCTGGTTTTCTTTCAAGTCTAAAGGTTGCTGATTAAATTGATTCTTATTTAATTTACTATTCATTTAACATTCTATAGTTTTATTGTCTGTTCTAAATAGAAAAACAATTTATTTCCAATTTACTCAGTTAATTGTTCCGTTTGTCAGAATTTGTTTAGTTTTCTCTGGACATTATGTTGAGATTCACTTTATCCCGATCTGTTATTCCTGTTGGTCCATTCAGGTTAACTGTTTCCTCTTGTGCCAATTTAAATGGTGCAAATGTCAACTTGCAGCAAAATCGTTGTGCTTCAACGACAAAACCAGGAAGTGATATTGTTCTTATTGATGGTGTTCGAACGCCATTTGCCGTCTCATTTACCGATTATAAGAACATGATGGCCTATGAGCTACAAAAACACGCAGTTCTGTGAGTTTCAGATTCTCTTTTTGATGTTTTCCTTTCGTTTTTCCATTGTCCTCATTGGCGATCTCCATTTTGGCATTTCTATTCTTTGCTTTTCCTCTTATTTGAATTTGGTTTGAATTTCTTAATGTGCTGATTTTGATTTTCTTTATCTATACTTATTCATTTATAGATCTTTGATTAGAAAAACTGGAGTCAATAAGGAAGACATTGAATACATTGTTTGTGGTACCGTTATCGCTGAACCTAAGACATGTAACATTGCTCGAGAAGTTGTTTTGACCGCTGGTCTACCCATGAATATACCTGCACATACCGTTACTCAAGCTTGTATTTCTGCTAATCAAGCTATAACCACAGGTTGATTACTTTTTCAAAAGGATAAGTGTTTTGTTTACCAATCAAGTTTTCAATTTTTTTTTCTCAATTTGTTTAGCTATGGGTTATATTAACAGTGGTATTGCCGATGTCGCTATTGCTGGTGGTGTTGAATATTTGACTGATGTTCCGATCCGACATAGTCGAGAGATGAGACAACTCATGTTGGCCGCTAGTAAAGTCAAGAAAACTTCACAATACTTTTCACTTTTATCCAAATTTAAGCTGAAATACTTGGCACCCGAAGTAAGGAATAGACATTAACTCTGATCTTTGAAAATTCTTCATCTTTACCAACACAAATGACTAATTATCTTTCTCTTATTCACAATTAGCTTCCTGCTATTGCCGAATTTACCACTAATGAAGTTATGGGTCATTCTGGTGATCGTTTAGCTGCTGCATTCCAAGTTTCAAGACAAGAACAAGATGAATTTGCATTCCGATCTCATTCGTCAGCTGATAAAGCTCAAAAGGCTGGTTATCTAGATGATGTTGTACCAATTAACGTGGCCAAAGGACGAGTTGAAAAAGACAATGGTATTAGAGTATCAAGCGTAAAAGATATGGCCAAATTGCGACCTGCGTTCGTTAAGCCTCATGGAACTGTTACTGCTGCTAATTCCTCGTTTTTGGTTAGTCATCCCAATCAATCAATCTTTTCTTCTCTCTCTCTCTCTCTCTCTCTCTCTCTCTCTCTCTCTCTCTCTCTCTCTTACACTGTTAAATTAATCTGCTTCTTCCGGTTCTAATTTATTTACAGACCGACGGAGCTTCTGCTTGTCTAATCATGACCGAGGCTAAAGCTAAACAATTAGGACTCAAGCCAAAAGCTTATCTGAGACAAGCAGTTTACACATCTCAAGATCCTAAAGACCAACTTCTTCTCGGGTAATTATCTACCTTAATTGTTTCTACTCTCTATCTCTATAAACAGCGAGTGACCTTCTAATTAACTAATTTTTTTCAATTTCGCTCCGCTCATCAGGCCTGCTTACTCTATACCCAAAGTTTTGGATAAATCTGGACTTTCACTCAAGATATTGATGTTTTTGAGCTTCACGAAGCTTTCGCTGGTCAAGTTTTAGCCAATCTAAAGGCCTTAGACAGTGACTTTTTCGCCAAAAACTATTTAGGTCGATCTGAAAAGGTCGGTGCTCTTCCAATGGATAAACTCAACAATTGGGGAGGCTCTTTGTCCATCGGTCATCCATTCGGTGCTACCGGCGTTCGTTTAGCAACAATGACCGCAAATCGATTAATCAAAGAAGGAGGTAAATACGGAGTCCTTGCCGCTTGTGCAGCCGGTGGATTGGTAAGTTACAATTACAATTATTCATTTATATTCTGAAAACTAATTTTCCCAATTCTTTTCTATCTTCTTCAGGGTCACGGAATGCTTATTGAACGATATCCAAATTAGAGATAATTGTTGATTACATTTAATGGATTTATACAAATTTAAACGATAATCCAAATTTCCTATCGCGAGAAAATCATTTTATATTTTTACAAGTTAATTGGAAAAATTTATCTCCATTTACAATCATCAACACATACACACTCAGGTTTCCTAAATTGAAAGTGAATTAAAAATAATTTGTCTATCCTTGGAATTCAAATTATATATTTTTCAATGTAAACAATTTATATAATTGTGTAAATTACTTGGTTGGTGCTCATCAACTGTTAGATAATATTATGTTTCTATCTAATTGATCATCGTTCAGAGTCCATAGTTTACTATTAACTATGGACTTTGAATTAACTAATAACAACTCTAACGTTCTTAATTTGCTTTCCCATTAAGATCAATATCAATCACCTTTGTTTATGGTTGATTAGTGAGATTATTTTGGTTAGTTGATTGTAAGTTTAAATTAGGTACGTTTTTAAACATCTTCGGCTTCTAAATTGTAAACAACATTTGAAAGCCAAGAAAATATCCATTTAAAAAGAGATGAGCAGGATAATCGCTTAGAACATCAATTGTGTTGGTTGAGATGAATTGTGTTGATTAAAGTAAACAATTAGATTGAGAAAAATGTATCTTGTAAGAGCAAAAAGAAACAAAATTGACTAGAGGTTTTTAATTTAAGTTGATTGACTATGAAAAAGTGTTAAAGCAAAAGTACACTGAGATATTTTCGGGTTTTTGTTTTTCGTTTGCTAAATAATATAAATTAAGTGTTTTTTTTTCTTCTTCACACTCGATTTGAAGAGAAATAATGGGGAAAAAAGATGGAGGATGCGGATGATGAGAACGATCAGGATGAGACTTTTGTAGGTTAAATTTTGAGAAAATTTGATGGTAAGAATGCAAAAGCAAGAGGCAGACAGATCATAGAGAGAGGAGAGAGAGAGAGAGTGAGTAGAGGTCAATACCAATCGAGACTTTTAAACCATAATGATGGCGAAAGATGAAGAGAGATTATATGGTCTATGGATGATGAGGATGATGTCAAAGGATGAGGTAAATGAGATAAGGAAAAGAGGAAGGAAGTTAAGTTATGTCATGTTCAGAGTGTAGAAAATGTTGCTTATGTGTGAGTGTTGGTTTTCTTGTTGGTCTTGAGATGAAAATAAAATGGTTCACGTTCCCGGTTCTAATCACCGGGAGACCGAAGGAGACGCACATAAAATGTTTTAGAATAAGAGAGAAAAAGAAAGAAAGAGAGAAAGAGAGAAAGAGAAAGGGAGAGAGAGAGAGAAGATCGTTTGAGATGTCATATTGCGAGATTCACTTAAGAGCATTTCTCAAGCTATTTTGTGCTTGCTCCAATTTCTGTTGCTCTTGAAGAAGACACTTTCTTTGGATACATTTTTTCTTTAAGGTATTGGCGCCGCCGAATTTTGGTTTATCCAGACAGTAATTGCACTTGCCACAATCTTCGACTAGACAACCAGCACATTTACGGCAGCCCCAGTTCTTTTTGCCGGTTGATCGGAGAAGAGCCAAAACTGCGGTGTTTGGTGTTGATGTTGTAGTGCGAGAAGTTTTTGATGAGGCTGTTGCTGCTGCTGCTGTTGATGATGAAGATGATGATGCGGGTGATGAAGTTAATTGTTGACCTAATATACTGCCTTTAGTTGGATCGATAAGTCCTGAATTACCATTATTGACCGGTGAATTAAGTGTTATGCTACTATTGGTGCTTATATTTGACATTGGAAGAGATGATAATTGATTTGATGAGTTTAATTCATTTGATTTGTTAGTTGATGAGTTTGGCTGACGGGTTACTAGTTGCTTACGAACTGGTCGATTGAGATTTACTATTTTCATCCTTTTCTCGTCAATCTGGTAAGTATCGATACAGGCTTGAAGGAGGCAGGCCTTACATCGAGGCGTCGCATCAAGAGGACAATTACCTATAAATAGAAAAAATAAAACCAAGAACAAGAACAAGAAGAAGAGAAATAGGGAAAATTAAAGAGAGAGAAAGAGAACATTATTAGAGAAGAGAAAATGGGAGAGTGGAGAAAGAAAGAGAGAGAGAAAGTAAAATTTGGGGGAACGGTAAAAGAGAAAGAAAGATGAGGTCGAACAAATCGATCGATATAATGGTCGAAGTAAAAACTGTAATACTAGTATAAAAATGGACTTTCTGGTGAAGGAGGAGGGAGAAGGAACTGCGAAGGATTTAAAAAGAGAGAGAAATAGAAAGAAGAAGCTCTTATGGCGAAGGTTAAAGATGGATTAGAAAAAGATGAAGAGATAGGGAGATTGAGAGAGTAAAGAAAAAAAAAGGAAAGAGAAAAGATTATGAGAACTTACCAAGATTAGGGCAACAATATTTTCGAGGTTTAATCAAAAATCTACCAAAAAATTTCGCACATCCCATACAGGTAAATTGACCATAGCGCCGTTGTACTGAGGCATAAAATTTGGTTATATGACAAACTGCACAAGTAACAAAACCACCACGGGCGTTGGAAGGAGACGTTGATCCAGTGGGTTCCATTTCTTCTGAATCATCTTCTTCTTCGTCATCAAGAGAATCTAAAGGTTCGGGTTTCGAGTGATGGTGAAGATGATGAGATGATGGATTTGTTGTTGTATTGGTTGAAGAAGGTGTTAAGGTGGTAGAAGATGGAGATTGGATAACATCAGTATCCATATGTCGAACTTGGTAATGTCGCTGAGCATCTCCAATAGAATCTGAAATGTATGCACAGATCATACACCGATAGACCATCTCGGCGATAATGATTCCATTAGAATCACAGACAAGCGATCGACAAACTTCCCTCTCATCATTGGTCATAATCATATTACTAATTTTTCTCATCGATAGTTATCAATGTGTCTATTTGTATAACCTAAAAGAGAAGAAGATAAAAGACAATCAACAGTAATAATTAATACAAATTAGAGATTAAAAAGAAGTCAAAAAAAATAGAATAATAATAAAACAAAACACACACACAGAGAATAAAAGAAGAAAACAAAACAAAAGTGAACAGGCAAATTGTAAATACGATCAAGTTGATTAGGTTTTAATCTACGAAGATGATGGACACAAGAGATGGTTAGAGAGAGAGATTCAATTATACACCTGATGAGGGCGAGAGAGAAATTGAGAGAAAATAACAGTAACTTGACCAGAAAGAAAGAGACAAAATTCTGGTTCTGGTTGTTCAATCGTAAAGCCGATCCATAGGCAACAAGAGAAAAGAAAGAATTTGAAACACCAGAGGTCGTTCGGTCTGTTTATTTTTCTCTTTTCTTTTTTTCTTATTTACTTTTAATCGATATGATGATTTGAATTTTTAGATGAAGATGGAGAATTTTGTTTAATTAAATTGACTTTGAAGAGATTTGAATTGAAAGGAAAAAGAAAAATAAGTGTAACAATTAAAAAGAGAAAAGTGAATTACCTGTTAAGAGAATTTTGTTTTGTTCTCACACCATTTGGATTCGGATTGATTGGATTCTTTTACCATTGGAAATCTTGAAATTCTGTTTTTACATCTTCATCTTTGATTTTTGTTCTTTTAATTGTCATCAATTGTTTTACTTTTAATTCACTATGTTTATTACTGTGTATTTCTAACTAATTTGTTAGAAATTTTCTCATCTGTTGTAATGTTTCACTGAACTTTTTTGTTCTCTCTTGCTCTCCTTCAGTTGAATGTCAATTTATCAGCTGGAGATTAACAGCTGATTATTTGCTTATTAATTGATGACAATTGATTGTCTTTCATTTGCCTGATTTACTTTTATTGTTATACTTTTTTCATCAAATTATCCAATTGTTCAATTGTCTATGTGCCATTAAGTACAAGTATTTTTCTTGAGAGTATTTGTCTCTCTCTCTCTCTCTCCTTTTGTTTGTGTGCCTTTTTTACCCATTAATTTATTTTCTAATCAATCATCATGTCGATCAATTTAATTGGTGTTTCGGCTTCTGGTGGTATACCCTTATTCTGTCGACAGAAGAGTTCAATCTCATCGGAAGGAATACCTTTCGTTAAAATGGCCTCACTTAATAGCGTCAATCTTTTCAGTCGACTCAATGATGCCAACCTAAGGTCTACTCTAACTGCCGATAGTTCAATCCATTGGAAAATTTATCGAGGATCAATTGTACTTATTCTGGTTACTACGGTTGACCAGGCCACTTCTTTTCGAGATATCAATTCATCAACCATGGATCGACTTCTTGATTTTATCTTTGACACAATCATCTTAACCTGTGGACTATCAAAATTAATTGAAACCAATACGGAAAGTCTTAAATCCAGTTTGAGATCATCTTTTCCTGCTATTGATTATATTCTTGATCAACTTTATTCTGGTCATAGTGTTCAATTATGTTTACAGAAATTTGAATTCATCCTTACCGAATCATGGGCCACATCTTTCATGGAACCTCTTGTGGACACCGCTGCCCGTTTGGCCTCGAGTCAATATTGCTGTTTAATTGCTCGTCGACGAATTGTTTCCGCTACAAAACATTGGTGGACCAAAATTGCTCCAACTCGAGATGCTCTTTTAATCATTAATTTGGTTAACTCATTTAATCTAAATGATTCTAGTGGCTCATCTCGAGAGGCAACAATTTACTTACCAGAAAATTGTCCCAATAATCCTGTTCGTTTGGTTGCATTTATGGTCGCACCGAAGATGATTATTGTATTTCTTTGTGGTGAATCTCCATCAACCCAACAATTAAAAGAATCAATTATCGGACCATTGCGAGAATCTCGTAAAGATCAAGAAATTTTCAAGAAAATTGTCACCGAAAAGCGAATACCTTTACACCTTGACGAGAATATAATTAACTTGGTCATCTGCCGTTCGGACAGGAATATGTTTACCCTTCTTGGCTCACTTGATTCAATTAAAGTACGCGATTTACTTAAACTAATGGAACTCTCATTAGATAGACAAAAATTATCTCACTCATCAATAATTAACAATCATCTTGATTGTTATGTTAAATTTTCTGGTTACAAAGGTTACGCTTGTGAATCAAATAATTTTAAGATTTATATTCTTTTACCATTGGAGAAACAACTTAACGACTTTAAAAGAATTGGTGAAAAAACTTTATCCCTAATTAACAAGGAGAAAAAATTGTGGCCTTAATTACCTACCGATTCGACCTAAAATCACATCAACAATTAACTCAAAATTCTGCCAATCAAATGAAAACAAACATCAATTATTCATCTAATTCATCTCAATTATACATTTGAGTGAACACAGTTAATCAGATATTATATTGATCGATTCGACCCAATCAATGGCTACAATCAATATGTAGCTCAAATGATTTTTGTAATGTATCTAACAATTAAGTTGAACAATTTGTTAATCAATTCAATGAGACTACCAGAGGGAGCCAATGGTTTACCCAAAGGCGGTTATTCAAATTTATTGGTAACCTTTTATTTCAAACCAAACACATGATTCAATTAATTTAAATTCAATTGTTTATATTTATCAATTTTAACAATTTTAATCAACTTGTGATTTAATTGGTTTCCAATAAATCAGCTTGATCGTACTACAATTAACATGATGGTCTTTTCATTTTCAAGATAAGAATCAGTTGATTGCCAAGTAACTAAGAAAAAGGTAAATATTATATTTGTTTACATCTTTAGTTTGGTAAACATTTTCAATCAATTGTCTATTTTTTGTATAAATTAAGATTTGAAATGATTTAATTGATTGAATTTCCATTTCTATTTAGAAATTAACATGATTGAAGATTAATTGTTGTTGAATTTATCTTAATAATTGATAATTGATTTTTTCTTCTTCTTATTTTCAGATTCCTTATTTGTTGTTATTGTTTTCTCCTTGTTTTGTTTTTGTTTACAATCAAATTTAAATCGTTATTAGATGATTAATCTACTTTTACCAGTTAAATCAGCTCTATTTAATTATGTTCCAATCACAACCACATTGATTAGTAAACGTTTCATTGAGACAATTAAAGTTGGTATCATTGGATCAGGACCAGCGGGGTTTTATACAGCTCAAGCTTTACTAAAGGTTAGTTAAGATTTTCCTACTGATTGGAAAAATTTATCTTCTTTTTTTTTAACTAATCAACTAATTAGATTGTTTTGTTTTGTTCTATTCTTTTTCTTCAAGGATAGTAGAATCGAAATAGACATTTATGAAAAGTATCCAGTTCCATTTGGACTAATAAGATTTGGAGTAGCTCCAGATCATCAATCAGTAAAGGTGATTCATTTTGATGGAAAAATTAAATTTCTGATTGATTTTCATTCATTGGATTAATTTTCTTTTTTTTTCTATCTAGAATGTAATCAATTCTTTTACCAATACTGCTCTTCAGAGTAGAGTTTCATTCTATGGTAATATAAACATTGGTCAAGATGTGACTTTACAACAATTACTTAAATCATACAATGCAATTGTCCTTTGTTATGGAGCAACTGAAGATCGTAAATTAAATATTAAAGGAGAGCAATTGATTAATGTATTACCTGCAAGACGATTCGTTGGATGGTACAATGGTATTCCCCAGGATTCTGACCTAAATCCTTTCTTACAGACTGAAGATGTTGTCATAATAGGCCATGGAAATGTCGCTCTAGATTGTGCGAGAATTTTACTCTCACCCGTTGATGAAAATTTAAAGGTTTAAATTGAGTTTCTCGTTAAGAAATAATCAATTAATCGAAATGTTTTTTTCCTCTCCAGAATACTGATATTACAAGTCATGCATTAGCTGCCCTGAGGGAAAGTAAAGTAAAAAGAGTCTATCTTGTTGGAAGACGAGGACCACTTCAAGTGTCTTTTACCATCAAAGAATTAAGAGAATTAACTAAATTACCTAATTGTGATACTGTTGTTTTCTCTGAGGACTTTAAAACATTACACCAGAAATTATTGTAATTAGAAGATCAAATCGATTCGACATTTGTAATAACTGATTGTTTGCTCTCTCTCTCTCTATCTCCCTTTTAGGAAAAACTTCCTCGTCCAAGGAAACGATTAACTGAATTAATGGCGTCTTTAGCTAATGATAAACAATTAACGAACAATTCGAAGCGATGTGTCCTCATGTTTTGTCGATCACCTCTTGAAATTATCGGTAATAAGTCAGGCCAAGTTTCGTCTGTTAATTTTGGTGTTAACGAATTGAAACCATCCGGAGACGATGTAAAAGCCGTTTTAACCGATGAACGAGAGATCATAAATTGTGGCCTATTTTTGCGAAGTATCGGTTATCGGGCTATTTCCATTGATGAAAGTATACCTTTGGATGAGAAAACGGGAGTAATAAGTAATACGAACGGCAAAGTTACCGGTTTCGATTTTGGTCTTTACTGTAGTGGTTGGGCCGCTACTGGAGCAACGGGAGTGATTCTAGGTACTATGAGTTCGAGCTTTGAGATTGGTGAACATATTTTAAATGATTTAAAATCAAATGAATCACAATTAACTGAAAAACCAGGAGCGAATGAAATAATTCCCCATCTTAAATCAAACGGAGTAAAAGTTGTTACCTTTAGTGATTGGCAACGAATCGATGAATTGGAAAAAAGTTTAGGTTCAAATTTAGGTAAACCAAGAGAGAAATTAATTAATCAACAAGAGATGATCAAAGCAATTGTCGACGATAAAAAGTGAAACACTTGGATCACAATCAACTAATTGTTACTACTATTGGTATCTTTTTCCTTCCGAGACAATTTCAATTGGGAATGATAATAATACATTTTATCCAATATTAATTTCAAATTTAATGACAATATAAGACTACGATCAGTTAATTGTTCAAATTTGCGAGTAAAATATTAAAGGTACAAAAAATTGGAATAACAATCAACGAATCAATTGTTACCAATTGTCCATTTCTAAATTACAATTAAATCCAACGGTTAAATTTTATTTCCTTCTAAAGATTATTTCAAATGAATTTGTTTTATGATTGATGTCCAATTAACTAATTATTCAAGTTGATTATTTGTTAAAATCGTTAATCAGTCAATCTTTTAATCAACAAATCAGACATTTCAATCATTTTTTGTCTATTTTAAGTTTTATTTCAAACTGAATTTAATATAATTTGGTGGATGAACAATTATAATAATGATTGATTGTGATACGATGATTATAATAATTTACTTGAATGTCCAACGCAATTGAATTTTGTTTTTCATTGTCAATGGACATTGTTAATTGTTTGCTTGGTTTACTTTATGATTAACATTGACATTGATTTACAAAAAACGTGAGATTTAACAATGAAAATTAAAGTTGTTAATTATATTCCGGTTAATTGAATCAACTGAAAACTAAATCGTCAATGTCAATGTTAATCAAATGTTCAAACTCACGAGTTTTTTTTTCATAATTGTCTAAAAGTACAATTTTGATAATTGATGAATTAAATGATAACCATTGATCAGAATCGATCAGTTAATTGAATCGTAAACAAATAACAATCAAAGAAATGATATAAATAAGATGAGAAGAGACTTAAACATTAACAATTAACTTCCGAGACCTTTACTGATAACATTTAACATCTAGATATCTAAATCTCTTTAAATTGTGTTAATCATGTTCAATTATATCCATTTGATTATCGTTCTAATTGTTACAATTTGTAGTGTTTTTGGTGAAAGAAGATTTCAAGATATCGAATATATTATTCAGAATGATCTAAATTCAACAGTCGCCGAAGCAAAAGGAGATAATTTGATTGGTGTTCTCTCCGAATTGGAAAAGTATCTGGCAATTGTTGGAAGACCAAGGTAAGCAATTAACAATTAACAATTTAATTCTCCCTTCTCGATTGAAAATCTAACAATCAAACTAATAACTTATGACCATAATTACTATTGTGCAAAAATAGATTTGGTCGAAGTATGAATCGTAACAATGGACGAAAAGTGGATTCAATGGGTTGTATTAAATTGTGTGAACAAATATTCACCTGAGAAACTGAAGAAACAAAACAAAATTAACTTAATTGTAACTAAATTATCGAGATTATTTATCATGTTAACCTGATTAACTTTGTTCTCATCTTCAAAGCCAACTGATTACTTCGTTATTCTTGTTAATTGTTTGCCCAATATTCTTAAATTGAGATGAAAAATTTTTATCAAACCTCAACAAGTAAACAATTACTTTAATTGTCGAACAATAATAATTGTAATAATAATAATTAAAAAGATTTTTATCGAAAAAAAATTAAAGAAAATGAATTAGTCTTATTTTCGGTCAATAGATGTCACTGTTGTTGCGAAGCAGCTGTTGGTTGGTTAATATTTTTTTCTCATTCATGGTAACTCGGGTTAAGAACAATGAATTAATTGTTTTCTAATTGATTTTATTTTGTGAATGATTAATTTTTACAATAACCATTTACATCTGATCATCTCATCTTTAATCTCAACTAATCCTAAGTGGAGGTTATTTTATTTTCCCTTTATAAAAAGTTAATCATCTGAAAGAGCAAAATATTCACTTTATTGGTTTGGTTTTTTCTCTTTCAACTTTTTTCTCTTTTTTTTGTTGTATTGTGATTGTTAAATTCAATTAATTTACACTTAATTGGAATCATTTGTTTCTCTATTTTCGACCCTGAATTTTTCATTAACTTATCGGTGATCTAATTTAAACTTTGGTTTCTTTTTAATTGTTTTGCCCCGTTCGAGAGAGAGAGAGAAAAAATAGAAAGAGAACTCACCAAGTATGTATGATCCACACAGTAAAACGGACGATTCAAGGGACAGTAAATTGGCCTCTTTCGCTAGTCCCGGTTCTGCTTTTTCATCTTCCTTTAATCTTTCATCTACAAACAGTCACCAATTATGTTGTTTAACTGAAGATGGTTCTCGGTGTAATCGAGTTGCTGGTAATGCTTCATATTCTAAACGAATACAGAGAACAGTTCAACAAAAGAAATTACGTTTAAGTATAGACAATTCTGCTCGCCATGTTTATATTTGTGACCATCATAAGAATATGATTCAAAGTATTCGTAGCTGTGTAAGGAGAAGAAGAAAAGATTCTTGTGAAGATGAGAATGGAACCAATTCAAATGATGGTTATTCCTCATTCGTGGACAACAGAGGCAATTTAATCAATCAAACAAACGTTTCTGGTCCTGCCAATGGTTCAGCTTCATTTGCTAGTGGTAGTGGTATTGGTGGTGGTTGGTTCTGTGTTTCTGGTGTTGGTGTTGGTGTTGGTGGTGGTGGTGGTGGTGGTGGTATTGCCAGTGGAATAGGATCAAGTAATACTGGAAGTGGTGTTGGCAGAAATGATTTATCATCAAATAATAATCCATCTAATGAAGATCTTCCTCAAGTGGACCTTTCAACCCTTCAAATGAATACCTTGAGAAGATACAAACGACACTATCGAGTTCAAACACGACCTGGAATCAATAAATCATCATTGGCAGATACTCTTCTTAATCATTTTAAAACAATTCCCATCGATGAAAAAGAAGCCATTACTTATTTTATCTACATGGTTAAATGCAATCGAAACAAAATAGATCAAAATAAAGGCTTAACAACATCTAATTCTGGTTTACCCTATTCGAGTGGTTTAATTGATCATCACAACACTTGATGAAAATAGGAGAAGAAGAAGAAAAATTAACGAGAAAAAAAGGACTAAATCAATTCAATGTATATTATTAATCCATCAAGACGACAATTAGTGACACTCTCATCTCTGATTGTTTTTCCTTCTGATTCTTCATTTTTTTTTCTATCATCACTTTTATCGAAATTTATTTATTACTATCTCATTTTTTTTTCTCTTCCTATTTCCATATGTTTACAATTCTAGCATTGATCAGAACTCATAATTAATTATTCTGTCGACTATTAAAGTTTCATCAATGAGAAAAGAAACTAATCATTGTACCATTTAATTTTCGCCATCAAATTTATAATCTTCATTTGGTGATTTACTTTACGTTTTCAATTGAATTACAATTCTAATTGTTGGTCTTTTTGTTTGGTAGATCAATTGTTGATACAATTTATTAATTACATCTGATGATGTCAAGTTTATTTTGTTTTGTTTTTCCATTGATTGGTAATGATTTTTGTTTTTAGTAGAGCAAAAAGTTGATCACAAAAAAAGATTTAGATTTAATAAAATATGATGGATGCTAGGATTGGATGAGAATTGATTTATTGATGGTTTCGCTTTGGTGCCTAATTGAATTTTGGTGACAATGAATTTTTGTTGGCGTGTTGGTGGTTTGGTGGTTTTTGTTTTCAATCGTGATTGGCGTGATTATGGCTCGAGAACCTGTGCAATTAGTTGGATAAATTAACGATGTTTTCGATCTCTATCACGGCTTCTTTCACGACGTTCTCGACTTTTAGATCGGTTACGGCTTCTTGATCTTCTCTCTCTTTCTTTGGACTTATTACGATCGCGACTTCGAGATCTAATTCTTTCACGACTGTGTGATGATTTACGTTCACGTTTTCTGGAACCACTATCTCGGCTTCTAGATCTTCCTCGATCTCGACCTCCTCTTCCTCGCTCACGGCTACCTGATCTTGATCGTGATCTGAACAACAAAAAATAAACAAACAAAAAGATTAGAATGAGAAATAGAAAAATTAACAAAATGGTCAAGTTAATTTTCGCTTACCTGTAACTTCTTGCGGTTCCTCGTCTTCTACCAAATAATTGGCGTCTAAGATCACGAGAAATTGGCTTCAAATGCATAAAATTACAAAAGCCACTACGAGTACATTCACTAAGATTAAGAAAGATAATAATGTAAATAACATGATGATTAAATTGATTCTTAAATTGAACCATGTGGTATTGAAATTTACCCCATTTCATATTGCCGACAACATGCTTCTCGAAAATCAGTGACTGGAGACAATTCGGCATAAATTGGTCGTCCAGCAAACCAGCGATTATTTAAATCTCTGACAGCTTTATCAGCATCTTCTTCTCGTCGAAACTGATAAAAATAGAATAGAAGAAAAAAAAATAACCAAGATTAGAGAAAAATTAACTTAAATAGGAAATGGAGAACAAGATATGGACCATCTTTACCTTAACATATACATTTCCAACTAAATGATCACCTAGATTGTCACAGATATTCATTTCTTCAATCTCACCATATTTATCTTCCAATTCAACAAAAACATCTTCAAAAAAGTCATCAAAATGTTTCTGATCTTCCTCTTCAGTCATGGTGGGCTTTCCAGTAGAATTACCTTCCAAGGAATGAGCAGCATTTCTAGGATTTTGATACAAATTTTGTAGTAAAATTGTTTGACTGAATGTTGGCTTATTATGGATACGAGAACAGCGATTCCCATGTCGACAAGCACCGATTTTAAAAAAGAAGCTACAATTGACTCTAGAAGAGAAACAAAGACAAAAGAAAAACAAAGAATCATAAAAATCAAGCCAATACTCACAAATGACAGTTAATTGTCGACAAAAATGTGATTGAAACCATTTAAAAAACTCATTTGCCGCTAATGGCTACCAAAAGAAATGGAAACTAAGTAAAAACCATAATCATAACCACAAAGAAAACATCTTGTAGATCAAATATCAATCGTAATACTCACTTGTCTTTTTCTGTTCCAAAAATTGAGGCCAAATATTCAGCCATTTTAATTGACAATAATTTACTGATCACCAATCAATTAATTAGAATTAACAAAACAAAAGAAACAACCAAATTTTCATCAACACAAAAACAAATTCATTCCCAAATCAAAAAATCCAAGGGACTGTTGATAAATTTACATGTTCTTTGTACAGAAAAAAAATTCTAACTCAAATTAAATTGAATCGAATTAAATTTAACCACAATTAAGAGGAGAAAATTGTGCAATCTGAAATTCTCAAATAGATGGAAATAATTAATTAGTCAAAATTGATGGAAGAGCAAAAAGTCTAAGTATTAGAATAGAAAAAAAATGGAAAATTGATTTAGATCGATGATCAATGATTTCGAATTGATTGTTTGCTTGATCTTCAAGACAATTGATACAATTAAATTATCCAAAGCTAAATAATCCTTTTGATTATTATTCTTTGAGGAAAAGAATATTATTTGTTGGTTTTCACGATTAGAATAACAATTAGTCTAATTGTATTTGGAAATCATGGGACCGATCACTTGGTTGAAGATTAACTTAATTCTTGTGGAAATTTTTTTAATTCTGATAATTGTTTTCTTCGTGATGATGTCAACTGATACAATTGTTGATAAAGTGTTCGCTGGTATATTAGCTACAATGTCCATGTTGAATACGATGGGAATTACTCTTGAAAATCGTCAATTAATGAAACGCGTTTATAACTTCAGGTTATTCATGTTAATCATGTTCGTCGTTTATTTTGGTATCGTGATTATGACCTTAGTTAAAAGCCCA
Organism: Panonychus citri; assembly: GCF_014898815.1. NCBI lineage: Eukaryota > Metazoa > Arthropoda > Arachnida > Trombidiformes > Tetranychidae > Panonychus > Panonychus citri. The sequence continues at coordinate 538,140 of NW_026515542.1, read as the reverse complement.
ATTCAAGTGGAGTAACTGATTTAAAGGGATTGGGTGATGAGTTAATTAAGGCTGGTTTTGTGTGTGTCATGTTCACATTCTGGATCGGGATGAGTAAACAATTAATGAACAAACTTCCGATGACTAGATTAACAGCTCCGTCGAGTAGTCCAGCTATTCAATTGCCGATTGTGAATCCACCGCCACCACCGACTGATCCGCTTATTGATGATGATGATAATTAAGGTGAGATTTGGTTGATTATCGAAACAGATTAAACAATTTATTTGCGAAAAAATTGCCTTTTTTTGACAGAGAATGTGTAATATAAATTTTGTATTACATTGAGTTTGTAGGTGAATTTGTATTTTAACAGAGAGAGAAAGAGAGAGAGAATTACAAAGTTTCAAATGAATTAGAGCAAAAATATTGGAATTACAAATTTGCCTGAGAGGTAATTAATTGATTGTGAATGGTTGTAATGAGATGAGAGTAAATGTTTGGTTTGAAATAGGAAGAGAGATAGAGAGGAGAAAATGATAATTGGGAACTTTGCCTGGTAATTGTTACACTTAGAAACTTAATTGTTATGCAATTTTTGCTTTTTCTTTCATTTTTTCAGACAAATTTTCATCACAAGGAAAAAAAATGATGAGCAACGAGAATCTAATTTGCTTGGAGTGAGAAATGCAAAGTTCATGTACATGAATCGAGGTGTTTATATACCAAGTGCCAAAAGGAATTGGAGAAATGTTTTTGTTTTGTTTGTAATTAATGAATAGTGGACAATTGAAGCTTCGATTGGGGTGACCAATGAGTATTTAAACTTTCAATTTTTTCTTAGCACCAGGTACTTCAATTATATCATCAGTCTCAACATCTAATTTACGTTTCTCATTTGGACTTGGATCCACGATACAAATATCACCCTCATCATCATCGACGTCGTTTCCATTGTCACAAATTAATTCAACTGCTGAGTTACCATTTTCTGCTCCATTGTCTGTAATCATTTCTTCATTTTTATCATCATCTTCCTTTTCTATGGTACCATTATTTGTTTTTCCTTCGTTAATTATTTTCATTTTGTAAAAACGTTCACCGTTTTCTGCTTTATCAATTTTACCATCTAAAAGGTTAATTATAATTGAATGATTTTGTAACAAATCGTATACACGAAGTCTTTGTTTATGGTGAACTTGGGCATATTTGTTCAGGGGTTTCCTTTTAGATTCGGCTTTATCTTCATCATCTGCATCTTCAGCGCTCCAAATGATCGTTGGTTGACCTTCAATTTGAACATCAGGACAGACAAAGTTAAACACTTTGATAATTATCTGTTCCAAGAAATCATTCATTGTTGTTTCATTCAGATCAAGGGTCAATTCAATCTCAGGTATTCGACCGGTGTTACAAACCAAACAATTTGGATTAGGTTCAAATAGTTCATAGGCTGAGATAAGATTCCGAGCATTGAGTCCTACTTTGCGAAGATAAATACATTTACAAGCTTCTTTACATTTTTGGTCGATTTCTTTTTGGTCACTTGGGTCATTTACTTGATCCATTTTACGAATAAGGTGAACAAGTTGTAAGGTAATTAATCCACCAACAATTGAATTAGTTGATGATATAGCGGGAATAATATTTCCAGCCATTGATTTTACATCGAAACGTGATTTTCTTTCAATACCAAAACAATGAGATCTAAGGTTAGCCACACTGGTTACAAAGTCTAATGCTTCATCGTCATCTTTATCCCAGACTAGGTATCCCTCAGAACTTAACCTTTTCTTTAATATTGAAATACTTTTGTCAAATTTCTCGTAACACTCTGTAAGTGACCAAATTTTTTGATCTTTTAAACTTTCACCATTAACTGGAACATCACCATTTGTGGTAGTTAAACTGCCGATTCTCCCAGAGTTTACTCATTTTAAGTAGATATTCTATGTCAACTTTAAATAGCTTGTCAAATAATAATTTAGAATCATAGTTGTTGGATGTTGCCCATTCTCGAGTTGAAGGTTTTTTCTCGGTAGTTGATTCATCTACAAATAGAAATGAGAGAGAAGTAAGAGAGAAAAGAAAATTAAATGGAAAGCTCATAGAGAGATAACAAAAGGTGAAACAACAATGAAAAGAAATAGGAAACTTACTTGAATTACTATTACTTGTCATACCTAATTCAGGATCATTCATGTCAGGACTAACATCATTGTCAGCATCTTCTTCACCAAATAGTTGAGCGAATAAATGTTTTCCCCAGACAATACAGTGGATAGGAAGGGAAGGTGTATTACGAATAGTACAAGAGGCAAAAGTTTTCTGCTCTTGTCTTGGTCCATCACACTCGTAACAAGCGCTGACATCACGTTTAATTAATGTTACCTGACCCATGTAACCTTCTGAACCTGATTCGATAAGAGGTACATTAGCTGCTAAACACATCCTGTTAACATGACTTCTAGCTGCTCTATTGTCCAGTGCATTGACCACCACCTTAAAGCTTTTGAAAAAGTCAACATCATATTCAGGAGACATAATTGAATTATGAAGAGCAGTGATGTTTAAATTTGAATGGAAGGCAAAATTGGCTTTAGAAACACCGGCAGCAACCAAAGATTTAGATTTACCAACATGATTCTTATTGAAAAGAAATTGTCGGTTAAGATTTGAAATCTCAATTGTATCTAAATCAATTAAAGTTAACTGGGTGAAACCCAAAAGAACAACATTCTTTATAATCTCAACACCAATTCCACCACTACCAACAATAAGTATTTTACTTTTCGCAATTGAATCAACCAATGTTACATTATTCAGTAAAGATGATAAAACCTTATAATGGTCACCAAGTGAATCCATTGTTACACAATTTATTAGAGAAATAAAAATTAGTCCAAAGGTTTAGTTAACTGAATTAAGAAAAAAAAAGTAATTAAACAACAAACAACAATTAACAATTCTGGTGCCGAAAATTAGAGCCAATGGAAAGTTAGCTGAGAATTTTATTCTTCTATTCAACTAACTCAGTCTATCGGCTTAATGGTCAGAATGGAAAAAAAGAAAGAGAAAACAAAGAGACGGAGAGAAATAGATGAGCCAATATGGTTCTCCAGTCGGTTAGCTGTTCGACGCGGCGATAGATCTGCTGCCCTCTGTTGTTCAGAAAAAGAGGAGAATTTTTATGAGCGGTAAGTATAAACTTTGTGAACTTTCAGTTCTTTTCAATTAAAAATTGGATCACAATTGAGAAGGAATTTATTAATTGAATTAATTAGTCTTTATTAGGTAATTGTGAATTATCTAATAGATACTGTTTAATTGGAAAACTATATACTCTTCTCAATGTCTGTTCAGTTCTTGTATCATTCTGTTAATAAGGTGAGCAGTTAATTAACTGTTACAATTATGATTGCAAATCGTGATTGTTACTATTTATTTTCAGGTCAAACATTGTTATCCATAAATTAATTTCAAATCAAAGTGTTGATTGTAAATCATTTATGAACTAAAATAAGCCAATGGATAATTTAACCTTCCATAGGAAGAGAGAGAGAGAGAGAGACCAAGATACAAATAGAAAAATAAAAATAGATTTCATTTTGATTGTGATTCTAATTATGAATGATGATATTGAGAATCAGTGAAAAAAGTTGTTATCAGCATTGAGTAACAATTAATTCAATTAGCAAGGATACACTTTTTATTATAATTCATTTCATTTCATAATCAATCAGTTCAGTTGAACAATCCGTTCAACAATCAATTCGAGGACATTGTAGGCTTTAAATTAATTAAATCAACTCGCACTTTAACTTTTCCACTCTTTCTTTTAGCATCATAATTATCATCATCATCATGATAATAATCATCTCCACCTAATAAATTGTTGAACTAATCATTACGAATCAATCATTGAACAGTTTCATTTCAATCTTGTTTAACTCAATTTTAACTTTTTCACTTCTGTTTAACATTAAAAAACAAAGTTAAATTCAATTTAATGTTTTAAAAGTGATCATCATAATTTTGAACATTAATTTATCTTAATTAAGGATATTGTAATCAAATCAACAAGTTAATTTTGTTTTTCTTTGCTATCGAAATTATCGGATTGTTCAATTTCACCGGATTCATTGAAAAAAAGTCTCTTTTTGATAATTAAAGTGAAGTGAACATTATATTTGTGCAATTAGTTAATCATGGAGAAATTAACAATCTATGAATTAATTTTCACAGCATTTATGTCATTTAATTTAAGAATCGCCACTAATTTTCATAAGGTAATCAGATCACTTCTTAATAAGGTTACCTGTTCAGTTGAAATGCCCTGACGATTGATCAACAACAATCAATTCTAATTGTTGGCAATTCTTCATAATAAATTATAAATATTCTTTTACTTAAATTTCATGATAAAAATTTATCGAAAATAACAATTTAACAAAATAAACTAATTTACACAAATTTACGGTAATTATTAATCTCTATTCAAATGTAATGTAACAAAACGTATTCAGAACCGATTAAAGTTCCAGTTATGATACAATCAAACTTAAGAAATTGTTTGAATCATTTTATTTACTTTTATCAAGTTAAAAATAAAATAAACTATAAAATCAAAATATCGATGAATATCAAAACAGCAAAGTTCTATTTTTCGAGTTCGAAAATAAAAGATATCTCGAGGTTAATTCTACGGTCTTCGATCGTAGAGAACTAATGTCCAAAATGGTGAGCTTAATGTGACCTCAAATCTTTTGACATCCAAGGCCAATTAAATGAAAAGATGGAAGAATAATTTGTTTATTTGACCGGAAAATAATAAAAAAGTTCGAACCGGATGTTAGGAGGTCATCTTCGATGAGATTATGATGAACACTGAACCTATGATTCGCTCGAAATGACCTACACGATTAAGCGATCGGACCATTTTCGTATGGAGTTTTTAACAACTTGATCAATCTTTTTAATAAGATTGCGAATTCAAAATCAACAATATTATTCAATTATCGGATTTAAAATTCTATTCCCATTCATACCTCAACTTTTTATGCAACAATTAATAATTCTGATTCATTAATAGACACCAATCAAATCTACTAATAGATATAGAAATTAATTATATGAATTGTTGAAAAAATTCAACGAAACTTTGTCATAATTTAACGTTTGCACAAACCTCATTAATAGTTTTCATCTATTAACTAGCTACTTAATTGCCATAACTTAACAATTAGCAAATTTTGGTGTGTAAATTTTGCTGAGCAATTAAAAAAAACAATTCAATAATCAAGAATTTCAATGAGAGCCAATTGTCATGGATCGAATTGTATTTGATAACAATTTAAAAACAACATAAAATATTAATTGATTTCATGATAATAAATTGTGCTGGTTTAATTAACGGTGAATTGTTTTTTCATTAACAATGCAAACATATACTTTTATCATTGAATCAAGAATTGAATCAAAATCAAAGGTTGATAATATCATCACCATGATATTAATACCAGTGAGCATTATCCATTTGCTAATTGTAATTGTATTCAAATTGTTAATCTGATTAATTTCTGAATGTTTCAAGACTTACCTGCGATAATTATTGTTGATTTTGTTTCTGATGATTTTCGGGAGAAAGTTATTGGTGAATTTTTTTACAAATTTAGTTACGAAAATGAAAACTTTATAACCTTAATTAGGCTCGAAAATATTAATAATAATTAAAAGTTTCTGTTTTTCCACCCAAATTTAGTATCAGTTGGAATTGAATACGTAAGCATTCAAATACGTTAGAGTTTGAGGTTAATCAATTATTTTACATTTAATAGTAACTAACGTCTTCCAACAATCTGCTTAATTGTTTCGATCAGTTTCTGATCGCCTGAATGATTGTCACTTTTATTGAACGACGATTGTTATCCATTGATGATTTGAATTATTACACCTGAGGAAAATGATAGATGTATTTTTATAACAATTAACCGTAATTTATTGATGAAACTGTTTGAAGTTGATTAAAATCATCATCGGGGACAATCATCCTTTTGATGGATAAGTGTTAATTTGTTAACAATTGAATTTCAATCAATTTGCTTGTTTGATTGTTACTAATTGCAAGAATAAGAAACATTTCACAATCAATAAAGTGTCAATCGATTTGGATAATTATTTTGTCTAATTAGTTTAGCGAAAACATAATTGTGCTCATTGATATAATAATATGATAAACTTACTTCAAATCATCAGATAAATTCAATGAATATCAAACTCATTATTAACTATAATTATCACAATTGATTAAGATGAATGATTTACTTATTAATACAAAGCTTGTTCGGATCAATAATGATGGGGTATTGATTGAAAATATCCATAGTTGATTTATCTTAATCATTTCTTAAAGCTTTAGATGAATTAAAATCAGGATTGAAGAAAACAAAAGTCCTAGAAGTTGATTGAAATGTCAATCGTCAATCAAATTAAGATGAACATCTTGTTGAACGTGGAAGCAAGAAAAACGAGTATAAAAAGTTGATCATTAGCGAAATCAGAGTCATTCGTTAATTAGATTAAGTTTCTATCTTCTGATTAATTCAATTCTATCGTAATCATGAGAGTCTTTCTCTTAGCCTGTGTTTTCCTCGTCGCCGCTGTTAACTTCTCACTCGCTTGCGGTAAGTGAACATTATTCGATTATCCACGACATTACTTCGAACCTAACCTTGCTTTTCTCTTTCTCTCTTCGTCTTTCATGGATAGAGTGTGGTATGGAAGGTTCAGCTGGTCGAATCTACAAAGGAAGTAAAGTTCGAGCCCACAAATATCCTTGGTTAGCTCACATTCGGTGAGTTTTGTTTATGAGATTCTTTTTTCTTTTCGCTAATCGTATCTCAATCATACTTTTTTAGATCATACCCTAACCGAGACTCTTTAGGATACGCTCAATGTGGTGGTTCTTTGATCGATGAACAACACATCGCCACTGCCGCTCATTGTGTTGTCGACGATGATGGTTCAACTTCCGATCCTTCAAATATTGATGTTTTCCTTGGTAAAGTTATGGCTTTCTCAGAAGAAAATGCCGCTATTTCCGTCTCAGAAATCTGGGTTGACCCTGAATACAATCAAAAAAGATTTGACAACGATTTCGCCATCTTGACCCTTTCCAAGCCTGTTAAATTCACTCAACAAATTTCTCCAGTCTGTTTACCAAAGAGCGAAGCTGGTTTATCCAATCTCACCGTCGCCGGATGGGGAACCACTTCCGCTAACTCTGATTCAAGTGACGATCTCTTGGAAGTCGATGTTTCCTACTTGACCCGTAAGTAGACGATTAATAATTTTTGAACTGAATGAAAGTTTTACACGATTTTCTTTTCTAAATCACTTTTAAGATGACCAATGTGTCGACATTAAGACCGATTTCTTCTTCAAACAATATGATATTCCTCTATCAATGAAGGGAGAAGTTGGACTTCAAACAATCCCTGAGACCCACATGTGTGCCATCAACAAACAAACCAAGGGTGACGCTTGTTCTGGCGATTCTGGTGGACCACTCATGCACAAGAGTAACGGTTTATATCACCTCATGGGTGTTGTTTCTGGTTCATGGACTGAATGTGGTGAAAGTGCCGATACCGCTGGTCTTTACACTCGAACCCTTTACTACCAAGACACCATCAAGAGCATCGCTCCAAACGCTTGCTGGAAGGACTAAGGGATTAAATCTATTCCGAATATTAATATTTATGTTTCTAATTAGATTGCATTAAAAAAGTTAATCATCTTGTATGATTAAAAAATAAAAATTTCCAGTAGATCTCGAGAACATTATTTAATTGTGATTTTAAAGTTTTGTTGTTTAGCCGTTTTGATTCCCATTTATGTCAATGATAATTATCATCATTTCATTGTTTAAAAGCAAGATGGTGGTTATAAGTCATATAAGGACGAATGAAAAGACAATGTGAACAGTTGTCTAAATGGGTGAAAGTTAATTGTTATCGAGTCATAAATGATTTGATTTGACGAAAATGGGAAGGCTTGAGATTGATCTTCAATGACTACACAAATCGTATTTTCTATTGAAGTATAAGAAGAATGATTTGAACAATTATTATAAGAATAAAACAAATAGTCAGAGAGAATGATGCTAATTGTCAATCAAATTAAGATGAACATATTTGACGGACGTGGCTGCAAAATTATCATAAAAGTAATTTTACTTTTCTCTTTCTCTCTTCGTCTTTCATGGACAGAGTGAGTATGGAAGGTTCAGCTGGTCGAATCTACAAAGGAAGTAAAGTTCGAGCCCACAAATACCCTTGGTTAGCTCACATTCGGTGAGTTTTGTTTATGAGATTCTTTTCTCTTTTCGCTAATCGTATCTCAATCATACTTTTTTAGATCGTACGTCAGCCGAAACGCTGGATCATTCGCTCAATGTGGTGGTTCTTTGATCGATGAACAACACATCGCCACTGCCGCTCATTGTGTTGTCAGCGATGATGGTTCACCTTTCGATGTCTCCAATGTTTTCCTTGGAAAAGTCAAGGCTTTCTCTGAATACTCTCAAATCAGCTCAGTCTCAGAAATCTGGGTTGACCCTAACTACAATCGAAAGGATCTTTCCAACGATTTCGCCATCTTGACCCTCTCAAAGCCTGTTAAATTCACTCAACAAATTTCTCCAGTCTGTTTACCAAAGAGCGAATCTGGTTTATCCAAACTCACCGTCTCCGGATGGGGAACCACTTCCGCTAACTCTGAATCAAGTGACACTCTCTTAGAAGTCGATGTTTCATTCTTGACCCGTAAGTCAATAGTCAGTTAATAATTGAAATTGAATGAAATTTTACACATTTATCTTTTCACAATTAGGAGACCAATGTAACGACATTAAGACCGACTACTTTTTTAAACAAAATGGTATTCCTCTATCAATGAAGGTGATCCCTGAAGTGCCTGAGACCCACATTTGCGCCATCAACCAAAAATCCAACAATTTACTAATTACTGACATTTCAACCGATGACAATGTTTTTCAAAATAACATAGAAGTGATATAAAAAATTTATTTCGTCAATTTTATACAATCAGTTTGATGATTCGCCTTCTTAAACTTAGTTAATTGTTCACAATTCACCTTAATAAAATTGAGAAATAACCATGAGCTGCATGAACGAAGGAGTTTAGTAATGCAAATATCTAAACGAGAAGACAGAGAAACCAAATGATATCAATTAAAATGGTTAAATTGCCTAAACAATTAACTTACCGCTGCAAATAGATAAGTTGTATCTTCATTGTAATTCAGCCATGAGAACGACCATGAACTAATGGCCAGGTACATGAACATTGATATAATATGATAAACATACTCCTGAATCATCAGATAAATTCAATGATTATTCAACTCACAGTTAAACTTAAATTGTTACAATTGATTAAATTAAGATTGGACATCTAATACTTACAATGCTAGTTTGGACCAATAGTGATGAAGTATTGGTTGAAAATAGACAACAAATTAGCATAATTGTGATCGTGTACAATTGGATCCAGTTAATTGCGTAAAGAAATAAATATTGATTTGTAACATAAAACAATTGATATTTTGGTGACAACAAACTGATTGAAATCAATGCAAATATCTGAAAGTAAAAAAAAGAAATCAAGTTAATTGTAACAATTTAGAGACATTCGATAACAGTTGATTAGATTAACTTACTATTATGATCACTTTAGAAATACACAATTTAGATTTAAGGTAATCAGTGTTGAGACTTAAGAATGAAGAGTTTTGTTCACTATTCATGTTGATTGAATTCGATGAGTTGAATAAGATCAAAAGAACTTTCGAAAATAAATTCACAACAACTGAATCAAAGAAATTAAAAATCCAGAGACTAAATTGTAGTCTAGCTAGAATCCAAGCTAAGCCTTCGATTGTTACAATTAAATTGACAATTGAGTGTTTATTTTATATATTAGATTGTTCTCGAAGGCGTATTTATTGAGCTGGTCGAAAAAAAAGAATCAATTTCTGATTAGTGATCTAATCAAGCCCGAATTTGGTAACAATTAAAGTATTTTCATATCTCCCTCATAGACCTCTAACATTAAACTTTAAGTGATAGAAAATGGCTTAATGAAATAATGCTCACCAAATTTGGTCTTGATCACTAATTAAATAGATAATTTTAATCACATTGTTTGAAAATTAAATGAGTAAAATTGATTAGTCTCAATCATCTCTAATCTATTATCAGATCAATGATTTATCTCATCTCAATAACAGTAAATACTTTTTCATTTTTGTCTTTGGAATAGAAAAAGTTAAACCAATTTGGAATGAGCGAGATCGCTCTTGGTATGGAAACAATTTCGCTCTCGATATGGCCAACAGTCGATTGGAACTTACTCTCTATTCATTGATTTCACTAGATAAAGCGCTAATATGAACCAAAATGGTTCTCTTGCGATAATTAGAGATTGAAGAGCGTTTTTTTCGACATTGGCTAAGTATAAATTCATATAAGCACTAAAGCAACAAAACGACTTCAAGTTTCGATTGTGGACTTGGTGATTTCCATCAAAAATTTCGAATATTTTATTTGCTTTGTCATTTATTGGATCTAAAAATAGCAGAAAAGTATGAGCATCAACAGTTCATCAGTTCGCTGGTCTATTCAAGTTCAAGTCCTCCGGGTGCACGCGGCCACGTTGAGACAATTGAATTAGATTAAATTACGGATCATTCAATGAATCAGTTTAATCACTTTGCTTATTTTCCAATCCTAACAAATTTAATTGTTTACAATTTACTCTGATTTGTATGATGAGAATGAAAAAAACCCATGAGCTGCATGAACAAGTGAATTGATAAAGGCGAATATCTAATCACAATTAAATACAGAAAAAGAAATTGAATTAATTAATCTGATCACAATATCTAAACAATCAACTTACTGCTGCAATTTTATAAGCTGTCATGTCAGTGTCGGTCAATTTTGATACTGACCACAGGCCAGTAACCAGATACATGATCATTGAGATGAAATGATAAACATAATCCTAATTTATTAATAACAATCAAAGTCCAAAGAAACAATTAACTCTCATAATCAACTTATACCAAACGTTGTTAATTAAATCTTGACCACTCATAATATTTGAAGTGGTCACTCAAGAGATTTACTTACAAAGTTAATTTGGGTCAAAAGTGATGAAGTATTGGCTGAAAATAGACAACAAATTAGCATAATTGTGATTGTGTAAAATTGGATCCAGTTAATTGCGTAAAGAAACAAATAACGATTCGTAACGAAAAAGAAATGAGATCTTGGTGACAACAGAATAATTGAAATCAATGCAAGTAGCTGAAAGTAAAAAAAACAAAGAAATCAAGTTAATTGTAACAATTTAGACACAGTTGATTATTAATATCCAATCAACTCACACTTATGATCAATTTGCAAATGCCAAATTTAGACTTGAGGTAATCAGTATTGAGAACCAGAAATGAGGAATCACTATTCATGTTGGTTAACTAATTGTTTGTTGGTAATCCGATTGATTAACTAATTACTTCACAAAATGAATTGAATTGAAAACTCTTCAAGTTTCAGGTAACACTAATCAGCAATTAAGAGCTTAATTCAGGTTTAACCTCTGGTTTCTGCAGTTAATTGGACAATTTAATGTTTAGTTAATTATTTTCGAAGGCGTTTTTATATTAATTAAAATGTATCAGGTAAATACAATTCATAAGAATTAGTTGATTAATTTATCTTTAATCAATTACTAGTAATCTTATTGTTTCAAACAAGAAAGTAATAAAATTAGTTAATTTGAATTACCATTGGGAGAGTTGATTAAATTGTGAATACAATAAATGATTAGAAATATATAAAATTTATTGTATACAAATTTATATATTTCCATTGTTATCAAGCTTAATTGTGTTCATCAATATTATTAGATTGAAACAATTAAAAGATACTGTAAATTTGGGGCCAAATGGTGAAAGATTTAGTTGATTGTGGTTAGTTAAATTTGATTAGAGTAATAAAAGATAATTTAAAATACACATTGGTCAAGATTTGATTGTGATTGAATGGTGAGTAAAAAAAAATTTGGGAATCAAGGTTTACATAATTGATGGTAATAATTAAGGAATCACAATTAAAGTTAAGGAACCTGAAATTAATCAGTGAGATAGAAACAAAAAAAAGTATAATAATAATAATAATATAATAATAATCAATAAATTCAATCAGATTAAATAATTTAATAATTATCCAATTCCAAGGTTGATTGTGGAGATTGACTCTCAATTTACTTGCGATAAAATTGAATTGTGGTCAATACTATGGTTATTGTCTTGCAATTTGCAAACAATTAATAAAATTAAAATATCAACGATTAAAAGTTAATTGTTGTATTTGAGGTTCACCTTGTCCTAAGAAAACGGGTTATTTGATAAAAATATAAGTGATAAGAATTGAATCAATTTGGATGATCCTTATTGAACATCGAGCCAGAACAAGCCAAAGGTAGAGTTAATCTGAGCAATTAGTTGATTGTTAAGAAAATCATTTGCAGGATTGTAAGGCAGTAACTCCATATCCATAACCTTTGGGTCCCCAGTTTTTACGGTAACAAGCTAAGGAAAATAGAAAGAGAGAAGGAAATAAAATTAAAACAATTAGAATCAACAAATTTTCTGAAGAGCAAAATTAAGATCATTAATCTTCACCCCAGAGAATTGAAAGATATTAATCAAAAGTTATCGGTCAAATTAAGAAGTGACAATTATGATTAAATCTACAAAAAGGAAACACTAACTAAATTTAAACTTCCTGATATTTTGATAAATTGTTGTTATTTCAATTTGTGTAATTAGGTTAGATCATGATAGGGAAGAGTAAACGGAAACATATACCACAAAAGTAGTAACAGTTTTCCTCCCTTAACTGATGAGATAGAAATTGATTCACATAATCATCAATTGTTTTTGATTGTTCTCAATAAATAATTTAGTTCAAATTAAACTATAAGACTCTGAAAAATTGTTCATTACAATTAATAATAATATAAATCATGCTTAAACTGGAGCATAAAGTTAACTTACAACAATTAACAAAAAAGATATGAAAAGATTTTCATCAAATTAATGAGCTAGAAATTAACTTATACAGTAAATCAGTATTCTAAATTTTAACCGAGACTAAATCGGTTTCTGAATGAAAAATAAATTTCTTGTTTCTTTGATCAATCGGTTAACTCTTATTAATATGATAGTTGGATGTTAATTTTGTGCTTTTAGGCAAAATGATTTACTAAATTGCCAATTAATTACTTACTTTTACAGTAAATTTCATGTTCTTTTTCACAAAGAGTTGTTGATTCCAGACGTTTGTGACACTCCTTACAATTAAAGCAACTCGTTTTATGCCAAGCCTGAATGAGAAGAAGAAAAAATGATCACAATTAGTTAATTGCAGGAAAAATGGTAAAACAAGAAAATAAATTATCAAGAATAAGAAAGAGAATTAAAGGCAAATACAGTTTACAGATTAATAATTAAGCAACAATTTAGATTCTATTGGGATAATAAAGGAGATGATGATGATGATGATAAAGATAATATAAGAACGGAGTAAAATGCAATTGATAAAATTTGGGGTAAATTTTGTAACAATTTACTGATTAACAGCTAATCAAATTGTTGGGGTTAAACAAAAATGGGCTTCATACCCTATTAAAACTATTTACTATTATCAACAAGAGTATTAATCTTAAACGACCTCGTGTGTCCAATAAGTGGTCTCATCTTTATTGGTCTGGTTGATATTAATTAATATCTGACAATTAATTAAGAAACGGTTTCATTTAATTGAAGGATAAATTATTATAAAAGTCTTGTCCGCGTTCTGGTTGATCAGTATAAACACTGTTTCAATTGATAATAATCAATATTACATATAAAACAAGGTCATTAAATGTACCTGTCATCAGCAATTATCATTATCAGCAGCAGAAGCAAACTTATCAAAAGAAATGGTCAAGAAAAATCAATGGTGGCATCGATAATTGCAATTGATCTTTCCGCCTAATCTAGATTGGATTAGAGAAGCTAAACAAGGTAAGGAGGAGAAGAAGAAAATTAAACCTTAAATGGGAATTAACTTGATTTCCTTGATTAGTTGATTAGCTTTTACATACATTTTTGACAGTCAGAAAAAAAACAAACGCTCTTATTTGATTTTTAAGTGAGCAAGACTTTTTTTACTTCAAAGTGACCTGACAAGCAATCAGTTCTTGGTCAAGAAATTAAGTTTCCAATTAAATCTTAGTGGACTTAATGAGTGACTGAGAGAGAAAGAAAGAAGAGAGAGAGAGAGAAACCTTATATTGGCCTAAATAAATTATCAAATTAGTAAATTATTAATTTGATTAATGAAAAACAAATTAAATGAAGATCAAAATGACAAGTTTAAGCTATTTGATTGCTGATTGACATCAAATGAATCTAAGCAGATTAATTTCCTGATGATTAGATGATTAATTTGGAAATAGTTTTTCATAATTATGATAATAAATTATCGTGTTTCAATTCATACGTGAGTGAAAGTGCAATGAAAAGTGCTAATGATTAGTTAAATCAACTTTATAATTTCAATAAATTTACTACTGTAAAAGGTAAATAAATGAGATTGTGAGAAAAAAATTGCATTTGAAATACATGGTAATATGTATGTGATAAAATCATAAAAGGCTGGAAATATTGAGAGATGAAGAGGGTGAGGGATAAGTGGTTTGTTCATGATGATAATTGAAAATGCTCTTTGTCAGTGATTAACCTTGAATAATAATAATCAAATCGGCGATTTGTATTGATTTACATGATTACCTGAGTAAATTCTTTCTCTCTCACTCTTTTCTTTAAATCTTGTTTATCAGCTTTAGCCTCTCTTTTTTTTCTCTCATTTTTGGATGAAAGTTTAAAGTTAAGTTACCGTTTACTATTAAGCAAAAGAAACTTTAATTCATGATAAGTAAAATTATGCGCTTCTAGTCATCGGGGTTCAGGTTATCGTCATTTTCTTTGGGAGCCTCAAATTTACCTTCGATGTTACTCGTTTTGCACTTATACTTTTCACTTATGCCCTTGAAGTACAGTAAATGTGATTGGGGTAGTAATGATGGTAGCAGTGGTGTTTGGTAGTGGTGGTGGGGTAACATTAGTTGTTGAATCATCTGAGGCCAAAGTGGAACCGTTAGGTGATAATGAAGTTTCACATTTATCAGATTCAAGTGAAATAGCCTCATCAGATGTTGGGCTGCAGGTTCCTGAAGAAACTGGTGTTGAATTAGAACTTGCTCCAAGAGATGAAGGTGGCTGGGGTGATGGGGTAGAGGAGACAGAGTTCACTGGAGATGGTGATGCTGATGATGAAATTGAAGATGAAGTTTTAACAACAACCGTTTCTCCAATTGGTTTAACTGTTGGTGCATTTACAATCTTAGCTGATCCACCTTCAGTGTTCATAACACCAGCACCAAGTCCATAACCATAACCTTTAGGTCCAAATAATTTTCCATAACAAGATCGACAGTAAACATCAGCATTATGTTCAGTCAAGTTACCGCTATCAAGTCGACGGCCACAACCCTTGTTTGCTATATGAGAGAGAGAGAGGGAGAGAAAACACGAAACAATCGAAATTAATTGTAAAGTTATTGACAGAACAATTTAATGTAAGTGTAAGAATCAATAATATCCAGACACTTGTAATTACTATCATTAGAAATCATGTAAGACTATAAGGGGGAAAAAACTTAACCGGAAAAAAGTTGTTAGTTTTAAAAAGGTTCAATCAAGTTCCTACTAAATTAACACAAGATTTTAAAAGTTTCATGTACGTGCCAATGAGCGGGAAAGTTGTGTGTGAGAAAAACGTATAACGTATCAAGTTCATTGTACTTCTATTACTACAAATAAAAAATCCCTCATTGATGGGACCACTTTAATAAATTCTATCAGTTTGTTCACAGTTGAGATAGAAAATCAATTCAGTAGAAGAAGAAGATGAAAGTTATATTTTTTTCCCTTATTTACTCTCACAGAAAAGAAATTTCAATCAATCAGCTTAAAACATAGATGATTTGTCTCTAAAGAATAACAATCAACGATTGATAAATCTTTTCTCTTCATTGATGAAGGATGTGATGAGGTAGAAAAGATGAGGATGTTAATGATTAGAGTTTACATTTGGTGATGCTGATCAAATTTGACGAGAAAAAAAAGGTTCAGAAAATATCTTGAAATTAATCAACCGATAAAGTTAACAATTAGCTACCTGAAATCAAATATAGCAAACAAAACGGAAATACTTAAGAGGTAAACCTTTTCCTCTTTACATCATCATCACAATTATAATACAAAATGATCAGTTGATTGCATCCCAATCATCAGTAAATTATCAAAAGAGGTTACAAAAAAAAACTAGACAATAATCAGAATCAATTTCGTTCATCTCAACCTTCAAGAAGTTAACAATCTAAAACAATTAATGGTTAATTCTGATGATTTAAGTACACACCTAAGGTTGAGGTCAAATTAACCTTGACACTTTTACCTTTGAATAATTGATTAATGGTGTTGTAAATTGTAACTCAAACACTAAAATAATAATAACTCGGTATGAATTAAATTAACGGTCAGTTTAACAGTAGTAGTAATAGTTAATAAATAACGGTAATTAAATATTTTCAACCGTAAATACGGTTCCCAATGAGGAGGAAATTTTTTTTTCTCTATTAAATAAGATGATGGTTAATAATCACAATCACTGTTAATTGTAATTATTATACAGTTGAATATATTGAAGAAAATAATAACCGGTTGAAAAAAAAGGATCGTGTAAACAATCAAGCACAATCCTTATTATCAACATAAGTGTTGATAATATTACAAATTAATATCTCATGTTTGTTGATTGTTGTTATTGTCTTCATTTTTTATCATATCAGTTTATCAAAAAGGTTTTGACCTTATTTGGTTATTCATGTTTGTTGATTGTTGTTATTGTCTTCATTTTTTATCATATCAGTTTATCAAAAAGGTTTTGACCTTATTTGGTTATGAGTTGAAATGATTTTCTTATTTTATGCCAACACGTCCTTGATTGTTTTTGTCGTTTCGTCGTCTTTGTTTCTCATTCATTATCATCATCATTTGGTTAAATCATCAAGACAGTTTAACCAAAGGGAAAGTGAAATTGTGATTTAAACAATTAACTAAAACACACACCCAAACTTGTCCTGAATAGGTTGATTAAGGAGTTTCCTTTAAGATTTTCATTGTTTATCAAAAAAAAGTTCTGTATTTGGTTTTTGTAGGAGAGAAAAGAATGAAAAATTTTGATTATACGAATTTGATTTTTCTTCTATTATTTAAAATGTGTTTACAACTAATAGAAAAAATCGTGGTTCATATTCTTGTTGTTGCTCATTCAATTTATCTCCGTCATTATCTGATGATGGATAAAATGATGTAATCAGCTGAGATAATGATAGATTTTGGAAAATCAAACATTGCTAACAGAGGGAACACCTCAAGAAGAGGATGCGATTCACACACAAATATTATTTTACTACATGGGGACAAGAATTTGGGTTTGTAATGGTAAAGAAATTCTGATGAGATTTTCTTCAACAAACAATAAAGAACATTGTGAACATTAATAATAATGAATGTTTATCAGCAGAATTTTCTTTTCTCTCTCTCTCTCTCTCTCTTTGTCAAGGTAAATCGATCAAGGTTACTATTATTAGAGGGTAAGAATTGTTGTGAAGAAATTTGAAATTGTATCTTGATGAGATTTTCTTCAACAAACAATAAAGAACATTGTGAACATTAATAATAATGAATGTTCATCAGCAGAATCTCTCTCTCTCTCTCTCTTTGTCAAGGTAAATCGATCAAGGTTACTATTATTAGAGGGTAAGAATTGTTGTGAAGAAATTTGAAATTGTATCGTCATTCAACTCTGAAGGAAAAACATCAATGTGTGTGTGAGAGTAGAACTCACTAGATTGGATATCATTTTATATTGTCAATCATCAAATCTAATTACAGTATAGATGAAACTAATCAATTTGCACTCACAAAGAACAATTAACATCAGAATAATATAAATGTAAGTACATGAAGATGGAAAAAAAATATCACCTAATCAACAAGAGAAGACGGTAAATCGCAGTAAAGTGGGAATATTTGAGACTTTAATTGTGAGGAAAAAAAGTTGATTAATATGAGAATATAATTGCGATTCAAATTAAAACAATGTTATTTTAGCGAAACTGACAGAAAATGATGAGCTAACTTTTCTTTCAGAGTTTTTGTATAAGGAAAATGAATCATTTCCGATTACTAACCAATGGAAGTACAGTTGTGCTACATAATTTCGCTAATTAATCATTTCTTTTCCATTATTGGGAGAAAAAGCAAAACAAAGAGAGAATCAGAGAAAAAAAAAGAAATGATGAAAAGTGCAAAATAGAACAGAAAATGAAAAGTAACAAAAATGGCGTCAAAGAGAATAGAACATTAAAAAATTCTATCCAACAGAAGAAAATGACTAACAGGTTGTCTCTATTTTCTATTCTATCTGTTGAGATTGTTAACCTAAAAATCACCGATATATTTGATTAGAGAGAAATTAAGATAAATTAATAAGTGGAAATCTAACAATTAAAAGAAATTAGATTAACTGTCAGTTAGATAAAAAAGGAAACAACATCATAAGAATAGAGGGAAATCATTTACCCGGGAACAAATGAGAAAAGAAAAACAAAATGGTTGCTAAGAGATTCTCTTTATCCTTTCAAGAGTCGATTAATATTAAATATAAGAAAACAAATTCTACTAATCAGTAAACAATTAAAAGAGAAAATTTAATAAAAAAAAAAAAGAAAAAAACTCACCACAAACGAAACATGTCTTATGGAAAGATTTACCAATAGCCATTCGCTCCTCATTAAAGTAAACAGTTTTCTCACAACGGTGACAAATTCCAGGCATGATGATGACAATTAGATGAGATGACAATTAATTAAGAATAGAAATAGAAAACAATTGATAATCACTGTGGAGAAAAATGTGTAAAGAAAAAGTCCAATATGTCGGAAATCTGTTAAAGAGAAATTGACAAATGAAAGAGCAAAAAAAACGGAAAATTAGATTAAAGTGGTTGAAACAATTGAGTTAATTGAACTACTTGAAAGAATCACAATTGTTAATAGTTACCTTCAAACTTAAATGACAAGATTAAATTGTTAACTGTTGAGAATTGAAAATGTTAATTGTTATTACCTTCTTATCTTGTGTGTATATCTTGACTCTTTCATTGAACTTTGGATATGACTGATTATCAATTTTACAAGATTTTCTGTCTGCATCTTAATGGCGGTTAAGGTAAATACTTATTTCCGTTATGTTTTGTGTTTACTGTTGATTTGAATTAATTTTTATGTTTAATTGTAAATCAATTGTTTCTTTTAAATTATCTTAAATGTTTGATCATCATTCTCTCATCATTTGGTGTTATCTATTTAAAAGATTTCAACAGTTTCACGATTGTTTCTGTAAGAGCTTCATAAGTGATAGAGAGATATGAGTTGAAGAATTAGTTTTTTTCTCCTCTGTTGAACCAGAATTGAAATGATAATTATCATCAACATGATGATGATTAAACTTAATGATAATGGAAAGATTGATAAGAAGCTCTTGCAAAAAAAAAATTGAAAAGATTCGTATTGATTTCTGTAAGTAATCATGTTCTAATCATCATGTAAACCCATTTGTTGGAACTTGTTCCTACTTGTTGCTGAGATTAATACATGTAATAATAATGTATGATTTAAACAACTGATTTACTTTTAGATACAAAATTGAAACTTGAATTTGCCATAATTTAAAGTAACCATTTTGTATTTGGTAATTTGATCTTAAAATGTTTCAAAAACATGATGATACAATATTGTGATAAAGAAGACATTTGTTAAATTAACATGAATTGTATTACATAAACATGTATCGTTGATTTAACTATACATGATTGAATATAACATTGAAATTAAATTGATGTTTTGGTGATTGTTTTGTGGTTAAGATGAAAAAAAAACACATTCAAAAGGGATTTGACTATTGATTATGAATTTAATTTATCTGATTTTTGACTTTTAAGGCTTTGGCAAGAGAGATAATCCTTTGGACGTAACGATTTCGACAATTGGCCCGATCGATTGGATTTAGACATAACCTACGGTTCCATTGTTTTGTTTGATCAACTGTTTAAGTGCTGATATCTTCATTTTACGACCTTCAAAAACGCAGGTTCGTTTAGGCCTTGGACGGTAACGATAATCGGGATACTTTTCCATGTGAAGTTTATTAAGTCGAGATTGTTCATCAAAATAACGCTGCTTTTCAGTAGATGGCATTGATTTCCAACGGACACCTAATAGATGATAAGAGAGAGATGGAGAAGAATAGAAAAAGGAATTAAGATAAGTATTAATAATTAGCAATAAGACTAATGAACAGTTACATTTCCGATTGACAACAACAATCAATTAACCATCATCAGTCTTCAATTGATTATTGTTTGTTCTCAATTGTTGCAGATAGAATTGACGATAATTAAATGAGTAATCAAGGATTTTCTTCTTACCTAAAAGCTTTGAAATGGCTGAATTATGCATATTTGGAAATAATTTCGAGATCTTTTTCCGTTCTTCTTTAGCCCAAACCATGAACGCGTTCATTGGTCTTTTAATGTGAGCCCGAGGTAATTCATCTTGAGAATTTTTAATTACATGTAAACCATCCTTGTTATCTAATTGCGAAAACAAAAGTAAACAAACACAGATTAACAATTAATTTTTTTCTTAATTTTTCGCCAGGAAAAACAAAAGGACAATTCCAAATTCATGTCAATCACCAATGATATCAAATGATAAACATGAAATTCTCTCGTAGGATAAATGATCGATTCTGTTAATTTTGTTGCCTGTTGATTAATATCAATTACAGTTTATAACATGACATAGAGAGGATTTTGTTTACGGTCTAATTAAATTGTGAAGATGAGCTTTTGTGATGGTGAATATGAAATACACTTTTCTCTATCATCGTAGCTTCTGAATATTGGCTCTAGAATTTTGTTTCTATGGCTAAAAGCCAAAAGTATTCGAATGGTTCATTTCTCATTTAGTTAATCATATTCTTGTTAACTGAATAACTGGAAATAATTGGTTTCACCATCTAGAAAATAATAATTGTTAGAATCTATATAATTTGTCTATCATCACAATTAATTAACAACAGTCTAAAGTGAGATGATAACAGTTGATTGTGTTTATCAATATACATATGATGAGAAAATGAATCTTGGAAAAACTGTTAATGGTGAGAATTTAATAATTTACTTTATCTGATTACTATTACTTACTTAGTTTTCTCGTTGTTTGATCACATGAAGATGATATCGATTGAGATTGGTGATGAAGAAGATGATGAGAGTGATGATGATGATTTGGAAGATAAAGGGGAAAGGCAACGGAAGTGTCACCATTTTGCTGGATTATACTTTGGATTAGGAAGTTGGTCTGATGAGGTTTTAAATTGTGTAAATTATCAGTAATCATGTGGTGAGAGGGTGAAGGTGAAAGAGATGAAGATGATGCAGATGAGAAAGATGAAGATGAGGATGAACAAAGAGGAGATGATGAAGGTGAAGGTTGAGAAGACCTTAAATCGGTTACACCGGTTACAACGGGAGAAGGTGAAGATGAACCGTAACCATTAAAGGGTGGACCAGATGAAGAAGGTGAATGATGAGAATAAGAAACAGAATAACTTGGATTTCCATGAGAAGATGAGGATGTTGTCGTTGAACCAGAATTGTATTCGTGTAGTCGATGAAGACCATTAACACCATAGGGGAAATTCTGATACTCTGGTGAACTGTTGTTGGACATTCGATGATAATGAAGACGATTATATTCGGCTAGGGTTTCATCTTCATCATAAACTTCCTCTTCTTCATCATTTTCTTCATATTCTTCTTCATCTTCTTCAACTAATTCGTTTTCATTTTCATTTTCATTTTCTTCTTCCTCTACATCCGGTGTCATTTCTTTTCTTTCCAAACAGGATTTTCCATGGTTAACATTTTCCTCTATTCGTCTTTTCTTAAAGGACTTGATTGAAATTGGACTTATTCCCGTTTTATCAGTTGGACATGGAGATTGTTGTGAGGATGATAACAAATAAGGATGATGATTGACATGAACAGAACCAATTGGATTAACCAAATTTGCTCGAAGTGAAAACAAAGGTGTCACTGGATTAGATGATCGATTGGCAAGGATCTTGGGACGACTGAATATCGATGATGGATGAA
Source organism: Panonychus citri (assembly GCF_014898815.1). NCBI lineage: Eukaryota > Metazoa > Arthropoda > Arachnida > Trombidiformes > Tetranychidae > Panonychus > Panonychus citri. The sequence goes on along the minus strand of NW_026515542.1, from coordinate 515,671 downwards.
AATCCTCTTCCAAAGGTCTAGAATTTCAATAAAAAGAATACAAAAATCAATTAATTGTCTAAGAATTAGGGATGACAAAAATATCAATCAAGATGCGAAAAAAAGAAAACAACAATCTCAAAACTGAACTGAATCTTCCCTGAGAATATATTTTCATATCTATTGACGATTTGAGGTATCGTTTTTTTTTTAAATTTTGTTATTCAGGGAAAACAAGAATTAATCACGTTTAAGTGGCCTCGATACCTCGATGGACTTCACGAGACTTCATTTAAATACTAAATACAAAGACCAATAGACTCGTTATTGACTCTCAACAAGAAGAGCAAATCTTAAGCTTTGAATAAAGTTAATCTCCATGTTAAATTAAGTTGGCCATAAGAAATGCTACTGTTGGACTATTTTTCTCGATTGCGACCAAAGTTCAGGTAAGATCGAAAAAGCAAAAATTATTGCAAACTTTGCCCATTGAAAAGTCAAAATTGTCGATTATCGTTTTCAAAAGATTCCTAACTAGCTATTCCAATGCTCACCAGATGACAGCTCAATAGAAGTTTGTATTAAGCAAAACTTGCAATTCGCAACAATTAATTAATTATCCTGATTAAGATTTAGTCATGAAATAGTCAATAATTATTGTTAATATAATCCTTAGTCACTTATATTTATTACGACTTTTTTTCGATGAAAAAAGATCGAAACATGATTGTTAATGAAAGAAAATGAGAGAAAGAGAGTTAGAGAGAGAGAGAGAGAGAGGCAAATAGCTGTTATTAATTAGATAATCATGATCATATGGACAATTAACTATCGAAAAATATGAATATAATAACTGTGTTCAATGGGGAAATAGAAAAGAGTTGAAGTAAATAATAAGATTTTCAAGTAGGTAAGAAAACCTTGAGAAAATTTCGATAAGCGAAATTTTTTTCCTTTCCTTACATAATTAACAATCTTAATTAATTATCATTTGAAACAATTAATCAAATCATGACGTTTTCTTTTTGTTATTAACAATAATCTATGGATAATAATCTAAGTTAAATATATTTAGATGTACAAATAAAATGCTGAGGTAATTACGAAAAAAAAGTTTTCGTCTTAATTTTGTTGTCATAATAATAAAAAAACAACGACACTCAATAACATAAGTTCAATCACTATTAGTTAATTGTTCAAGTGATTAATATTATAGTAACATTATAATTTTTTATTCATTTGGATTGACTGATTAAAATCAGATGAAATAAAGTGATTAGCAGGATGATGATGATGATGATGATGAATGAGAAATCAAATAATAAACAAAATCAAATACTTGAAAACAATACGTCGGCTTAATTGACTTTTTTCTGATTATCATGATTAACTTAATTGTAACCAATCAATCAACTAATCACGATGATAACTAATAACCTGAAGAGATTTTTATTATTCAAGATTACAGAATATATGAAGACAAAAGAGAAAGATAGAGAGAAAAAAGTTCGAACTTCAATTTGAACCGAAAAAGTTTTTCGCTCGAACTTTTAAATCGAGTTTTTTTTTCTTTGCTGATTAATTTTCATCTAAGTTAAAAAAACTACAATTTATTAATCATAATTAGTAGGGAAAATGTTCCTCTTTTTGATTCAGTTAGAAATCACCATTAATTAAGAAACTCTGGAAAGAATTTGAACTTTTTGAAACTTTTCGAAAAGTTCTAACCACAATTATCATTAATATCTCATGGTTTTCACACTAATTGGTTAAAATGTAATAATAAACAAGAAAATTAATTGTTTTTGGCTTAATTTGATTCGAATTCTGAATGATTAAAATTAATAGTGATCTTAAACCGAGTTGAGTAAATTTTTAGAAACAAAAAATTAGTTAATTAGCTCAACTGTTATTAGGATTGATAATTATGCTATTATAATAATAATACTTTAATTTGATTCTCATGATTAGTTGATTATTTGATATATTAATCATAATTATCTAAAATTGAGTTAATTGTTGATGATTATTATCAATGAAAGTTGTTTAACTTTTGCAATTTGAAGGATTAACTGTTAATTGAATTGATCAATTGATTTGATTGCAGAGCAATTAGTAAATCAATGTTTTCTGTCAAATGTCTCAATCTTAACAATTATGTTTAAATATCACTATCAAGTCAACAATCAACAATCAACAACAATTTTCAAGTGTAACAATCAATAAAAAAAGCTAAACTGAATCTAATTTAATTTGATTTACCAACTAAATATTTACATTGAGGTTTCCATGATTACTTTTTTTCTGTGTTTAATTGATCATAGAAATAATCATAATAATAATAATTACCTTCTTAGATGTTGATGATTAATCAATGTTTATAATCATCGTTATAGTTACAACAATTAACATCAGCAACAATTAATAATAAAAAAAGTTTCTTAATATTAATTAATAGATATCATTGAATTATCAGAATTGAATCTAATGTCTTATTAATAGTTCAGTAGTTTTCTTGATTCTTATTACACATTAAGATTGATGATCACAATTAACCATCTCCATGATGATGGCAACTATCTGATTCATCTGATAGATTCATCAATTGATTGTAACAATTAAGGTAATGAAAGTAAACCTCAAGTTTTATCAACTTTTGTTGACAATAATAAGAGAAGAGAAAAACAAATTTCATCATGAAGACAAACAAGGAAGACGAATGAAGGATAAACGAATTTTTTTTTTCGATTTTTAGTTGAACAAACAAAATCGACGAACTGACGAATTGGGCGTTTTCTAGGCCTCAGCATCTTTGTCACACTTGAATTTGAATCTCTCTCTCTCTCTCTCTCTCTCTTCTTTTGATTGACAATCTCTTGGTTCATCATTCTGAGTTGCATGAGTTTCATGGGGAACTGAACATTCATCACAAAACTTACAAGAACTTTTTTCTTTCTTTCTCTTAATTGTTTGTCATCATGTTAAATTGTTGTTATTTCCTGTTGCTTGTTGTTGAATTAACTTATTGATTGTTACCGATTATTTTTAGATCATTGATTGATCAGTTGGCCAAATTTAGGGATTCAGCAATTAACAGCTTACAATTTAACTGGTTTAACAGTTAAATCAGTTCATAGTTTAATTGTTATTCAGTTAAACACATTAATTTGGAATCGGAATTTTTTTTTTGCTAATTTACAAACTTAAATTGTTTATTTATCTTATCCACAATAAGACTCATTCTGATTGCATTTAATTTAATTGTGTTTATATAATTTCAAAACACACAGACACATTTATTTATGTCAAATTTGTTTTTTGATTACCATCACAATTAAAGTTAGCAATCAAATCAATCACCAGTCAAATAAGTAATCGGTTGATAGTTAATTTTAATTGAAAGTTTTCATACTAATCAACAAGTTTAATTGTACTTGAAAAGTTATAAGTATCACAATTAATTGATTAATCAGATTGATACTTTGTCTAGTAACTTTGATATTTACATAATTTTGGGGTTATATTTATGCTTTGGATATCAATAACTAATTGATAATAAATTATCAGTAATAATTTTTGCTAATAAGTTATTATGATTGTTGAATCTATTTAAGTTAACAAGTGATAAAAACAAATGAGTTAAGGATGGAAATGAGTCAAATCTGGATAACATCCAACTGAATGTTTGTTTTTTTTTGATATTATTAGTTAGGAGAAAGTCAGAGCTAAGATCATCTTCATCTTAGTCATCATCCTAATCCTAATCCTGATCCTCATCATCTTCAAAATTGACAGAGAGAAAGAGAAAGTAAGAGGATTTCAGTGTATCAACTAGAAAAAAAATAATTATAAGAAAATAAGTGAAAGAGTAAGAAGATAGGAAGATAATTGTCTTCATTTTAATCACCATGATGATCCTCATGATTTCCCATGAAAATCTGTTGTTTGTATTTAACTGAGAGATACGAAAAAGATACACCAAAGATGAGAGGATAATGATGATGATGATGATGATTTTAAACTTTTTTCTACATCATTAGTGTTTAAACAATTAACTTTTAAATTGCAATTAACTTTTCTGTTTAGTTATAAAAAAAAATTCAACCATCAGGAAGAAAAGTTTTCAATTTTAACCCAAAATCTGAAGGAAAAAAAAATCCTAACAGATAATCAACTTATCATCCTCATCCTTTTATCATCATTTTCATCACCATCATCTTGTCAATGGTTAATACTGAATACTAATTACATAGAAAACTATCTTAATCATCTTCTTAAAAACCATGAATGATGAGCACAATCAGCAAGAAAAGTTATTAAATTCAACCCAAAATAAACCGTTCTGGTTAGCATTTAAAAGTTCTTGTTTTCTGAAATCTTAATCAACAACAATTAACCTGATAATTTAGTTTCTATTTTTATTCCCAATCATCCTATTAACACAATTGAATAATTAATCATAATTACAAGAAAACATTATTTTGTGAGACTTAAATAATGATTTTATTGTATTATATTAATTATTAGATAGGAATATTCAGTTTGGATTTAATTTCTTGTTTCATTGACAACTGATTAACTAATTGTTGACCAATGAAATAACAATCAAGAATAATTTTCGCTATTGTTGCTTAATGACTTTATCCTAGCTAATAGATAATGACGATTAAAATTGATAATATCAAACAATTAGCATGCTTATTGTGATATAATCGTGCTGATAATATTGATTAGTTGTAATTAGTGTATGTAGATACTTTGATTAAGATCACCGACTAATTAACCATCAAATAGTTAAGACAAAAGTAAAAGACAAATCAAATGAAAAATAATGATTTATTTGTCTATCATGACCAAATCATCATAATCATCAATAATTAACATAATCATTTTACTTTATCTAATACTAAGAGATGAATGATGACAACAACAATCAACTAATTATAATTAAAGTGGAGGGACTTTGGAGTCGAAATGATTTTGAAGTTTTTTTGTTCTTAACTCAATCGATAACAATTAACGGTTTACCTTTGATTTAATTGTTATAAGATTTTCCCTCTCAATCTTAATAATTTTGATTGTTGATCATAATTAAACTTTTTGCCGATTCGTCACAATTACTATTATTATTATTATTATTGGATAATTAACATTAATTGTTGTAGAATCATCATCATTCAACTAATCAGTAAACATTGATTTGTCTCTTTTGTTGATTAACTCGGAAAGAGAGAAACTTAAAAACATATTAAGACAATAGGACGGTAATAAGACAAAGTTGCTCAAGAGATGATAACAATTAAGAGAGTAATTAATATCTCTCTCTCAAGTCATCATCAGCATCATCTTTTCTTCATCATCTCAACCTCAACCCCCTTCTCCATGAAGAGGATGCTCGAGATGAGGAAAACAAAAGGAAGATATTGATCAGCGGAATGATCATTTTGATATAAGGAAATTAGCGGTTTCTGTTAATTTGTTTCCCTCTCTACCCCACCCACTCAACTCCCACATTATACTCTCTCTATCACTATCTTAGTAATTATTATCTTCTACATGATGATTGTTATTAAATCGAACACAGGTAACTAGGGTCGAAAAAGTTTCTTTCTTTAACTTATCAACTTTTTCCATCTTCTAGTTTTCCTTTACTTCATCTTCACATCTATCATTAGATATTGAGCATCATCATCTTATGAGAATAACCTATTGTGTCGGTCTTTTTTACTTTTGTGTCACATTTATCATTATAAACATCAATTCACCTGAACTCAGCATTCGAAATCTCAACAACAGTTAGATTATCAAATGAAAAAAGAACAAAAAATTTTTCTTTTCCCTTTTTTGCATTCTAATCTTCATCTTATCATCTTCTACCTTTTTCTTTACTGATGATGTCGGTTTAATATCATCATCATCATCATGTTCTATTACCTGTTGTCAAGGTTCTTGAGAAAATTCTGAAATTTCAGAGAGAGAGAGAGAGAGAGAGAGAGAGAGAGAGAAAAGAAAAGTTAATCTTATTCACACAGAATTTTCAGTAAATACATGATAATGAATGAAATCTGATTAATTGTTATCATTTTTTTCTTATTCTTTTTTTTGTTTTATTCGTTTATTACATTGGTATTAATTAAACACTTTATCTTTTGATAATTAATTTCATTGTCTTAACAATTAAACTCTCCTACACAGGCAATAGAATCACAATTAGAAACAAATTAATAATCATCATCATTCACAAGGAAATGAGACAGAAAAACATTGATTACCATTAAATTACCCAAGGAATTTAATGTCTTAATTGTTAATCAGTTAATCGTTTTGTTGTTGAAACAAAGATTATATCTTATAAACAATTAGCAATTAATGTCAACCATAGGTTAGTTAATAGGGAATTAATTTATTTACTATCTGATTGTAGCTAAAATTAAGTTACTAAATTAAGTGAAGATTATTAAAAAACATAATAAATTATCATCATTATTAAGATAATTAAATGAAACGAGGTCGAAATCATAAAACAAAAGAATCACAATTAACTTGAACAATTAAGCTATTATATTAATCATATAATGATGATAATATCCCTCCAACAATTAGTAATATAATATTTATATTGTCTAATCAATTGATTGTAATGATTTAGATTAATTTAATTTCTTACCTTTTTCTTGATTCATCTTTAGGTTTACACAAATTCAATGGGACATCATTTTCACCTGAATAATCAATATCATTGATTGTCTTTAATGATGATGATGATGATTGACAATTAGAGGTTGAATTAAGATTCTCCATGGTTTAATGTTTTTATCGATAATTAATAACTGGATTAAATTGTAATTATTAATAGTAGCAAGAAAAGTTTGTTTTTTTGTCAATATAAACAAATGGGTGACATTAAATTACAGTTAATTCAGTTTTCAAGTTGTCAGCATGGGCACAAACACTATGAGTTAGTTTGTAATGAAACAATTAAGATGATGATGATTGTGATGTTACTTAAATTGTGATGATTTTCAATTGTAATTATTGTTGATTGTTGTTACTTATTGTGGTAACTTTTAAGTTATGAACTTGTTGATAAAACTAAGGGAGTGAAATCTTGTTGTTTTGTTTTCTACGATTAAAAGTCAGTGAGTGAGAAGATGATAAGAGATGAAAGATAACTTTTTTTTATCATCATCTTAAGATGATGAAGAGGAAATGTTACAAAGGCAAGAAGAAAGATGAGAAAAAAGGAAGATAAAAAAAGAAAGAGAAAAGGAGAAAGAGAGAGGGGAAGATAAACTAGAGAATTAGAATAAAAATTCATGTTCATCTTTCTCTGTGTTCTTTTATTCCAAAGGATCATTATCATCCTTTTCATCCCCCTGACTCTCTCTCACCAGGGTAACTCCTTCTTGTATTAGAATCATCTCTCTTTCACCTTCCACCTCCTACTAAACATCTCACTCATTCTCTCTCTCTTTTCTTTCTTTTCTTTCTCTCTTTCTCTCTTTCTCTCTCGCGTTCTATGTATTTCATCTTTTGTCTTCCTCTTCCATGATGATGACAAGTTTACAGTTAATCCTTATTGTGATACTGGGTGACAATCGATATGATTTTGAAAATTGGTTTGCATCTAAGGGAAAATTTAGAACTTTTTTTCTACTCATATTCGTAATCAACTGAAAATTTGTTTGAAATAAAATTGAAAATTCGGTGATTTTTCGAAAAACTTTAGCCAATACTAACCAGTGGGGAAAAATTTGGGAACTTTGGATCAAAATTTCATTAAAACTGGAATATTAAAAAATCTATTACTAATATTCGTCATTAATTAATGATTAATGACTGAGACTTTTGGTGTCGAAGTGACGGAAAATGAAAATGGACGCAAAGATTATCCCGATCTAATATCTTCTCGGCAAATGCTCCAATTTTGATGAAATAAATGCTTTTTCAAAACCACCTCAAAAATCTGATAATAAATCATGTTCACTGTAATTCTATCTATAGCCTGAGAGAAGATTTAAAAAACCTCGATTTTAGTGTTTTTTTGTCTATTGGAAATGTGAAAGAAAATTTCCAAAAAATGAAGAGGAGACGTTTTCATAGACTTATCATGGATCTAATTTTCTCGATTTTTTCTTCGGTTTTAGAATTAATTTGTGTCAAAACTAAATGACTCGAGCTTTTTTCTTATACTGATTTTTCTCGGTCATATATAGTTAATTCAAATTTGTAATCACGGACAAGCCCAAAAACTCATAATTGCGATCTCAGAAGTCTTTTGGTGTACAACCAGCGCAAAAACCAAGTGTCATTACTTGAGTGAAAAGATGAAGGTTCGAAATGAGAGATGGAAGAAGTCTTTGTATTTTAAGTTGTCTGTGATGGCTGGACATGGTTCATCTCATGAGATGAAGTTTTATCTAATCTTGATGAATTTGGTTAGTTGCTGGTGTTATGAACACTGAAGGTGGATCAGCTAAGATTGTAAATGCACCAACAGTTAAACCAATTGGAGAAACGGTGTTGTTAAAACTTCATCTTCAATTTCATCATCAGCATCACCATCTCCAGTGAACTCTGTCTCCTCTACCCCATCACCCCAGCCACCTTCATCTCTTGGAGCAAGTTCTAATTCAACACCAGTTTCTTCAGGAACCTGCAGCCCAACATCTGATGAGGCCATTTCACTTGAATCTGATAAATGTGAAACTTCATTATCACCTAACGGTTCCACTTTGGCCTCAGATGATTCAACAACTAATAATGTTACCCCCACCACCACTACCACCAACACCACTGCTACCACCATCATTACTCACCCAATCACAACCTCTACAGAAAATGTAAAAGGATCAGTGGCAAGAATGGTGAACAATAACAATTCAATAAATAGTATTGCAAACGGGATTGCAGCTAAACTTAAGTTCGGCGGATCTGAGATTTGCCCAAGGTGTAATAAGGCTGTTTACATGGCAGAGAGGATGATGGGAGGTGGATCGGTAAGTTTTAAATTCTGGTTAAGAGTAAGAAAGATTATACAGTTTCTACTACAGTAAGTGCAAAACGAGTAACATCGAAGGTCAATTTTAGAGTTGACTCTAAAATGTGTGTTCGTTTCATATAGAGTCCCATGTCGCAAACTTCATTCATTCCATTCAAGTGACCATACAATTACTAATTGTTTCTTCATTTTCCTCTCTCTCTCTCTCTCTAATTAACAATTATATTACGTAGAACAAGAAAAAAGAGAAAATTAAAAAGATTTATAACTTTTAGCCATTGACCCTACGACATCGCTTCTATTTCTTTAGGCGCGTAACGTTCGTATCGAATGAAACGATTTTTACATTTGTTCGGTGCTCTTCGAAGTTTTCGTCAATGTTTGCACCAAGAAACGTGAATCGTTATTATTTTCCAAGCATTGGTGTAATTCGTTTTCAAAATATTATGGTTTTAGAAGAAGCTGCCAAAATTTTTCGCAAAATTACAATAGCAAAGAAACTAAATTATTACTATTGATAGTCCATGAATGAAACTATCAATTGATTAATCAATCAACTATCCATATCTATTCACCTTTACCCTAAGAATATCACTAATTTATTCTTACTAATAACTTAGAAAAAGCTCCATTGTAGTTGAATGTTGCTCAATAAGAGATGAAAATGCTTTTAATGTTACTAAATTCGATCACTAATCGAAAATTGATTGGAATTGAATAGATGCAACCAGCCCGATAAATTCACCGTCGAGAACAATTAAATTTACAATTAAGTGTTCAATTTATCGAAGCTGCTAAAATGTAATAACTAGCAACTTGTAAGTTAAATTAGCTTTATGGTTAATGGTTTTCTCAGCATAATAAATGGTATAACTGTCACAATTTAATCCAAATGATTTAAATGAATAATTAGATAGACTTTCATTGTAACAATTTAACTATCACGTTAATGGCCATTAAAAGCAAGTCTCGCAATTTGAATCAAGTTAATTTCTTATTTTTAGTAACTCGTGTTCAGTTTTATTCTTGGATTTAATTAAATTTATCTTGTAACCTTTTTTTAATTGTTGTTTTCTTTTTTACTACTTGTGAATTAATTAAAACCTCTTAATCAACAACCATGAAATGACGACAATTAAATTAGCAAAAGCTTTTAATCAACAACAAACATTTTCATTCACATTTCAAGGATTATACAATTTTAAATTTACTCTCTTCCAATTGTAACAACTTTTCATTCAAAAATCTTGCCAAAAGTGAATTAATTTAATTGGACAAGAATAAAATTAAATTGATCATCAATTGTTTCATTTGGTTTTTTTCAATAGTTAATCAGTTAATCAGTTTAATCTTTTCGTTTTCATTGGTCAGCAGAATTGATTTGGAATTAATATTATTCAACAACATAAAGAAAAGGAGAGAACAATTTTCATTTTCATTTTCTGTTAATTAGTTAATTACATTCATGAAATAGATTACAATTAGATGGACTTAAGGGTCAAGAAAGGGCAAGGTGAGTGAGGAAAAAAAGTTGGATTGAAATAGTTTCAGATTCGTTTTCTTTTCAATTGGAATTATTTTTAACGTCTTCATGGTGTTGATGTTATTTGATATTGGAAAAACATAACATCCTGAATTTTAATTGTTTCTTGATTTGAATTGTTTACCTAATCAGGAAATTAACAGTTTTCCAATCATGTTAATCGTAACAATCAGCAAATCAATTGATTGAGAATGGAGAATGGGAAGAGAAACAAACAACTGAATTAAATTCATTTACGTTTGAGTTTTCAGTTGAACCCTTTCCATTTCAATTGATTGATATAAATTTTTTATTTTATTTCAATTTTATCTTTTCTTTAATTGTAATAATAATTGAGATAAAATTGTGATAATGAGATTATATGACGATGATGACAATGGCAATAAACCATGAGAGAGAGAGAGAGAGAGAGAAATGTTGACGATGACAATTTTATCCTATTGCATTATCAATGCGGTCATATTTTTTTCTGGACATGGTTCCAAATGGTGCATTGGAAATACTTGAATAAAATCATTTTGAAATTCAGCCTCAGCTGATCCCATGGGCGGTGGATTACCCAGATCTCGAAGATATCTTTGTCCATCGGGACCTTGACCTGGATAATTGGGTGGACCATTGAGACTTGTGGCTACCGAGGTTTCCGTTTGAGCTCGACGTTTATTACGCTTTATTTTGATCACAATAACGGCACAAGCTAAAAGTGCCAATATCGTTAACACGGAAAGGGCAACGGTTATTTTGATATAAGTTTTGTTTACTACGATTAAAACGGGAACACAGATTCGTTCAGTTTTTTTCTCGCTACCACCGACATCTAGCATCTCATTGCCAGCTGATTGGGAAAGAGAAACAGAGAAAAGGAAAAAGAGAAACAAATATTAGATAAGAAAATAATCTTCAAACCAATATCCCATCTCGAAAGTTTAAATGCTAACCACCAGATGTCACCACACAACAGAAGAATTTTTTTACCAATTTCTTGTCATTCTGTCTAATGTTACTTTAAATGTTCATTTATTTCAAGTTTATGAAAAAAGAAACTGCTCAGTTCTTTATGCTGTTAAGAAAAACACTTTTTCATCCTGAAAAAAGTGATAACATTAATAAGTTTTTCATCAAAAATTGTTGTTTATTAAAATATCATTTGAAATGAGTCCATAAGCTGAATGAAAATCTGTCAACAGCTTGGGTGTAAACAGTTCAATGAATATCACTTTATAAATATCATGACAATGGAACAAAAATTCTTGGAAACAGAGTCAACAGAATTAAAGAAATTCTGGTGAATTTTTCGTTCTTTCTTTACTCTTGATTCATTCAATTCCAATCTTTTTTGATATTTTATCTTTTATATTAAATTATCATCATCAATTGAACGAGATCAGTGACTTTTAGTTTACCATGGAAACAAAGGAGACAAATGTTCATTGAGAAAACGAAAAATGTTCATAGACACAATTTACATCAGAACTTTTCTTCAATGCTTTTTTCTACCTATTGATACATGCCCTTTTCTCCAACAATTAGGAATGCAAATATTACCCTAATTAAAAGACTTCAAAATTTCGAAAAGTTCGAAGTTTAAAATGTTTCAAACAAGAGCTCAAGGAAAATTAGAACTTAAACTGAAACTAAGAGACAAAAAAGTTCTAAAAAAATTAGAAAGTCTAATTACTTTGGAAGGAAAAAGAAGAAAAAAAGTTCAAATTCGATTAGACATAAAATTCTTATTTAAAAGATTATCAAGTTAACTTAATCATCGTCAATCTTAAGAAACATTGGAATCTAATCAGGATTAGAATTTTTTACCTTCTTATACACGTATTTGCCCAAATTCGATCAATAATTTGAAGACAATTAATAAACTAAATTAAATCAACATCTTAATCAACTTGAATATTGTTGTTTACTTTAATTGAGCTAACAGTTGAAGTCTATTGGGCTTCAATCAAGTATTAACCTCAATCTGAGACTAGAATTGAAATTAATTAGGTTTATACTTTGATCTTAATACCAAACATCAAGTTAATAGTTGAACTGATTGTCAATTGTACTTGTCCTCAATTTTTGCAGGTAAATCTGATGAATAAGACAGGTAAGTCTGGCTTCATGTGGGTAACATGTTTTTTTTGTATCTCTTTCACCAAATTGAATCAATTCATGATTCTGATGATTATTATTATTCAGTGAAAATTAACACTGAAAAAGTGATTAATTGAAGCTTTTAGTTATCTCTCTTAATGGACTCCCTTTGACAAAACTCTCAGACATATTAAAATCACTTGAATTGAGAAAGATTGATTCATTAACTGAATTAAATATACGATTAATTAATTGAAATGAAAAACAAGAGCCAAAAAATTAACCACGAGTAAGTTAAAACAGTTAACTAACAATTGATTATTTTGCTCCAAATGGTTTAAATGAAACAATCAGACTCAGATTCCTGGAAAATAGTAGACAACTGAAATTAAGTTAATTACAAATCTAGTGAACTTTAATTGCTGATTCATCAATCATCATTAGTTTACAATTAAGAGAACTGATAACTAATGGAATCAGAAAATCTCAATGGATCAGACTGATTTTCGGACAGAAATGAAAGAGAGAGAGATAAAGTTCTGAAACTGGTTCAATTCAGTTGATTACAGATCAGCAACGAAATTAAAATCCTGATTCAAGTTCCGATCATGATAATCTATTGATTCAGCCTGATGACCTTCAATGGAACTCAATAAATACATACAACTAATACCAAGATAATGATTCTTATCATCAACATCATCACATAACCTCAAATGATAAATCATCAAGGTGCAATTATTTTCAATTCTATTTTGCTGATTCCTTGACCATTGGCTATCACTTGTTCATTATATATAAATATTACTCATTATTCACCATTTCCATTAACTTGAATATCAATCAGCCTTTATTTTACTCCAAATATAAATGAATTGGTACCAGAGGGTTTGAAAATATTACAGTTCGCTAATGGATAAGAATTGATAATCTCAAAGCCCAAAGTACTTGAGAAGATGTTACTCTTTGTTGATGATAAAACGTATATACTATTATGTATTGTCTATTGGAAGATAATAATTATGAGGATAAAAAGAATGAGAGAAAAGCTAAGAAATGATAATAAAATGATAATATGAATTAGTTACACTAGAATTCTGAGAGAAAAACTATTTCTTTCATCTTCTTCATTTCCTCTTACATGTATTGTTTATTCACATGAAAATATTTTTCATTCTCTGTTCATATTACATGATATTGTTTTTGTTTCCATATTTATACTTACATATCTCATCCGTATCGCTCCCAATTGCCCCACCTCACCTCTTTTGATATAATGATAAACAATCGGGAAATGATGAAAATAGTAAAAAAAAAACGTTCTAACCAATAACATGTAATATTATTGTTATCATTTCAATCAGACAGATATTATATTCAGAATAAATAACAGGGTGTATATTATATACGACGTCAGATGAATGAATCTAATAGATGATATTTTCTTTCATCTTTTCCTCCTCATCCTCATCCTCATCATTGCATCATCATCATCATGATGTAATAAAATAGTTACATTTCCTTGGAAATGATGAAAATAGTAAAAACGTTCTAATAACATGTAATATTATTATTATTTCAATCAGACAGATATTATATTCAGAATAAATAACAGGGTGTATATTATATACGACGTCAGATGAATGAATCTAATAGATGATATTTTCTTTCATCTTTTCCTCCTCATCCTCATCCTCATCTTTGCATCATCATCATCATGATGTAATAAAATAGTTACATTTCCCTTGTATAGTCTCTTGGTACAGTTTATCATCTTATTGATTTAATATAACTTTCGAAAAGCAGTTAATTGTTTATCATACCAATCGAAAAGGTTATAATTCAATTGATTCCAACTAAGAGGAAACTCAAAATCTAAGAGAACGTAAAAGGTAAATGATTGACCGTTGGGATCTAATTTGAGGTCAGTGATTATGATCATCATCATAATTCAAAGATAGAAGTTGATATGAAATGATAATGATACATAAAATGTAATATCACCCTGTAGAAATAGAAACTTTTCCAGATAGAAACAATATCAGAAATTCATATCATCATCTTATCTTGTCTGAATAACTCACTTTACATGGTGAACTGGTAACAGAACTTTTCTCAGAAAAGTTCCAATGGCAAATTCCAAGTATTATAACATGATACAAAGTAGATATTTGGTTATTGTTACATTATGATGAAAGAGAGACAGAGAGAGAGAGTGAGTGAGAGATGCGATAAATTAGTTGGTGAAGGAAAAAATTTGAGACTCAGAATTTTGTTTGGAATCTTATGTTTCAACCAATACATGGTGATCCAAGGTAGAAATGAATTCTCAACGATAACAGATTAAGAGGACATTTAAACTATGATCATGAAATGAACATGAATATATATTTATTATGATATTTATGGACATTTTTGTTTGCCCTTCTCAGAATGTACAGTTAAGTAAATTGTCCAATATTGACAGAAAATATCTCGAAACTTTCTTACCATTACCAACTCTGAAAATCTTTATCCTACATAATATTAGATACACAATTGTATGATGATAATTATCTCCAATTGAATTTATATAATCGTTGCGATAACTGTTTATCATATATGGATGATCAATAATATTGTCAATTAACTGGAAATGTTGATAACAATTGTGACAAATTGTGATATATTCAGAAGAGGATATAATTGTATCTCTGCAATCATTTCCAATAAAGTATCTAATAGATTAATTGAAATCCTCTGAGAGGAATGAAACTTCATGATTCACTAAAACCGAGATTCATGGCAATTCATGATAATATTTCACTCACAATATAACCAAGATATTTGATGTCTACATGGTATGAAGGTGGACTCTTCATGTCATGATAGTGTTTAGAATAATAGAAATAAAAGAAAAAATTGAGAATCATTACCATCATTATCCAATCCATAATTCTTTATCTCCAGAGAGCTAAAAAGTTCAACCTTTTTTTGCTCATCCTCATGATCATTATCTCTTATTATCTAACATGTAACATCAAGCTAATTTCCAATAACAATATTAATCGGATAGCTTATATTTCAACACTTTAACTTTGGTTTTCTAAGTGAAACTTTTCAATGGTCATCTCACCCATGGAAATGAGAGATATCATCACATTAAAGGAGCAAAGGAAAGTATTCAAGTAGTCAAATATATTATCTGATTCGTTATCATGATTAGATAGGATTCTTATCACTTGAAGAAGATACTAAAGTTGAAAAGTAATAATATCTTCCCATTTGATTACGATAACAGGTATTTCATTGGACTTTTTATCACCAGAATTGCATGTAATCATTGGTATTGAAATTTTCCACCACTTTTCATCAATTCATTGGATACACTTCGCTGGTGATGTTGGCGGAGGTAAAATATTACATTTGATTTATCCTGGAGGGAGGTAAAAATCATTGTGAAAAAATGTATGGTTGTACCTTTGATTTCCCTTGATATTATTACTCGATAAACAATTTCAACCAAAAATAAGAGCCAAAGGTTGAGTTATTATCATTATTTTCATTGATATTTTCCCTCCTACTCATATTTTTCATCCATATACTCACCGCTATACCCACTCTTTGATCATGATGATAAATCATATACCCATCTAAATGTATAATAATAATAATGGCTACTCGAAACAAAAGAAGAAGCAAAAAACAATCTATTCCAGCATTGGAGTTCCCGCTCATGACTTTAATATTTTTTGTCCAATGTTTTCCATTTTAAGTCAATGTTATTATTTCAAAGATATTTTCCCTTCTTGTTGTCCTTCCCTGAATATCAATGGTCAGTTTTGCTTTGTACTATCAACTTACGGTTGGTAAAATTAATCACCACTGGACAGTGAGAGGTGATAATGTTATCAATAGTAATGCTTTTCTTATGTTGACATGAGATAAACACACTGAGAATAGACAAAGGTAAGACATTAATCTTCATAAAAAGAATTAAGGAATGTCATTAAGTTATATCTTCTCATTTTGTCTTCTTTTATCTTCTTCTTGTCGTCATCATCATGAGAATTCATCAGATTCTTCAGCATTGTCTTTTCTATTTTTACTACTGTAGAAGTAATTTTTTCTTTCCAACCAAAATGCTAATCCAACGAAAGCCTCAAATTATACATTTACACTGATCGTAGTTCCCTTGGTACATCGACACAGATCGAACATTTGAAAAGTTATATGTACATGGAATCGAATCCCTTTCTCAGGTATCAAGATTACTTTTTATCTCTTGGTTCCAATTTCATTGATTCACAACGATAAATAAATTCTATCACAGTTTATATATAATATAAGAGTTTCGTACATGAGAATGGAAAGGAAATGAATAAAGTAAAAGAGGTTAGAACATTATTTCTGCTTTGAGTCGCTGATTCTTTTGGCTAATTTTCTATTAGTACTTTTCCATGATGGCACAACAACACGGAAGAAGGTGTAAAGTGTTATGATTGAGAGAAGAAAACCAAATTTTAACGAATAGATACTTTCGAAAATATCAAAAGAAATCGATTTTATTGATTTTCTTTCTGATTCTGTAGCCTTATTTTTTCTCCTTCGTCTTCTTGTCTCTTCCTTTCTCTTCTTCCTTCTCTCTCTCTCTCTCTCTCTCATGACATTCTTGAGAGAGAACGAGAGAGAGAGAGAAGAGAGATACAAAGAGCAAAGGTAATCATAGACAGGGAGGGAACAGAAAGTTCTCAACAGATTCTGATAAGATGTTGATAGTAATAGAGGGGAAAAAGTTGAATGATAAAAGGAAAGAAAGAGGATGAATTACATGGGAAAAAGTTCATTGCTTTGAATGAAGAGTAAATATCATGATATTTTCATGAAGAATCATAATTATTACTTAGAAAGTAGTTGTTACAATTGTTTTCTTAACATGATTATTGCTAACTTGTTATTCACAATTGTAACTCTTTTTTGCTCATCATCAAATGTAACTTCATATTCATCCTACTAGTATGATGATTTGTGAGCTCACAAATCATCATCAATATCATCTCATATCACTCTGACCTTATATTATTATTAAAGTAGCAAGTTAATACATTTGATACATTAGTTAATTGATTAATTTACGATTTGATTAATTGATTGTTTCATCTAAACTCTAAGCCAGAATTAATGTTCACCATGAGTAAGGGAAAAATCATTTACAACATGTTACAATATGAATACTATCATGTGGATGATAATAATGATGATTATTATTATTTCGTTAGATGAATCAATCAATTAACTGTATCGCCATCAATTCAGTTCATAGAGATGGTCATTGGATTGTTATCGTTTTTCGAGGTAGATATAATATGATAAATGATTATTTCTCATCAAGATATTCAGGGCTCATAACAATTGAGATTAGAATCAATTATTTTTATCATTGAGTTGATTGTTACAATTAAATTATCAGCGAGAAAACAATTAAATCAAATCCAATGTTTATCAATAGATTAGTTTTTCAACCAATATAAAAATAATGTTAAGTAAATATCATGGTGATTATATTGAACTAATGAAATCGATGATGAATCAAATATTGAATTTGATGTCACTTTCATGGGAAGATGATCAACAATCAATTCAACTGATTTTTATCTGTGTTTTATCACCAGAATTTCATCCGATAAATGTTATTATATTTTTTTCTCTCCTGAATTTATGTTCATTTATCTTCCACCATATGATTGATGTTATCATGTTTACTCAATTTTCTCACAATTTGGGTGTCAAAAGAGACCAAAAGAGACTGGAAAATTTCCCTTTCTTCTTTTCTTTCTTCTCATTCTGATTCTATTCGAACAATAAAAAAGTTCTGTTGATTCGTTTCCATCGTTCTTTGAACCTTTCAATCCATTACTTAGCTTATTGAGATGATAAAAGGTTCATTCGCCGTCATGTTTATCGTCATCATCTTTAAACTTATTCAAATTGCCCTCAAGGTAATCAAAGCTTTGAGCGAAAAGAGGGAATGGAAAAGAAAAAAAAATTCCAATCTCAACAACGATAAGCAGCTAGAAAGAAAATGTTTCCAAACTGTCATTCTAAAATCGGAAAGGAAAAAAAGAGAAGAGAAAAGTTCATTGTAAGATTGAAGGTAAGATCAGGAAAAGCAATTCTATTATCATCATGAAGCTAATAGCCTCCGGCAAGGGAGTGGGAAAAGTCACCTAGATAACCAACTTGCCACCCTCAATATTATCAGTATAATATTTCACGATGAAAGCTTATAAATTATATAAAGGTTAACATATGATGACTGATTCAGATTGAAAAAAAACAAAGAGACAAATGAAATCATTGATAATAAACCCTCAGGAATTAATGTTTATGTACTTTCAAAGTTGATTCGTATACAATTTACCAATTGTTTGTTTACCTAATATCTAAATTGTGATTAAATGACTTTCAATTGTAAAAGATAATTACACAAAGTGAGGATTTTAAATATAACATGATTGTTGAGATAGTTGATGTAGATATTTTCATGGAGATTCTGAGTAAACAATTTGAATACAAGGTAAAAGTAAATAGTCAACAATTTAATCTCCATTAACTTTACACTTAATTTCCATCAACATTAATCATCTTATGTATCTAAATGGTATCATATGGAGACAGTTACATGATCTTTGAGTTTGTGTATATTCAATTCATGATGGTTACCCGAATGAATTAACGATTTACGATTTTAATTTATGAAATTTTTGCTTTGAAAATGAGTAATCAGTAGTTGAGTAAAACCCTCCGAAATAAACTATTAGTATAAGAGTGTACATTTGCACTGTTAGGTACGGACATAATTAAACCGATTAGCAATAAATAAAAATAAATGAGGACCAGGGACCTTTACAACTGAACAAACTGAATTAAGTGATAGCGATTATGATGATAAAAGTTAGAAAAAGGTAGACTCTGGACCAAGTGTCAAGTGATGCTTCTGAATTAAGTGCGGTTTCTGGACCTGAATTTTTTGAATAATTTTTTGTGCATTTTTTTTGGCGCGAAATGTGAAATTTGTATAAAAGAGGATGAACAGAATAACTTCAGCTCATTTGATGTGATGAAACATAACATGATTTTACGAATCATGATTTTCATAATTATTACAGTAATTTTACTTCTAATATTCTGCACACTACTTTTTGATAATATTAAATATGACCAAATCAATTTGGCCTGATTATCGTATTGATAATGTAGTTTCAATATGGTCAATTGGACCAATACAGATCAAAGTAGACAGCACGAAAGAAAAAATTCAATGCTCAAGTTATACGAACTGATAATGGTGTACTGTTAGTTTTTTCGTCAGGAAAAATTACAGAAACTGGTTTCAGCAGTCCACCCATGTCATTGATGGAAACGTTCCGCAACATCCGCATCTGATGACGATGTTTTTATGAATTATATCAGGTAAGGTTTTCTCATGTCTGATATTGTTTTGCAATTAACTTACTAGCTTTATGCTTATTCCCGGGATTTTTTAAATCAAAGGGGACCGGTTACTCATAAGACTGACCTGATGTTCTCTTTAATTGAAATGTCGCATTCACTGAGTGACAGAAAGAAATTCATTGTTAAAAGAGTGGCGAAATACGCAATCGCACGGTTAATAAACGGGCGCGCAACTCAGATTACGCATCACGTGAATTCAAGGATAGGTAGGGCAGTTCAACAATGTGTTGAAATTGATGAACAGTTCAATCTAGAAGCGTCTAAAAACGCCAGACTTTACGCAGAACTTAACTGCGTTGAAAGTATCTCAAGATGAAAATCAAAAGTCTGAACTTTCATTTATTGATTGGGTCATCCGAAAAATTGTCGATAAAATGCAGATGCATTTTAACCCAGAGACCCGGAAAATGTTAAGCTAATCACAAGCGTTCAACGCCCACCGACCATTTCTGCATAAACCTGACCTAAGGGTAAAGTGGGCTGACTTCTCTTACGATTCTTGAGTTTAACTTTACCCTTAGGGCATACTCTGTAACCTTAACAATAAACCACCTTTCACACTTATTACCCCATTAAGTACTCGTTGGGTTAGATTCAACCTTTCAACGTTTATTTTTATTCATTTTACCTATTTTGTACTTAACAATATTAAAGATTACTAATTGATTAATTAGGCACTGAGTGGAAGTTCACTAAAAGAAACGGAAAGTGTTGATGAGTAACAATTAAAATGTATTGTGACTTATAGAGGACACTGGTAAGTAATTAAGTGTGTTGATTGTATTTAAGATGTAGTCTAAAAACTCATCTAAGTGTGTCAAATAGCCAATAATGAATTGACAAAAGGGGGAGCTAGTATAATCTAATGTAATAGATCCCTTACAGCACGTTCAAGTACATTAATTTTTTCAATCAAATTTCGCACTGCAGCATGTAATTGTTGAACAACTATTTGCCCCTTCCTGGTTAGCAGCCCGGTTCAGATCTTTTCGGGTGTTTCTTAGGAATTTGACAATGTTGAAGTGAATTTTGCACCGTATGACGGCCTCACTACTTTCTAGTGTTCTTTCAATACTTTCTTTAAACCTTTGCCGAAAATTCGGGTCTAGAGTGTTAGTTTGTGCTGAAAAAGGTATTTACTTAACTACTGTAATCAAATTGTCTATTTAGTATAAAAGTTAGCGATGAATATGATTTATCTTGTTTGAATTAATATTCAAGGGAAAATTAATAGGAACTCCTTTATCTCCAATAATTGGAGAAGTCAAAAGAACCGAAACTTGATTATCACAAAGTTTGGAATTGATAAACAATCAGGAAAAAGAAATCCAGTTATTGGGAGATAGAATTGGGAGTAGATTCTTGAAATCCGAAACTTTCTCCAATTTCTCATCTAAATATTATAATATAAGATACAATAAAGCGAAGAAGAATTAGAAGAAGAAGAAGAGAAAAAGGGAAAATAGAACAAATAGAAATTGAAAAAATTCTAATTCCAAATATTCATGAGAGAAAAATTCAATGAGGTTACCTTGAATTCTCTGGTGAATACAAACATATAGAATTGATTTTACCTCCTTCAACTCTACTGATGGTTATCAAGGTGGAAAAGTAAAAGATTCGAGACAAAACTCCATCATCATTATTATCGTTGAGAATTATTGATTTCCATCAAAAATTGTTCAGCAATAATAATCATGTAACAATCGCAAGGAAAACAGAAACACATATACAAAGGTAATTGTTTCAATGTGCCTCCGAAAATCATAATCTCAACACTGAACAAAAACAACAAAATAGTAAAAGGTAAATACAATTAAACAGAAAAACATTATCCCAATGATAATATTTATGTTTTATTATCTTTTAGAAATCCAACCCACCAGGTAACATTTTCCCTTTTACCTCTGGAATATTTTTATTATTGTAGCCATTTTTGTTTCAATGTCCTTTTCAAATATCATGGTGAACATGGTGAACAAACAGATTCTCAGGATATAAGCTTGAAACTAACCATCCATAGAGATATATAAAAGGAAATAAACAAACATAGATACGTAATGTTATTACTATGATATTATTATTATTATCATGAAATTTCAGGCTCTCTACTCTGGACTGATAGTAAACTCCCTGATAGGCGGCGGGAAATGGCAACGGTAAAGTTTCATAACCCATTGGCTTTTTACTGACACTTGCAATTCTCATGAATTCTGATACCCTGAGTTTTTTGCATGTGTAGATGGATTAATCTGTTAAGTTGGAACAATGAGAGTTTTGATTCATTGTCCTGAGATAATGAATAGTTTCCCTGAGAGAGGGAGAGAGAGAGAGAGAGAGACATTCAAATTCATATCATGTTACCTGTCAATCTCACACCTTGAATCTGGGGAAATATTCAGAGTGTCTCATGAAAAAACTGGAACCAAATCACATTCAACATGAAAAAATGAACTTTTTCATCAATAAACTCAATTGACAATAATTTACCTTTTATTTATACATTTCATTTGATATTTTACTTATTTATCATAATCTTTTTTTATTTGATTGATTGGAATACAGTTTGAATGATTATTTAAAACTTTATCATGAATCAATACATGAGCTCTCATTGAATATCATTAACTTTATGCATTTACATATTTGCCATGAAAAAAAGTTTATGGTAGCATGACAAGAATCACCAGCTTGTATTAATCAGACTTTATCATTATCATCATGATTATTCATGAATCCTTCATGATGGTAAACTAGGGTTGATCCATAAAAATTTCAACCACAGATCCCGGAAACTGTGATCCTTAGATCAATTTCATTCCGTGGGAACTGTTTACTCATAATCATGAAATGAAAACGATATGTTTACATCTATCATTTTTCAGGACGATTTTTTTAATGGAATTTTGTTCCTCGAGTAAATTGATGATAATAATGATATTATCTCTTCATCCCCCTTAAATTTTTCGAGAACTATTAACTTTGCTTCTTCACTCTATTCCAATGAAGGGCATTCAATCAATTGATTGTCATATGTTTCTATTAAGAAGTTTAAGTTTCATGATCTAGAAAAATGAATTTTTCTCCTGAATCAGCATCATGAACATCATGACATCTCGTTCAGTCCTTACGTCAATTATACTCCAAGATTATCATTAGAATATCAACTTGACAGGTGAAATGAAAGATTCAAATACAATGTTAATTGTATTAACTATCTAATCGATCACGATGGTGGTGACATTGAATCGTCAGAATTATGAGCCTATTCTGAAAGAATTGAATATTTTGAATCACATTCAATTCTAGAATTCAAAATAAAATGTTTCCTTTCATGATAAATTTATTGTCTTTCTGAATAATGTTCATTATATTGATTCTCATGGTGAAAGGTGAAACTTAAACTGATTGACAATCTATCCTATCAAATTGTCAACAATCAGCATAAATTGCTCATAGTCCATGATAATAATTAGATCAATCGTCACATTTTGTTCACCGCCCATTAAATAATTGATATAACATTAAAACCTTTGAGATTGAAATTAAATCATAACTTTTCAACTCAATCCAATTTTCAGATCAATTCATTGTCATTTTATCTCCATGAAAAATGAAAGTTCATCATCATGAATATCAACCAAACCTCTGATTTAACCTTCTCTTTGTCTTCTCTTCAACCTGTCAACTGTTAAACGATAATAATAATAACAGTAAATCTCATTTCTTTTGACTTGCAATCCATGAACTTGAGCCTCAATTTACATGATAAACTAGCTGAACGAAAATGTTCAAATTATTTTATAAATAAAAAGAGAAAGAGAGAAAACCTTAAATTCAATTCTACTGAATTTTATTCTTTACCAACCAAATTTATATTCTGACATTTCAGACGAAAAAAGAATGAGATAGAAGCTCTCTCTCTCTCTCTCTCTCTCTCTCTCTCTCTCTCTCTCTTGTAAATTAATATTCGAAGAAAAAAAAATTCCAATCCATTATTAAGTTTATTCGAAGGGGAAAAATTCAGACTGAGATTTACTTTGAATTTTGACTGAGCTTATCTAATGGAACCTTCATGAAATCAATATCTCATTTATGTTCCTCTCCATTAGTACAAGTTAAAACTTTTTTTCTGAAATATTGTATTACTTTAAAACATTTCCACCTCCCAGCCCATGATATTTTCATTATTATTCATAGAAAAATATTATTTATATTATTATCATTATTATTATTAGCTGAGTAATCATAATGACTTTTCAGTCAAAATCTATTAAGTTTTCAAAATTATATTGTTTTTCTGTGCAATGAGAATGATATAGTTGATCAAATCTCCGGATATCATGAACTTTGTATCTCTGTTACAATATCGTTGCTCTCTGATACTTTTCATGTTGAAGTTTCCATGATAACGGTTATATATTAAATTATAAGCCCTTCGGCTATTAGTTTTCAACTTGATTGTTGATGTAATTGCGCTATGAGTTTCTGTAAAGTCAATGAATCTATTACTGGACTAATATTTTCTTCATTTAGCTCTGACTGAGCTCACAATGGGAAGAAAATTTGTCATCGAAAAAAGTCAAAATTTCTGAATCAACTAATCACAGCGAAATATTAATTAGAGTGTAGAAAACTGTCAAGAACTTTCTTTATTAAGGCTTCATTTTCTTTCTCCCATGAAAGATTTCATTTCAAAGTTTTTTTTCCATCTTCGAACTTCCATATAAACCACCTAACCGATCATCTAATATATCACCGAGGAACATCCAACTTTATCTAAAAAAAGAGAGACACTGACCTTTTAGATCTCTAATGACCATTATTTGAGGAATAAAAAAGAAAAATAGAAAAAAGTTCTGAGATTTTGTTCACCTCACAAATTTTATCGAATTAACTTATATTATGCTGATTAATCAAAATTTTGATTTCGAACCAAAAATTTATCATCAACTTTTCTCGAAAAAAAAAGTATCGCTTCTTTTTGTAGTTCGAACCTTTCAAAAACATTCAACTCGAAATAGAGATGGAAGAAAATATTAACAGGGAGGAACTGAAAATGAATTATTACTTACGTTTCAAATCAGAATTAATGATAATTAATCATAAATTATTTCCTCATCACCGAGCAAATTAAATCAAATGATGATAATCAGTCACTTTGAAATCTAATTTTTCAATAACTGTTGACATCCTAATGATAATCAATGAGTTTTTTTGCTTGTCTGTATCTTTGTTTTGTTATTCAATTTGATTTGAAATAACATTTCAATGATGATTATTATCATGACAATTAACGTTGATTAACTGTTAATTGTCAACTGTCAGCCAAATGGATGAAGATTAAAGTTTGAACAATTTGTTAATATTAATGTTAGGTAGCATAAAGTGATTAAATTAATTGTGACATTTGTTGATTATCAATGAAGTTATGGACAAGGAAATTATTATAAGATAACAATCAATGTTGATTTGTTGTTGTTGATTGTGATCAAATTAGCGACAATCTTGATGAAAGTAATTAGCCTGATGATGATAATAATTATCAATCATGATAATAATAGGAGATGAAGAGGTAAAAGTGTAATCCGTTAATCAATTGTCAAGAATAGACTGTTAATCCAATAAACATTTACTACAATCAATCAATAGAAATCCACAGAAAAAGAGAGAAACTTTTGTGAAATAAAATCGAGAAGAAAAAAAAAGTTCTAATCTTAATTCCAATGACCATTTCTTTGTATTACATATATGGAAGGTGATAGAACTATTTATAGAACTTGGAATTTGTGTTATTAATAATATAATAGAACATTTTTCCCTTGCAAGTTCGAAGTACAATTTGAGTTGCAACTTTCCTCGTCTTCCTTGATTTCGATTTCATTGTATTCATTTTCATATATTCGGCTTGAGGCTCTAACCAGGAACCATGTATGGTACCCGGAAATGGATTTCACTTTCACCAAGATTGAGTTGTTATCATCAATTCTAATTGTTAATCATCATTATTATCCTTGGATATTTAATTAATAACATGATAGAAGTGGGAAAAAAAGTTTTAACACTAATCATATCGAATCCAATTTCTCATCGACGCTTAGATAAATTAACCATCGAATTATTTTATCCCCAGAAATAGAAACAGTAATACAGATTTCGATTCTCATCATAACGATAAGATCTACTTCATACTCTTTTTGTTTCTATTTTCACTCCCACTTATATAATAACATCCAGCCTGAGACGTAATAATAATAATCCTGAACATATCAGAACAGTGATGAAATTTAATGCTTCTTTATGGTGAAAAGAAATAATAGAAAAGAAGAAGAAGAAAAAAAAGAAATGAAATTAGTGGATGAAAATTGTTCCCCTGAGGGCTCAATATGTTTCTGATACATGGTAACATTCACTGGTTGCTGTTGTTTTCTGCAAAAAGATAAGGGTGAGAGAGAGAGAGAGAGAGAGAGAGAGAGATGATAAAGCAAATGAAACATGGAAAAGCCCAAGAAAATATCATGTAGACAGAAAATTGTTCAGATGAATTTAAATTGAGTTCCATGAGTTATGATAAGGATAAAGAATCGGTGACAGAAACAAATGGTATTGATGAGAGTTGATGTATTTTTTTTCTTCATGAGTATCAAATAAATACCGGAAATGAATACTGTGTTTCCGGGTGGGAAAAGTGAATGATATTATATGAAAAAAAGGAACCCACAAAATGATGTAATAAGAAACTACCAGTACTGAATTATTATCACCTTTATTATCATGAGAATATAATTTTGTACCAAATTCAGTTTCCTTCAGGATCATAGATATTCAGTTAATGTTGTATATATGGTGTGTGTGTGTATGTTGCTGATGATGATTTAAGGTTAACTTAATGAGAGAGTGAGTGAGAGAAAGAGAGAGAAAAAAGTTCCAACAATCACCATCACCATCATCATTCAATTAGACACTAAATTAATAATAACCATCGTTAACTGTCTCATTGATTTATGAACGTAATTATAATAACGTATTCATGATAAATATACACACCAAGTCACAGTGATTATCATTTTTATCATCATCGTATTTATTATTACCGTTATTATTTCACTATTATCTTATCATCATCATCATCTTTCAAGATCCACTGAACATATGATATCTACTTTATAGATTCTAGTCTTTAATTTATCATTTCAACTTAGTTTTTATTTCGTTGCAACGAAATATTCAACAACGATGATGACGCATAATCAAATAATCTTAAAATCTGAATTCAAGTCACAATTTGGATAATAATTATCATGAAAAAATGGTTCTTCTGCATTTACTGTAATCTTTCAATCATCATTTTCTTTCATCCTGTAAACAACTAAATCAGTAAATTCTGAGTACTTGAATCCAAAAAGAGTAGGGTGTTTATACCGTTCGATATTAAATTAGTTAAATTAATCGAAATGGTGTTTTTGCCATTTTCTGTCTTCTTGAAATCGACTGAACAATTTTCTTTTCATCTATTTCGTTCCTAATGAAAATGCAAATAACAATCACAACTTTTCTCATTTATTTGTATCAACAATTAATAATATCATGCGCTCATCAAGTAACAAAATAGTCCTCAATCTCTGTCTCTGTTAATAACAAGAAGAAGTTATGAAAGACAAGCGTTCATACTGGATCACCAGAGAATCGGACACTGAAGATCATCCTGAATATCTCACAAGGGGAAGAAGGAGCAGCCGAATTGTCATTTTTCGACTGAGTATTTAGAGAAATGGGAAATGAATGAAGGCGTGAAATGCCAACGAGTCTACCCTACTGGCCGATCTAGAGACTTTTGATTCGTTCTCGAGTTCGAAAGTTCACTAGAATTTTCTGAAAATATTTGGTCTCGATCGGTAAATTGGACCCGGTCTTTAGATACTTATCACCATCATGATAAGCTAACTGATAATCTTATTGAGGTAATTATATCATTGAATAAATCCATTTTTCTTATTGACGAGTCAATCACCTTTAAATCACTGGTTATGTCTTGATCGATATTCATGTTAATGATTAATTTAATTACCTTGCTAATGATACGATGATTAGATGATCAATTAGCTTTGAGAATACGCTCATGTTGGAAAATATTAATTATCCTAATGAAGATGATGAATTATGATAACATGATACATATGAACTTTTTTTCTGCCTTTACTCATGGAAAATTCATATTTGCCTTTACATGTGATTCTTTTTCATTTTTGTCTCAGATTTTATCAATCTTCATGCGAATAGTTTCAAGATTCACCTTTACCATGTTACGTTGTAATGAACAAGCTGCCACTTGATATGAACTTTTTTCTTCCTTCATCTTTTACTTTTACACTCGATTACATTCCAATTCAAGATTCGAATTTATTTTTGCCACTATTTTTCTTTCTTCAATCGATCATCTCTCTCTCTCTCTCTCTCTAGAATTCATCTTTCTCCATGTTACATGATCTATTTATGTTTCTTAAATCCTCTGTATATTTACCCTCCAATCTTTTTCATTTGGAAATCAAAAGGGAACAGAAATCATTGGGGGAAAAAGTTCTAATCAAAGACTGAAAAAACTGGAACTCGACGCGAAAAGAGAGGGAAAAAGTTCAACTGTCAACAGATTTTACTATCACTCTGTGTAATCATGAAGCTGGAGAAAGGTAAAGTTTTGCTTACTCTTTTGTCGATTCAGTTCTGATTTTATTCATTCCATGATATAAACTCCCTGAGACTGGACACAAAATCACCAATAAAAGTTCATCAAAATAACTTTTTCTGTTATATTCGTTTTATTCATGAGACTTCATCTTGTCTGAATTTTAAGTGAATCAATTTAATTGTCAATGTCAATAAAGTGTTACAATTTTCAACTGCTCACAATGAACTTGCAAATCAGATCCCGTTAAATTCAATTATCATGGTAATTATACTTAGCATATGAGCCACAGATTCGTCATATCAAATTCTCGAATTTTCATCCCTACACTTTATCGTTTCGGTTTCCTGATGGTTCACCCGATAGTCTTCGATTTAATCAGCATATTCATCAGAAATTTCTATCAGAACTTTTCCCTCTTCCATTTACTTCTGTTCAATTCAGATTAAACTAGAAAGTACTTTTCGGTTTTCTATTCGTAGAAAATTCAAAATGACAGTTCGATGCATGAATAATTGGAAAATTTGAATGATAGAAACTGTTGATTAAAAGTACGAATAGATTGAGATTATTTCTTTCTTACTTCCAACTTATCGTTTTAATAATAATATGAATTCTTAAATTTATTATGAATGATAAAGACAATATTAGTCTTTAAAGAAAAAGAATATGAGAAAATGTCCTGAGGGTGAAACTTTCTACCATGAAGGAAGTTTAATTTACTCGAAATTGGATATAACCATGGATAGACCATTCATACTAATCTCTATGAGAGTGAATAGTGGACTGATAAGTTGTCAAGTCTTCAGGTAATTGTGTGTAAATAGTAGACGAACTTGTTTAAAGAAGTGAAAAAATAAATTCGAAAAGTAAAAAGTTTTAAGAATAATATTTTTTATTCTTCGTATTAATATTAATAGTTTGAGAAATCTTCAAATCTCTAATGTAACAAAGTTATTATCAGAAGATAATCTTTTAATCCGTATGAAAGGTTTTCTCACTTTATTATGTCTCGAAACCTTATTGAACATAATGGTCATTTCGATAGAGAATTTGTAATTGGAATTTGTCTTGTTCATCATCTTTAGAGAGAAAAGTTTCTGAAATTTAAAGATTATCGAGGTTCCTCTGAACACTTGGAAGATTTCAGAGATACTCTTTACAAGTTTGTGTGTGCGAAACAAAAAACTTGAACTTTACACTTCGATTTGGGTTTATCACTTCATTAGACGATGAAACTTAAGAAATTTTCAACTGACGAGCGTATCTCTGGACGAAAATGTCCAAAATTCAGAAAATCTTATTAATTTTTGAGTGTTAGAAAACAATAGTAATAATCATTGCGATGATGCAAAAAACACCTCGAGAAAAATTGAATGAGAAGATTCTGAAATCATGTTGAACTTCATGGATGCATGATAATGTTTCATTGCATCAGGAGGTATGAGAATTTCAAAAGTTTACTGAAAATCTGAATTAAATCAGAACTTTTCCATCTTCATCCACATCATTGCAGAATGTGAAATGATAGCAAATGTAAATGACAGGGAATTTGAGAGAGTGAGTGGAGAAGAGAAAAAAAGTTTAATAAATTATTAATAAAAGAAGAATAAAAAATTTAACAAGTATCATGACAATTCAGAATCACCCAGAATGAATTCAATGTTGCAGAGAAACACAACCTAATTTTAACCTGAGCTTTAGGTTGAAACAAGTTCATTCTGCAATTTCTTTCCATGGTTGACAAAGGCTATTATTTTTTTCATGGTGAATGAAAAATAAACCCAAACACAAACAAAACATGAATTTCCAGGAAGACGATTCAATCGATCTGATTAGATAGGCCAATAAACAAATTCCAAGCTTGATGAGAGAATTAGAAACGGGCAATTCAAAAATTTCCATGAGTTAAATAGTCGTCACGGTTTTCAACTTAAATAATGTCAACTTTTGAGCTATTAACAAGTCAAACTTTATCCCCTGAATGTTATGCCATTTGAATTTTATATAAATCAGTCAAATCGTCAAGTTGTAGGGTATAAACGTGAATAAAATATAATTTCATATTACCAAATAATCACCATGTAAAAAAATTGCACCAGGATCTAAACTATCATAGTCTAAATAGAAGCTTGATCTACAGTCTGCTCTGAAAATGTTTTTTAATTAGTGTATTAATAATACTGATGTTATCTACTGATTGTAACTGTAATCAACAAACAGCAACATTGGAACAATCAGCCAATTATTATGGACGATTTTGCTGATTGTACTAAATGATCATCATGTTTACCCGATTGGACTTACCATTGGCATTAAAGATGAGGTCGATTGTGAAGACCTCCTTTGATTTTCTGAATGATTTTTGAACAATTAAGCAGATTCTCTAAACTTGTCTATTAAGATGTATTCACTTGTTGTCAACTGAATATCTCAAATATTAATGATTATGATTGGACAGAATTACATTCACCTGATTATCGTTAGTTGGTTCAACTTTTAGTAGAAATTTCAATTTCAATCTCTGCAAGGAAAAATCTTCACAGGAAATATTATGTTTGGGTAATGAAGAGAAGAAGGTTATTTGAAATTAAATTAATTCTGATGTTGATGAATTAGAGAGAGAAAATATTTTCCACCATTCTATCTTTACAAGTGAAAGTTTTGTTCACCATTAAAGGAAAGAAAACATTCATCTTCATGATAATCATCTCATGGTAAAATCTAGATAATCATCTTGCAATAAGATAAGATATTCATTTATATACATAAATGAATAGGAGATAATGAGATAGAAAATTAAATGAAGATTCATATCATGTGAGAAATGTAAATATAAGTAATTGTTATATTATCATGAAAATAAATGGAAAATTGTGATTCACAATTTGATTAGACAGAAACAGAAAGGAAGAAAATAAGAACTATTTGAAAGACTTAACGATTCCCTCATAACCTCAGGTGAATAAACTGATAACCACACGATAATGATGATAACTGGCTGATAATAATGATCTAATTAATATTCCTAACTAGATAACTATTCATATGATAAATGATAAACTTTCAAAGGTGTAAAATGGCTCAACAAAGCGAGGAAAGGATTTGCGAAAAAAAAAGTTCTGATTTCCATGAAAAATTGAATCAATTTTTACTCATAATCTCGGAGAATTAATATTTTTTTCTTCATGATATTATTTCTTGATGATCTCTGCAAATGGTTGCAATCAATAGAGCGACTAATTCAGGGTGGGGGGAACATTATATTACTGTGGTTCCTAGAATTGAGGGAGAACTCAGAAATCTCTAAGATAAATAATAAGTCTGAAAATGAGATGATGATGATGATGATGACAAAAGAAAGAGGAAAAAGAAAGATATTGGATGATAATCTTCATCATAATCAGAAGTGAAATAATTGAGATGATGATAATTATGATGATCATCATCAATATAGCAACTGAATTTAATGTTATAACGATCAGGGGAAAACTTAATCAGATCCAGAACTTAACCCATTGATAAATCAATTATCTAATTTTTTTTTGCAAACCAATCAATTAAGCGATCTGATTGTCTAATCAACAATTTTCATTCAATTATTATCTGATAATAACTGGGTAATCATTAAATCATTAAATTGGTGAGATGGACAGTCAATGATAATCACATGAAAAACTATTGACAATTAATTATAAACCCAAAGATAATGATCATTGATGATAATTGATTGTCATCGATGATTAAAAATCATTTATCTCAAGCAACAATCAAATGATTATCAACAAAATAATAATCTCACCAACTTCCTGGTTCCATTCACTTATCATAATCATAATCATCTCAGGTTAACTTTTTGATTAATGAGTCATAATGATTAAGCTTAACCATAACGATTAACCAGTAACCGATGTTGATTCAATCAGCTGAGTTTAGAAACAAGAAAATTGAGATAATTAAGTTGATCAGCTAAATTTAATTAGAGTCTGAGATTTGATCTAAACAATTTCATATCATTATCAGAATGAATTTTCAGTGATTCTAATTATGAAAAGTTAATTGGATCATCATTAGGGAAAAAGAATGTTATTTAAAAGGAGAAATAAAAAATTTCTCTTCATTTTGATAAAAATTTTATTCCAAATTGTGAATTGGAACAGAAAGAAAATCGAAAGAAAAGAAGAAAAAAAGTTCTAAACAACAGTTCGATGTGATAATAATAGAGAAAGAGTATTATTTAATATTATATTTATTTATTGAATTCGATTCAACTAAATTGTCCTGAAACTTGATCATCATCAGAAATTCAAACAATTTAACTCATCGAATGAAGTAAAATGTTTGTTACAATCGACATAAAAAAAAGTTCGAACCTTATATAATAAAAATGTTCCCCTTTTACTATCAAAAGCTAACAAACTAACATGGAAAACATTAGTTACTAGTCTTACACCTTTAAACCAGAATCAACACCCAAAATTCAGTTGAATTTCAACATTTATCTGATTTAGAATTTGTATCAAAGTGAAAAGTTTACTTCTCAATCTCAATTCCGATTGGTGATTTGTTCATTCCAATGGATAATAAAATCACTTGGAGTGGATTTTGTTTTCTACTTTTCCACTCGATAAAATTTCATATGTTGTGAGCATTTTTATTTACACTTTGTTTCATATTCATGAAGAGAAAAGTTGAATTTAAATTAAACTAATCATAATCATTTCCTTTCCCGTTTTATTTTAAACAATCAACAACCAATTTAAAGGTTAAACAACGATTAACTAAGTTATCATGATAATACATGAGTGGGTTAAAAATGAAGTTATTAAAATGAATCCAATTATGATCAAGGGTTGAGAATATTTTTTTCTGATAAAATGAACATGAAATATTCACCCTGTTTTTTTTATAGTCAAGACAATAATATAACAATATTAATTTCAACATTTATCTGATTTAGAATTTGTATCAAAGTGAAAAGTTTACTTCTCAATCTCAATTCCGATTGGTGATTTGTTCATTCCAATGGATAATAAAATCACTTGGAGGATTTTGTTTACTTTTCCACTGATAAAATTTCATATGTTGTGAGCATTTTTATTTACACTTTGTTTCATATTCATGAAGAGAAAAGTTGAATTTAAATTAAACTAATCATAATCATTTCCTTTCCCGTTTTATTTTAAACAATCAACAACCAATTTAAAGGTTAAACAACGATTAACTAAGTTATCATGATAATACATGAGTGGGTTAAAAATGAAGTTATTAAAATGAATCCAATTATGATCAAGGGTTGAGAATATTTTTTTCTGATAAAATGAACATGAAATATTCACCCTGTTTTTTTTATAGTCAAGACAATAATATAACAATATTATTCAATTCTGACATTTGATACCAATCATTTCAAGCTTTTCCTGTTGGATTTGTGGTAGATGAACTAGGAAGTGAATTAAATGAGCAGTGGAAAAAATTATCATTGATATAATGTAAGGGGTTTACACTCATGTGACTAATTGCGACCCTCTTTTGATTAATTTTCATTTGTCAATCAAATTCAAATTTCCCTCTACCGTTAAAAAGAATAGAATATAAAGAAGATTCTTTTCTAACAGAAGTCAGTAGAAACAAATGCTTTTACTCGCCACTACTACTTCCAAGTTGATTGATAAACTGTTTCTTTTATATTACTCTAAACCCTAAATCTTTTCCTTTTCCTCTTTCTATTTACTCCATTTTGATAATTTCTATTTCAAATTAATTTCTTGTGTTACTCTCAATTGATACTTCTCACCTTTGAGTTAATTAAATTTCAATTACTTTGTGATTTACTTTGTTGTGATATTTTTAATTGTGGTCAAGTCTAATTAGTAAAAAGTCATTGACTTTTGAAATCTTAGTTAGAGAAAATTTGTCCCCTTTATCGATCTTGGTCTGAGTTCACCAATCGTACAAGAACTCATTTTGTGCACCCTCACAAATGGTGGAGATATCCGAGCTTTCTCTAATCAACAATTAAAGTTATTCTCTTCGCTGTGCTTCAATAGGCAAAAATAAGCCCAAAACTTACCTAAAGTCTCTGACTTTATTGTGCTTCTTTCTTCAAATTGTGTTCACCCAAATTCAATTCATTATCTTCTACACGTGTGACCTTCAAAGAACAATTGAAAGTCACTGACTTTCATCTTCTTCATCATCTCTTCTCTTAAAAACGTTTAATCATAAACATCTCAACCTCTTCATCATCATCCTATTACTCATTTGAAAGTGACATCATGGTCGATCCAAATAAGCCAATAGACATTACAATTGGTGAATTTTCCAAATCAGAAGAAAATAAAAGTCGATTCATTGAAGTTGGTGTTACTACTATCTAAAGACGCTTATCTCACACGACGATTCAATGAAGCTTTGGAAACAATGATGATTTTATGGTGATTCTGATGATCCAAGAAAAATCTCAAAACCCTTTTGCTTTGATTGGTTTTGTTGTCCAGATAAGATGAAAAGTTAAGAGCTAATGGTATGACTGATAATATTAGAAACTCTTTGATTTAGGTTATTTTGAATCAGAAGATAAGTCACTGACTTATGACGATCTCAAAGGTCAGATGACTGAGCCTCAATTGAAAATTTTCTTTCTATCCGCTAATCAAGAATATAAAGAAAATATTCCTCTACCAAGTACAAGTAGACAAGAAATTCCTCAGAACACAATCAATGAAGATCAATTCACAATTTCTCCTCAGTTACCTATTGATCAACCTCAATATAATCAACCAAATTTTCATTCAAGTTGGTTGAAGGTTTACAAAAAATATAAAGAGTCAGATAATCTTCATGAATGGTTAGAAGGATTAGAATCAACCCTTGAAATACTTCAGTTTGATGATTCCATCTCACTGAGAATTCTCTGTTTGAATCTACCAAAGAAAATGTATGATGAAGTCAAGCGACTTCAGTCAGATGAACCTTTCTTGACCTTCAGACAAGTTTGTAATAGATTACGAGAAAATCACATAGGAACTCATGAAATGATTTCAGCTCTTCATACACTTTTCAATCTCAAATTCTATAAAGGTAACGATCCAGTCTTACATGTAGAGAAAATCAAAAAAGCAGCAGAATTGAAAATTCCAAATATACCAGAAGAATGTATTGTGCATTATATTCTTCATTCTTTACCCTATGATCTTAGAACAAAATTAACTAGTAATTTGAATTACAATACAATAGATTTAGTTCTAATTAAATGAAAGCTTACAACAATAATCAAATCCTTTCATTAGCTAATCAGCAAAGAGCAAGGTCAAACACAAAGACAAACTTATCCTAAAAATCAAACAAATGATCCAAATCAAACCAATCAAATCAAAATGGTTATCAAGGTAATAGAAACAATCAAAAAGATCTAGAAGTAACAATTATCAGCAGAATCAAAACCAAACAAATCAAAATCAAACCCAAAGCCAACAACCAACAAACCAACAAACACAAAACAATCAACCGCAAATGCAATCAACAACAGTCAAATCAACAATCAACTAATCAACAAGTAGTTTGTGAATTTTGTAAACACGGCATACAATCAGCGATTGTCGAGCAAGAAAAAGGATCGAAGGTGAAAAGCTCCAATAACAGTGAACACTTCGTCGACTCTCTCAACGCGTGGTAATGATCCAACCCTTCAAGTACAAGTTATTGATCGTGACCAAAGTACAATGATAGAAGCTCTGGTAGATACTGGCGCTGGTTCAACACTTATGTCACTCGATCTAGCTGGGAAATTAGGATTGAGAATCTACAAATCAGCTCACGAGTTCCGAGGATTCAGCAAGGAAAACGAACCTGTAAAAGCTATCGGAGTCACTCAAATTTTCATCAGAATCTACCCAAACTACACCGAGGAAGCTCTTCGTGTATTTGTGTTCGAAAACCCGTCATATGATCTTATCTTAGGTCATAATTTCATTCATAGTGCATCTATAACCATCATCGGTAATCAAGAAACAAAACAGTTTAAAATTTTACGCTTTGGTCAACCGGTTCAAGTGAAAATTAGATCACCAACTCAAGCTTGTTGGGACTATTTATTCGCTAACTATTTCCCTCGTACCTTTGGAAAACAATTCGATGAGTCAATCAACAACCTTCAGTTCTCAAGTGAAAGAATCGAGTCTTCGAGGTCTTCAATGAAGTCAGTGACTTGAATCTTCTGAACCTGGACTGTCAAGTGATGTGATAGATTCTACCGATTCACCAAAAAAGAAAACGACGGAAGAAAAATAAAATCAACAAATAGATGATGAATTTCAACGATTATCAACAATCAACTTCAAAAGAAGATTCAAATTATCTATCAAAAGAAAACTCGATAAACGGAAAGATGAATTTCAAATGATATCAACAATCTAAAATCAACTCTAATCAAAAACATCGCAACCGATTTGAAACCAGAAGAAAAATCAATGATGGAAAATTTCTTAGATGAGTATAAAGATACATTTTCTTTACACAAATACGATCTTGGAAAATCACATCCGATGTAGTTGATATTAATATTGACATTGAATGAACCCAATCCTCAATGTAACCCATATCGTCTTGGTCCAAAATGAGAGGTTATGGAAGAAAAGTTAAAGAACTTTAGAAAATGATATCATCGAACCATCGAAATCAAGAGGATGCTCACCAGCATTTCTCGTACCAAAATCTAATGGCTCATATCGATTGGTCACTAGCTTCGTAGAATTGAATGCCTCTGTCGAACAAGGAAATTGATGCCTAATGTAGACGATCATATTCAAGCATTGGCAGGTTTTAATTACTTCATCTCGATCGATTTCGCAAGGATTCCATCAAATAGAGCTCAAACCATCAGAACGAGAAAAGTTGCTTTGCTACCGAAAAGGGTATCTATCAATATAAAAGATTACCCATGGGTTTAGCCGATAGTCCAGCTTATTTCCAGGAATTCGTGAATAGGATTTTTGGTGATTTACTCTATCGAATCTGTCTAGCTTATATCGACGATGTTGTGATAATTGGTAAAACTTTCAACGAGTTAATCTCAAATGCTTCAAAAGTGTTTGAAAGAATAAAAGAATATGGACTGAAAATTCAACCAGATAAATGCAAATTTGGTCATTCAGAAATCAAGTTTCTTGGTCACATAATCTCAGGAAAATCAGTTAAACCAGATCCCGAAAAGTTTCGAGATTAAAAGCCTTTGAACCGCAAAAGACGTCAAAGCATTACAAAGTCAGCTTGACTTTTCAACTATTTATCTAAGTTCGTCCCAAACTATTCAACTCTAGCATCTAATCTTTTCGAACTTTGTTCAAAGAAAACAGGAAGATTCAAATGGTTATCAATTCACCAAAGATGTTGGGAAAAATAAAGATTCACTCATCAAAATTGTGAATTAGCGCAATATGACCCCGAAAAGAGCATAAGTTAATGGTCGACGCCAGTTCTGTTGCTGTAGGTATGCTATTGCAATTAGAAAACGATGATTGGAGACCAGTAAGTTATTTTGGATCTAAATTGGCAAAGCATCAATTAGCTTACACCATCACCGAGAAGAATGTCTAGCTGTTGTAGTTGGAATCAAAAATATCAACACTATCTAATCGAAAGAGATTCATCGTGATCAGCGATCACCATGCCCTTTGTAGCCTTCGAAAGACCGAATTCAAATGTACTCGTCTTCATCGTTGGGCTAATTTACTTGCTCAATTTAAATATACAATTCAATATGAAAAAGGTGAAACTCATCCAGCAGATTGTTTCAGTCGCTCGACTGAATGGAAAAACAAAAAGAAAGGAACGATCGAAGAAGAAGATTTCAAGTACCTTCTGTTGCCATGAAGTCAGTCCGACTTCAATAAATTACGGTCATATCGTTCACATCGATAATCCAGATCCAAATTGGTTCAATTCATTACCTTCTCCCGATATTCTCAATGAGAGATGCGACATCGAAGACTTAACAGAAAGTGAAAACATGAACAACAAATGTATCGTATTGCTTATGTTCGTGAATTAATCGATCAAATCAACGATAAAATTCAGCAACCAGATATCATGGATCAACACACATTCGATAAGTTCATTCTCAACATTTCTAATCCAATTCTACAAGAAAAAGACTCAACAATTGGTGAAGAACAACAAAGAGATTCAAATATAAAACGAATCATCAAACAAGTTAATCAAGGTGAACTTAAACGTAAATATACAGTGCGTCAATCGATTCTTTATCGAAGAATCAAACACGGAAAATTAGCAATTGTGTTACCTCATCACATGATAAACAAAATTTATTCAAGTTACCATGATGACCCAATCGGAGGACATTTTGGACTTAAACCAACACTGAAAAAGATTAAAAATACATTTTGGTTCCAAAACATGGATGAAATCATCGCTAATAAAATTAAAAGTGTGTTAGTGCATCAAATTTAAACCAAAAACGGTTAATCATGAAGTGAAAAGATCTATGCCGATTCCCGAAAATCCATTCGCAAGGATTCAAATCGACATCCAAGGTCCATTTCTACCCTCGAAAAAGAGAAATCAATATCTTATTGTAGCAGTTGATGTTCTTACTAAATTCGTTTATGCAAAAGCTTATTCAAACCAACGTTCTAAAGAAGTCATTGACTTCGTTAATTGTTTAACTACATTCATCGGTATCCCGAAAATAATCCAATCGGACAATGGCCCGTGTTTCCGTTCAGATGAATTTAAAGAATATCTCAACACTAATGGTATTCGTCATCAAAGATCATCACCGTATCGACCACAAACTCAAGGATTAGTAGAACGAGTCAATGGTATAATTGGTCAACGAATAAAATGTTCGCGGAAAACGCCAAGAATGGGATCAAAAATTCGAGAAATTATAATTAGTTACAATTCACACCATCAGAAAGTCTAGGACTTTCACCATACGAGCTATTGTTCAACATTCAACTGAATAACCCACTTCTTAACGAATTAGAAATTCAACAAGAACCAAATGACCAAACATAAACGAAATTCGAGAAAAGTAAGACTAAAACAATTGGAAAATCAAGAAAAGATTAATTAATGAACCAGATAAATCGATTCCATATAAAGTTGGAGATATTGTTGCTAAACGAGTTCAGTTACACGATAAAAGTTAGGTAAACTAACGCCTCATGGGATGGAAAATATATAATCATTGAAATCTACAATTCAGCTGTTAAAATGGTTAATTTGAAAACTCTGAAAGCAGAAAATCTAATTTTGTTCATATCAAATTGATCGAAACAATGAACAGTGAAAATCAATTAGAAGTCAATTGACTTTTAAGAAAAGCGCCTAAAATCCATTTCTAGGAAGAGACAATGACCATACATTAATCGTCACACCTCTACTTCCTCATTTACTCTCTTAACCCGTTTATCATCACTTCTCTTTGTTTAAACAAATTTCATCAAGTTCGTTTTCTAAATTTTTCAAGTGAAATTCTTTCAATTTCAAAATTCAACAAACTTTCAATTCAAACTAACATTTAAAATTCAAAGTGATTCCAAGTTAAAACTGTGTTACATTCAAATTGTTTTGCTCTGCAGGACAGAAAGTCACTGACTTTGTTCCAGTTCCAGTTCATCTTCAATTACCATTTCCTTATTGTTTGTTCAGTGATCTTCAAAGTCTCTGACTTTTCTTCAATCACCATGACTTCGTATCGAGAACTTCCAGTCGAAGAGAAATTCAACATTATCTCTCCCTGTTTTCTATGATTTCATCAAAGAAAAAATTTCAACCAGAGCCGATTACAGCAACAACACCTTCAATAAAGCGAATGAAATTGTTAAACCTGAACCAGGATACATCGTTTCTGTGAATTCTGAAGAGCCTCGACCAAGAGATTTATGCAATTTATGTTGTCATCTCGCTCGTGAACCAGTTTGTTGTGGTGCTTGTGATCTCAAATATTGTCTCAAGTGTGCCTACTATTTAGTAATTTTGTTCAAATTGGAAAACAATCACAGAGTCCAACGTGATCAAGTCATTGACTTGATTGGACAACAATTTAAATGTTTAACCCTCTCTTGTCCATCAGTTAGTTTATTAATTCAACCCTTCAGACAAGATGATCTCTTAAGCTACAGTGTTAAATGTATCAAAGGTAATTGTGTATTCGTCGGAAAATACGAGATTGCTAATCAACATATGAACAATTGGTGTAATGAGAAGTCAATTAACTTCAAATTCGATGACAGTTTCATTGGAGAAACATTCAGAGAACCTGATGATCCGATAACCGATTCAACTTATAATTGTGCTCGTATTGAAACTCGATTGAATCAAGAAAATGTTACTTCATTTAATATTCGAGAAGAATGGATTCAAGGATTCAGCGATTACTTTAAAAGAGTTGAAATCGAAGAAACAATTCCTGTGCCTAATCCATCACAAAAACGAAAAACATCATCAATTCATCCTGATGAACCGATCAATAAAAGATCAAATAAATACAAAGTCAAACAAAATTGGGAATCATTCATAGACCAATTCAAACGTCTACCCGATCTAAAGTCACTGACTTTATCTTCATCTTCCTCATCATCTCAAGCTTCACCAATTCCTAGACCATCAACAAGTAAAACATTTTGGCCTATTGTCTCGGAAGAACCTCGACATCTAAACAAATAATTCTACCTCATCTAAGTTCAACAAGTGATTCAAG
This sequence comes from Panonychus citri, assembly GCF_014898815.1. Taxonomy (NCBI): domain Eukaryota; kingdom Metazoa; phylum Arthropoda; class Arachnida; order Trombidiformes; family Tetranychidae; genus Panonychus; species Panonychus citri. Next base: position 474,159 of record NW_026515542.1, on the reverse strand, counting down.
TGATTGGAATTATCCAGACGAATCGGAACGAGTCACTAGATCTGAACTTTTACAAAAACAAGTCGAAGCAAATTATGTATATCGAACCATTGCCGATAAACGTCGAGAAAAAAGACATCGAACTCAAGCTAGAAAACAAGGCTTGATCCCTAAGCTTATTAATGCTCCTGATGATCCAGTTAAACCACTTTTAAAGTCTCTGACTTTAAGCGAAACTTCATCATCATCATCACCTTCACCTTCAACCTCGCAACAATTCACCTTTAGCGAAGCCGTCAGTTACAAACCAGTTTCAGTTGGTCCAACACCTAAAGTAGATTGTTGGAGAAATAATTTCAAATCAACAAAAGCAGAAGAATCGTTTCTTTTCCGAAAAAGATGTCCAGCTCAATGGAATAAAAAAGAACGTGTTAGAAAAGAAAGAATTAATCAAGAAAAACTTCGACAGAAGTTAGTAACTTCTTTACCTGACATGGCACCACCTCTTCCTTATGCTCGAAAAATCTCAGAAGCAGCTATTAATCTAAAAGAACAAGGACTAAAAATTTGTTCCATCGACATGGAAAACGCAAAGATAAAAATGAAAAATGGATTCTTTTATACTGTTCCTGTTTGGATAGCAATAGTTGATGCTTCATGTCGAGTTGTTTATCATGAATTTGTCCGTCACCCGTCAACCTCAATAACTAAAGAGCAGTTTGGAACTGAATTACATGGTCTAACTAAGGAAGATACAATCAACGGAAAAAATTTCAAAAGAATAAGAAACGAAGTCATAAACATATTAAGAAAATATGATCGTATCATCGTCGCAGGTCAAACTGGCGATTTTGTTTCATTGTTTTTCTCAATCAACGATCATCTTTACATGTTACCACGGATAATTTGTGTCGGTTCTTATTACAACACTTATAAAGTCAACGACTCTATTGGACTTAAACATATCGTTCTGTTGTTATTCAGTGTTCTCATGCAAACAAAAACTCACTCACCATTAGTTGATGCCGCTTTTACAATGTATTCCTACCTCATCGACTATGAAAGAATCGAAAGTGTTAAAACTACTTTAAAAGCCACAATCGAAATGAATCAAGGTTTTCGTGGATTCGTTTATCCAAAGAATGATTTCATGGCTACTCTATTAAAAAATACATTGGACTACATTGGTGATTGGCCTGATTCATTCAAAGTTTCTCCTTATGATCACGGAAAGAAAAGAAAAGAAAAATTGGAAAAACAAAAGTACAAAGAAGAACATCATATTTTTCCAATTACTACTGAAGAAATTCCTGATCTTTATAAACTTAACGAGACTCGCAAAAAGTCACTGACTTTTCTAGGGCTGCGACGAACCCGTTAAGAGTCCGATCGTCAGTTTTGTCCCAGGGCTCTGTAAGGGGTTTACACTCATGTGACTAATTGCGACCCTCTTTTGATTAATTTTCATTTGTCAATCAAATTCAAATTTCCCTCTACCGTTAAAAAGAATAGAATATAAAGAAGATTCTTTTCTAACAGAAGTCAGTAGAAACAAATGCTTTTACTCGCCACTACTACTTCCAAGTTGATTGATAAACTGTTTCCTTTATATTACTCTAAACCCTAAATCTTTTCCTTTTCCTCTTTCTATTTACTCCATTTTGATAATTTCTATTTCAAATTAATTTCTTGTGTTACTCTCAATTGATACTTCTCACCTTTGAGTTAATTAAATTTCAATTACTTTGTGATTTACTTTGTTGTGATATTTTTAATTGTGGTCAAGTCTAATTAGTAAAAAGTCATTGACTTTTGAAATCTTAGTTAGAGAAAATTTGTCCCCTTTATCGATCTTGGTCTGAGTTCACCAATCGTACAAGAACTCATTTTGTGCACCCTCACAATAATAATAATACTTCCTTATTGTGCAAAGATTGTATTCAGAAGATATCACATTTTTGTTATTCTATCCACCAGGATGGTCAGTAAACAGCATTACTGGACATTTCGTTTTGGTTTATGATTACACCAAGTTACAGGGATTATTTCATGATTGAGGAAGAAAAAAAAACTTAGATGAAAGTTCAGACTATATGAAAATGGAGAGTAAGCCAATGAGACTGTTCTTAGGTCTGATGGTGGAAATGAATTCAGTTAATGAATTTAAAGGAATGAAAAAAAAGCTCAATGAATTAATATTGTTCATTTCCGAACATTATTACTGTTGATAGTTTCATTTCCACCGGTGGGAGTGTATGAAAGACAGAAATGTTAACCAGACTGGTTATCATCATTATCTTTATCATACTCTGATTTTCTCGGGTAATGACAGAAAGAGAGAGAGAGAGAGAGAGAGAGAGAGAGAGAGAGAGAGAGAGAGAGAGAAAGTTTTCTCTCGGTTTATCTCAGCAATTTTCTTTCTTCATTTTGGTTTAGAATCGTTCTCCTTGCAAAAGAAACAATATCACATGTTAAATGACAATTTCAACTCCTCCCAAAGGTGTTATCACTTTTTTCATCATCATTTTCACTCCTTCTCATCCTTTTCTTATTGTAATTCTTACCAAGATGAGAGTGGGGAGGGTAACACGTAACTTGGTAGCTTTACCAACGAAACAAAATATCAACTTAAAGTCGCAAATACTTTTATGATGAAAAGAAGGATGATAACGAAAAGCTTAATATCTGTTATTTGATTCTTACCTTAAAGAATATAATCTTTACTCTGGTGATTATTGGTGTACATCAATAGCACTATTCTCATCTCCTCTTGTAATGTGACATGATGAGCAAATTCTGAATACATTAGAAGATAATTCAAAATGTGAAAGTATCTTATAAGTATTAATATGTTAAGAGTTAAAAAAAAAACTTTTTTCTAAATTTCGATGAAACTTTATCAGAACCAAAATTCAATGAAAGTTTTGTATTTATTATGCTCGAGAAAGTGTTAAGATTACCTTTCCAAATTGAACAAAATAAACATTTCTCATTAACTGAAATGAACAATTAGTTAAAAATTCAAATATAATCAAACTTTTAATCAGAGCTTAAGACTTTGTAATTATCGCAATTAACTAAATCATTTGATTCTTTACAGAAAATTCAATCTCTTTTACTGTGAGTAAATCACCTTGGATAAAAAACAGTTAATCTTAATTGCTATGATGATAATGATGAAGATAATCATCATCATTATCTATGATCTTTGATGAAGATAAAAATTGATGCGGAAATGATGATTTTCTGTTTTTTTCCATTAAAAAAGGTTACTAATCTTACCTCCCATGGGACTTGGTGGTTTGATTGAAAAGTTTCAGCAGATTATCATTATTATCATCATCATCATTATCATCCATCTCTACTCTCTCATCCTTTTTATCATCAAATGTAAACTGTTATTAATGATTTCTAACAGAATGAGAAATGTAACTATAATCATCTTTTTTTTTGTTTGTTTCCTTTTAATTACAATAAAAATGCTTTTCAACTTAACGTAAAAGATTTTAATCATTACCAATGTTAATCCTTCTCATTTATCCATTGAAATTGTATATCTTAATCCTTGTGAAAGGATTTGATGATGACAAGATGATTAAATTGATTACCTATCAGAGATTTTATTTAACTTGTGTGTGTTGATTGTGTTTTCCCAAAGCAATTTAATTGTTTTGTTTGAAAGAAAATCATTAGAAAAGCTGAAAATGATCATGATATTAACTTGGAAGAAAAAGTTTTCGAGTTAACTTTTTCCTTTATTCTCTTTCGATGATACTATTATAAATAAACATTCAACTGAGCATCAGAACTCATCATGATGACCATGGTTCTGATGATGATGATGATATTTTGTTTACTTTTTAAAGGTTCAAATTGCTTGTGATGAGCAATTGAATCAATCATTTGTTAAGAAAGTGAAACATTATGATATCGAATTAGAACTTTTTTTTATCTCTTCAATTCTGATCGTCTTTTATGATCACCAATGCACCTTCAATGAACATGGTGTTGATAATGATGTTGAAAATGATGATGGTAATGATGATGATTGGAAATTGTTAAAAATGAATTATCCGGTTCAATGGATTGATTTTTTGCTCTCTTAAGATGAAAATTTCTATTGAATTTTCAGATTTCAGGAAAATGATGAAACACAAGAATAAACAAAATTAACTTTAATTCAATTACTATCATTGGGTTAACAATTTAATAGATTTACCATCATCAAGGCACATGAAAGCCACCAGTCAACAATCAATAGATAAACATGATGAATCCAATCACTTCATTTAATCATAAGACTACAAACTGTTGGTAATTGATAATAATAATTTAGTTTAACAATTCACAATCAAACAAATAATAGTCTCAACTATTAGTATTAAGCCTTCAGGGATAATATAATTTTCAGCTCACTGCGATAACCATGATATCTTTAAGATAATATTTATCAAACAGAGTGGATGCTGAATGTTACTAGGAAAATGCAATTGTCTCTGCACAAGATTCACTTTAAATGGCTACAAATTAAATTGTAATTTGCAATTTAAAGTGCATCCTCATCCCATTAAATACTGTATGATAATAGTATCATCATTGTGTCTTGTTGTTAATTCACAAACCAGAACGAAAATAATAACGGTAAAAATATTTTCTGCCCATTGAGATATTAGAATAGTGAGAAAAAAAACTTCTAGAGAGACAATCAAATCTAAATATCAACTTGCAAGAAAAGAGGATTTTGAATTGTTTTATGCTCATTAAACCCCCATGAACTTTTATCTCTTTGGTTCAGAGTTACCATGCTAGTCAGAATATCATTTGGAATCATCAATATACATTTTCCAGGCTTGGGATAAGTTAAAGAAAGACATTTACGATTATGATATTTGCTGCTGGTTCTGTTGTCGTGATACTAGCAGGACACTGGTGACATCGAATCCTCATTATGAAATTTTCATCCTTTTTCTTTGACTTCTTCCTGTTCCTTTCGTTATAGGTTAGATCAAGGTTAGATTACTTTAACTAGTTTCTTTTTCATTCCCTATCTGGTCATAATTATATTCGTCCTTTTTCATTCAAATTTGATATTCATCTCCTTCTCTTATGGTCCTATGACCTGGGACCCTATCCTGGGTCCTAGGGATAGGATCCTGTGTCCCCGGGTCATTTCCTTTCTAGTCATCGGCTGGATTTTGTGGCTTATCTTTGCACTATCCGACTATGTCCTTCCTCTTATTAGTTGTAAGACAAGAAAAAAATACAGAATAAAAGTTATTTTACACGCACTAATTCATGGTGAAAATGGCCAGTTCTCTTTCAATAACTGCTTCAGTTTCTGGTCACATTTCTATCGCAACGTTTAAAAATTTCATTTTCAATTTTAATTGATCAGAATGAACTTTTTTACATTTAATCGTTGCGTTTCTTACTAACCAGTTTTTCACCCAGTTGCTAAAGTGCATAAGTATTTCTGTGTGCGCCTGCTTAACAACTACTACGCAATGGAACAACTATCTAGTCCCGTTCTGAATAAAGACCTAGAGTGAATGCTCATTTCATATTTCAGGCGCAACGAATGCTCTCTCTTTCTTTCTTTCTCTCTCTCTCTCTCTCTCTCTCTCTCTCTCTCTCTCTCTCTCTCTCTCTAGGGCCGAGGGTTGAGCGTCTGCCCTTGCTAGTATTGGTTAATAAGGTAACAGAAAAACAAAAAGCTACAGAAATACAAATGAAACTTTCTTAGAATTTTAAAAGTTTTCCTTAACATTGTATCTCATGAATAGTTCCATATAGTTGTATTCAGTTTCATGAAACTAAAACAATCAAAATTCATCTCGCATGAATACAACAGCCAGACAGATACATTTAACATAAACTCATCTCTGAAAATCATTTCTTAACCTTATTGTATCATTAACTTTTTCCGCCAAAAAAAACTAAAACTGTCTTGAATTAACTGTATACTTTCATGTTCATTCTGATCCATGAAATTCATTGTGATCGAACGTGATGATTTCGTTTTTTTTGAATAATCAGTCAAAACTAACATATTCTAGTCAAAGACTAATAAGTTTACTCATAAAGCCCTTCTGATAATCTAGAATTAGCCTGGTCAAGTTTCAAGCTTTCCATATGTTTATTGTATCCTCAGCTTTGTCCATTAGATGAAATCTACATGTACTTGATTGGACATTCAAGACAATTATTGAGTGAATAACTTTAATGACCTTGACCTGCGAGTAAGTCACATAAGTTCATCACAAGAATAATTATCTAAATCTCTATTCTGATTGTCATCATGTTCTTAATTCATTTTCATAAATTGTAAGTTGTCAGTAAACATCAGGAAATAAAAACTGGTAATTACCATGAGGAATCTATTACTACTCTTTTCATGGAAACTTCTGAATTCAGTTAATGATATTTCAATCTAAAAGAAAAGTTAATAAGATCATTAATTTCATGGTAATCATTAGATTCATTAGGATATAAGTTCACCATTAAACCTGAACTGTTTTCCAAGTCTCTCTCATCCTCTTATCTTATACCAATTTCATCTTCTTCTTCACCTTTCATCACCTTATCACTATCTTTTCTTGCTTATCCAACTCATCATCATCATCATCATCATCAACATAATCAACATTACTAACAAGACAACAACCTTTGTAACCATAACAACTTAACCTCTAACATATTCAACATGAGAATTCAATGGAAATTCAATGATAAAATGAATACACACACAGAAAAAAAGACCAACTTTCTGATATTGAGATAGTCACAAGTTGAACAACAGCGACTAATGATTAACCTTAATTATTGGTGAATAATTAACTAACCAAGAGAGGGGGAAAAACCTTAATTAATCTCAAGTGCCAACCAAACAAAAATGATTAATCAATAGCTTGTAAATGGATGGTGAGAGGGCTCAGGGGATAATCTCATGATAAGTATTATGTAAACACTAGTCTTCACCTTGATGTTATCTAATTAATCATGATGATTATACAGAATTCAAAGTCAATAGCAAATTCAAATGTTAATAACAATCACATGGAAATCATATTGAACTACTTCACAATTGGAATGAAACATTTTTATCTTTTCTTTTCGTCTCATGTTCAATTATGAAATTTTTTCACCTCAGGGCTAATTATAAATGAAAAGATTACAAAGAGCTATGAGAATTAGTTATTGATTTTTTACTATGGACTAATGTTGACTAATGAGTTTTACATTTACAGGGTAATCTTTATGAGTGATATAATCTGATTGATTTAGAATTTTTCGTTTTTCAATGGGATTTTTGTTAGATATAAAGTAAGTTTGATTTCTGTCAGATGAAAGGTATCCTATGAGTTATCGTAATGATGAATGAAAGACAATGTTAGAACTTTTTTATTCTCTTCATGTCAAATCTTTCGAATATATTTATCTCTCTGTCTCTTTTATCTTTCTCTCTCAAGGTGAGTCCTTTTTGCCAGAATTAAATCTACTGTGCATCACGAAAAGTGAGCTCATCAGTTGATTCTGAACAATAATGAATATCAACAGGGAATCTGGAAAGAAACTGATATCTACAAATGTAAAAAGATTCAATGTCATTTTCATCATGTTTCCAACGTCAGAATCCATTTTATCCTGAAAATTGAGCACAAAATGTAAAAGATTTTTTTACTTTTCTCAAAGAAAACTTGTGTTCAATTCTGAATGAAAAGTTTACGATTTTCAATCTCGAATACATGAGAATCACATTTGTTTCTCTTCCCTTCCTCTCTCTCTCTTTTTTCTTTCTCTCTCATTCTAATGAGTTTACGTGATTTCAGGCTGATTCAGTTATGAATATGATCATAATTATGGAGACAATGGTGATTATGAAGATGACAGTTACAAAGTTAAATTGTAAAGGTGAATGATAAATATAATGTCAATTTTGGCTTCGTGACCTAAATCAAGTTAACATTCAATGTGATTAAATTATCGTTAATTGCGTGAGACAATTTTTCGAGTCTATTATCAACATTTTTTCCTTCTCCTTTTCTCTATTCCCAATAATCACCCAATTCTAACCACCATCACCTTGTTATCATATTTAACCAAAACATTATCACCAAAGACAATTTGCTTCACAATATCGTATTTGTATCTATGAATTATCTTTAAGTTTACCTCTTCATCTCCTCAGGAGGTTTTCCTTTTCCGTTTCCACTTACCAGTTACTCAGTTTTCATGGAGTAAATTTCTCTCTCTCTCTCTCTCTTTCTCTCTCTCAATCTATCTTATTGATATTTCATCGTTAAGAACTTTACCATCATAAGCAACATGAGATTGAGAATTAACCATGGGAAAAGTAAGCTACCTTCACCATGAAGAAAAGAGGAGGAGAAGGAATAAAAAAGAGAGGATATAAGATATTAGGAGGTGGAATGAAATTCAGAGCTATTAGTAGATACTAATTGGAACGAAAATGATAATAACAATGAAAAAAGCTCCATGATGATCATTCCCACTTATTTCCATCTATTTCTTGATCTCCTTTTCTCAACATTTTATCATGAAAATCTCCTACCTATCGGAATCGATTGACCATAATCAGAATCATCTGAGAAAAAGGTTCATCATCATTTGATCAACTAATTAATGGGCGTGAAAACCCAGCATTCAGAATCCAGTTCAATTCAATAACCTAAGCAAAGTTCAGAGTTTCCGAACTCATTTATTATTATCATATGATATTAATGACCATAAGATTTTAAATTGTTTCCTCCTCTTTGATACTCCCAGTTTTAATTGCCTCTTAATGGATAACCTTAACAAGTATCAACAGCCAGTATCTTGACCATTATCAATGACCACTACTTGATAGTATCTTAATCAATCAGTTTAATCTTGAGCCAAATCTATTACATGGTAAACCTTTTGTGTGTGTCAAATAATCAAAAAAAAAAGCACAATAAATGATTAAAGTAAATCAATAACTAACAAAATGGATCATGATAAGTAATTAACTTTAATCACGAAATAGTTGCATCACAATTAACAGCAGTAAATTATTTTAATTGCATATGTAATCAAGAAACTTAATCATATTAATATTGTTTAGGTTATTTTAACTTTGGCTTATATTTCACTTGATTGTGATTAACTTTTACAATTATATTCAAATTTTTACCTATGGTAAAGATACATAATTGATTATGGGAACTTTTTTTGCCATCATTTCAATGATTAGTATGATAATCAAATGATGATTAAATTGATTAAACTGAAACTGTAAAATGTATTAACCTAATGGCACATAACCAAACAGTTTGATTAAACATAATGAACTTTAATGAAATTAACAATTTATAATTTGTTGATCTATTGATAGCAAGGGAACCGGAAAAAGTGATCAACATCAACATGGAGGGAAAAGTTTAATTTTCTCTTGGGAGTGGAAAATATTTTTTCCAAATTTTGTGATAATTCTGGTGGTTGGTTGTTCATAAACATGAATATATTATTATGAATATGATATTTTTCAGAATTGTAGCCAATTTAATTAGGTTGAATGTTAATTGCGATTCAATTTAACAAGAAAGCAATTAGATTCTTAGAACTCGTTAGTGTTAAGATATTTTTTTTCTGCTTGTTTATCGACAAATTATGAAGAAGGAAAAAAATATTCTTGAGATGAATCTTATTTTTTTCCACTCAGAGTTTCCCTGAACGAAATTTTCTCAGTTCTTTTTTTCTTCTCCAATAGTTTGGATGTAGCAGATGATGATGATGACGAAAAAAGGAGTGAAAGAGAAGGAAAGAAAGAGAAAAATATGATGAAAGAGAGAGAGAGAGAGAGAGAGAGAGAACTCTTTACTTGGTTTCGTTTTCTTTTCTTACAGACTATCGATTGAAGATGAAATGAGAAGAGAAAATGGTTAAAATCAAATGTTAGCATGATGATGAAGGTTTTTTCTCCTCATCCCTCTTCAAGTTCATCATCTTTATCCTTTTCCACTCCCTCTCTCTTAACCTCCTCCTCCTCTTTCATCGTATATCATTCATCTTCTTCTTACCTATGGTCAATAAGTATCTTCATCATTATCTTCGTCCACATTATCAATTTGTATCATCTTCTTTGTTCAATAAGCAATTTAATCCTTTTCACCTATTAATACATCTCTTTTTTATACCTTAACCCAACACTCATCTTGGAAAAAAATCATTTTTGAATCAGTATGTTGGTGGTTATCATGATAATCATCACCATTATCACTGAGCATTATCATTATTTTCCAATAACCTTTTTTTTCCAGTAATATCTCATTTCGTTGCAACGGAAAACAGAGCTCGAAATCGTTGTAACGATCAATGTTATCTCTCTCTAATTTCATTTACATGAAATATAATCGTTGAATTATCATTGAAAGTCAAGCAATTAATTGATCACTTTTCAAGTCACAATCAAGTTATATCGTTAGTCGATTATAAGGAAACATTAAAACAATTTAAACTACTTGGTTGGTATTTCAATTGATGATCAACTGATTGTGTGTTTTGATATAAAGTGATTCCAATTGATTATAATGATAAGCAATCATCAAGTATCATCTTGTATTGTTGAAAACTGAACAATTCAAAATCAGAATCATTATAATAGTGATCATTTCAATACACAATATACTTTTTGTTGTTGATGATGATGATCAATAACAACGACAAAAATGATTCTTGTATTGTAAGCTTACGATTATGATAATGATTAACATCATCATCAGTGACTTATGATAGTGAACAGGATGATGATGAAGATGATGATAAAATGAATCATTTTTCACTTTCATCTTTCACCTTGAATTGAAAATAATACCACCAAACACTCAGAATAAGATGAATGATGTAAATGTTTGCGATCATCATCATCATGGTCATAGCTGTCTCCATAATACTAATCCATGGATGATGATGATCATCATCATCATGAAATACTTATCACTCTAGTTTGATGATGAGGATGATTTAAGGTAATAATCTAAAAATAGGGAATATGTTATTACCGACGGAAGTCAATGTAATATCCATAAAAATACATTCATCTTTTTTATCATTAGAATTTCTCAATTTCCGATTTTCTTGAAACCCGATTCTCATCTTGGTTCATGAAGATCATCATCATGAGAATCTAATTCCATGAGTGAAATGAAACATAAACATTACCATTAACTAAGCTCAGCTTTTAATGGTTTCCAATTTTTCCTTCTCGTCTTTTAATGTAAGTATATTTTTTTACTGTTACTTTTCAATTAAAATCATTAAATTAAACTGAATTAAACCAGTGTGATAATAATAATAACAATAATAATCATCATCATCATGATAATCATTAGTCTGATTACCTTATAGATCAATTCATTGGCTGGAAGATAAGTAACTCTAATTAGTTTTGTTATTAAAATGTCATTAAACTAAGTAACAATTAGAGGGGAAAAGTTTATTGTTAATTTTAAGGATTAATTGTTAATTATGTTTGCTTTTAATTTACTAATTGTTGCTGGAAAGATTTGCTTATTATTAGGACAATTTAGAATTGAAATCTTTGAATTTTACTCTTCGTATAATAGTATGGGAGGTGGATACAAGTTCGAGAAAAGTTTAGAACTTTTTTAATAACTTGAATCGTGATTATAACAATCAAATTAATTATCTTTCGATTATTATTAATATTAATATTTATCGAATCTTGTCAATTATGAATACGAAAACAAAGAGTCTCTTTTGTTTCTCTTTCTTTGTCATCTTTTTCTCATCTCTGTCAGGATAATAATCAACATGTCTAGTGAAGTTATGAAGATGAAAATTTCGAGGCAAATATTGTAGGAGAGGAAAAAAAGTTCTTAATAAAGGAAACATTTCATGAGGGTGAACATGACAGAGAAAAATATTCCCTTTTCACTCCCAGTCTTTCAATTGTTGACTTGGTGATTTTCACCTTCCATTTTTCATCATCTTTGCATCCGAAAGTATCAAATTATCTTGGTTGTTATTAAATTTTTATTTTCATTTAAATTTGTTAACATGAATTTAAAGTTTCCCTGAATTCATGTGAAGATGATCAACTTTTTTTGTTTGTTAGATTTGATGAAAATCCTAAAAGGTAAAAAACTGCGAAAAGATTATTGAAATTTTCATATTTCAATAATATCATGAAACAGGAAAATATTCAATTTATAATAATGAAGTGAAAGGTAATATTTTCACATACGATTCATGATTGGGTTGAAAGAAAAATAATTCCAATTGAAAAATCAGAAAACAATATTAATAAAATCAGGAAATTGTTCTGATTCTGATTCAGTCAAAATCAGAGAGCTTAATCTTTCCGGGTATTAACAGAATCCAAAGGAAATTGGATTGAAAAGTCATCACATGAATACATAGATATTCATCTGTGTGGAACAGATAATTTGTCATCATGTGTCTAGAAATGATAACGATAATTCAGTTGAGAATGAAACAGAATTTAAAATCCATAGACAAAACCAAAAATTATCATCATCATAATCTTTTGGTGTAACATGTTGTTTATCCCGATGAAACAATCAATCAACAATTGAGATTGAATTTAGATTGGGAAAAATATCAACAATTGTTGAGTAATTTTTTCCTTAAAATATCATCATTTATCTTCACCATATAATACATGATGATGAAATTGATTTCCATGATTTTCCATGAAATTATTCTGAAACAATTTACAGGCAAACAACAAACGTGTTAACAACAGACAGAATGTGTTACCTAAATAAATCATTTTCATGGTTTATTATTCAAGTTTTATTGAAAAACTACAGAAAAGTGGGTGAATGTTCATGAAATCAGAGAATCAGTTGATTCTGGAAATAGATCAGAGCGAGAGAGAGAGAGAAAGAAAAGATTATAAAAAATAGATAACATAAGAAACTGATGAGCAATAGATTATGAAAATAATTCTTAGAGACGAAAATGCTTTTTGTCAGAATTTCAGTAATATCTTATCAGAAATTCAGTATTATTATTATTATTATTATTATTATTATTATCATCATGTGAGAATATCTCATGGTTCTGATAAAGAAGAGAAAAAAAGTTCTGACAAATATTTTATCACCATTGACATGATAACTTCAAGTGATGGAGAAAATTTTAAAATGTTCCCATCATGTACATAGTTATCTACTGTTATCATGGGATTTCAACCTCTTTTATATGAAGTTTCAGTTTCATGAATTCATTTCAAGAATATAAGGGAGATACATGATGATATTAATAAATAATATGAATCATAAACAGAGGATCATGATGCTGATTATTATGGTGAAACAAAAGAAGCATGAAAAACATTGAGAAAACGAAAATTATATAATATCCAGTCTGGGAAATTCTAACTGTAACTGTCAAGGTGTATATTCATTCCTGTGAGTGGAAAATAAAAAGAATAATTTTTCCACATGTAGTTTCATTTCTTATTCCAACTGACTTTTCATGTTATCACCATGTAGAATTTATATTTATAAATGATCTTCAATATTCTGTATGGGTTGAGGTTTCAAGATTTTCTTGGTGACTGAGTTCTCGGAATTTTATTGAAATTGGGTAGCATTTTATGCTCTTTCGCCAGAATTTCATCACTGATTCATAGGTTTTCGATATTAATGATTCATTCATGATCATCTCAGGAGTGGATATTTTCACACGATAGTTAACCCAGTACAGGATATTTCTCCCATCCTATTACATGGATAATTCTGAATCTCTCTCTCTCTCTCTCTCTCTCTCTCTCTCTCTCTCTCTCTCTCTCTCTAAAAATGTACTTGAATAGTATTGAATTTGTGGTGATGGAAAAAAAAGAAATAAAAAAAATGGAAAATTCCAACTGAAGAAATTTTTCACCATGAAACTGCTAATACATTAAATCATCGATCACATTGACAAAATTTGAACTATTCGAACATGTTACCATAAAAAAGAACAAGTTCCAGTTATCATAATAAATCAGTTCCATGAATATTCATGTATTGGATGAAAATTCTTACAAAATAGAAGAGCGAGAGAGAGAGAGAGAGAGAGAGAGAAAACAAGAACAAGAAAATTCTGAGGATAGAATTTCAATTCTTTTTAAAAAAAAGTTGTAATAATAATACAAAATTCTGACCCTTGGAAAACTCATAACTCAGAGTAACACTGAAACTGACGAAATTTGAAAGGCTCTCTGGCGAATCAACCAATCAATATTATCTACAATTCAACTATCATGCTCATGAAAAGGAATAAGGTATTATACAGGTGTATATTAGAAAAAAAAGAAGGCAAAAAAAATCCTTTTTCCATGGAGAGACATAAATTCTTACAGAAAAACTCATATCAAAGATACATATTAGATCATGTCTACTCTAATTTCATTTCATGATGATGCAAAAACAAAATGAACAGTGAATAACAAACAACCCACCCAATGAACAGCCGCCATCATCCACTAGCAATAAGATAACATGTTACCATGAAAAAAAAAGTGTAAAAAGTTAACATGATGATAACATATTCAGGATAAGTATTATCATCATCACGATTATTATACTTAGATCATTTTCCTTTTTCGTTTTCTCAGTTTGCACCCAGAATTCAATCCTCACTCTCTTCCTAATGCTTACCTGAGTTTATCATTATATCTCAAGTTAGCATTTGTAAATACACTATTCCAATGTTTCTCAGAACTCTTCAAGATAATTCAGTTACCATCGAATTCATTATTACCATGATCCATGATAACTAGGTGGTAAAGTGTTTTAAAAAAAACTTCTGAACACAGAAATTTGTTTCAGATCTTAAAGAGATAAACTCTCATCTTCATCATGTAAAAACTTTTAATAAATTGGAAATCTCATGAATTTGGAGTTAGCATGTAAATTGAACATTTATTTCAATGATTGATGAGAAAATGAATCTGATACACTTTTTAATCTTATCCATTGGAAAACAACATGTTACATGATGATCATGTTGATAATTGTTCAACTTTTTGAATTTACATCATGAGAACTTGAGTTTATCTAATAGACTCATGAGTTACCATGGAATCGTAAATTATACACCTTATACTATCTGTCTCTTCTTTGAAATTTTTCCCCATGATTCTGTGAAGAACAGATTGAGTAAACTAAGAATTTTTCATGTTCTAAAAAAAGAACTTTTTTTTTCATTTCTTTTTCCTTCCTTTTTGGAACTTTAGAAATAAGGTAAAAGTTACAAGTTCATTTCTTCTGTTAGCCGAATATAAGTTTCTCTCTTTTTTTTTCTCTATCGAATTTATTGATTCCATGTTTACCTTTTCCTTTTGGAAATTCTGAATGAATGGGTTTCAATTCTGTTCTCTGAATAATATTGATTTTAGCACTTTTGAAACGCTAATAATACTGAAGATAAATAGATGGCGTCAGGTGAAAAATTTCATTTCCATGAAAAGGAAACAGTGATAATCTCCGATGACATGATGGATGGACATTCATCTATTACTGGTCATTTTCGAGAAATTTATTTTGTCAAAAAAATATGAGAATTTATGAGACTCAGAACTTTTCAATTCTCTTATCTGAATCCATCGGAATAGAAACAAATTACATGGTAATACAGAACATTATTCTTGAGATAAAAATCGTTTAAATTACGATAATGGATTTGGAATATTAGATTGGCTTTTGATTGTGGAATAGAAAATTTTAATTTCTTAATCTAAACAATTATAAGTTAATCTTCTCGGTGATTAAACTTATCCACTTGACACCAATAAATAATCATTAGCTTTTACCGTTGTTGTTTACCATTTGATTGTTTATATAAGTTAAATCAGTTAGTTAATTGTTATCATCAATTTCAGCAAATCAAAAGGCTTTTACTAAAAATTGATTGTTAATTGTCACAGTTAATCAGTATTGAGAAGAAGTTGAAAACTATTAAAGTTGAGCAAATTGATTTATCAACAATCAAATTTGTGCAATGTAATTGTGAGCTATTAAAAGTAACAATTAAAATGTGAATCTCCCAAACCATTTAGTTGAATAATTATAATCGCAATCAAGATAATCAAAGTTTTAATCATGAATTGACAAAAAAACAGTTAAGTTACCTAATTGTGATTAAACTAATGGTAAAACAATCAGCTGATATTAGTTGAAATTGTTGTTGATTAACATTTTGCAGTTAATTGTACCGTGTAAATTGATTATTCAATTTATAATAAGATATTTTGATTGATTCCTAATCTAATCTGTTGGCACAATTAACTTAATGATGATCAGAATTTATTTTCAGTTGAAGAAGAAGAAAAAAGAAAAGTTCTGATCATGAGGTTTTCATTGAGATGTTTGATTGTTTCACCAATTATGTAATGATAATAATGTTATCTTATATTACTGATCATGTCATGAAAAACAATGACAGTTGTAACTTTTCATGGCGATCATGATAAATGATGAACAATTGAAACCAGATTTTTGAGAGAGAGAGAGAAAGAAGATGAAAACAAAAAAAAAAGTTCTGAATCAATGGTAACCCAATCATCATCAATAATAATAATCAACAACAACAACAAGTGGAAACCAGTTTATTTTTTGTTCATTCCAAATGATTGACTTGATTGTTACCATGCAGTTTGAACTGAGAATGAAAGTTCTGAAAGTTCAGATGTATTCAGATTATGTTTACTCCTTTCAGAAGCAACGAAAATTCAAAACAAAGTAGAAGAAGAAAAATAACAATAATAATAACCAGTTTCAGGTTGAATTTCAGTAAAAGAGATTGAGTAAAATTCATATCCCCCTGAAGATTTTTATAAAATGAAGCAAGAAAAAAAAACAATAGAAAACAGAAGACAGAAAACAAAATTCACCGAGATAATAATAATAATAGATGATGTTTGTTACCATGATAATTTTTCCCCTGTTTCATGATAATGAAAATTGAAAGAGGAAAAAAATTTGATTACAAATTGCAATTTTCTCTCTCTTTTTTTTTATTCATTTGCAATCACAAAATTGTCACATTAGTGAAAGCAAAACAACATCCTCATGTTGAACGATTTGCAAACATGATGAATTTTTTTCTGGTACTTAATCATCACCCTGTAAAAACCGATATATAAATACAATCATGTGAGGTTTCAAGTTACCTGGAGCATTATTGATCATTCAGTTAGTCTGAAGGATAATGAAAACCAGGGTAACTTTGAAAATTGTGTAAAGTCTTATGATGATGATTGGTTAACATGCAATGATTATGGTAACTTTTTGATTTGTTTTTCTCGAGTTTAAAATTAAATCCAAACAATTAACTGATGCGTGTATTAAACCAGTTACAACGACCTGAGAATAAGTTTCAGTCTGAAGAGAAAAAATCAAAATGTAAACAATCATTATCATTCAGGCTCATAATTTATTATTTTTAACCTTGAAAAATATACTCACTTTGTCATCCCCATCTTCATCATCATCATCATCCTCATCATCATCAATATACTGAAGCTTAACCCGTCATAACAAATAGCTAATGATACAGATAATAATAATCACTATCTACCTGAGATACGATTAACTAATAATAACTTTTTTTTTCCTAATCAATTCAGTTGGTTAATCCCATGATCTTCATATCGGTTATTAATTTATCATGATAAGTGTTAATTAGTTTGGGTTATCATTGATTAACCATCACAATTTAATACTATGTTTACCTTTTTGTTTTTTACTCAATTGAATAGGTTAATTAAAGTTGTTGTTTTGTTTTTGCTAATCGTTTACCAATGGTATTACTAACAATCAATGTTTATTATCATCTAATTATCATTATAATTGATTCATTACTATTGATTAACATTATTTGATTGAATGTTAATTGTATGTTGGCCTTGCAGTTTGTGTGTAATAATTGTTTACATCTTAATGGGATTAACTAATATATAATGTATTTGATTATCGCAATGATGATGATCAACAGTAAAGGGATTAAGTTAAATAAATTTCCTGATAGTTGATCCTTGATGATCAAGTAAAAGTAAGATTATCATGATGATTATTTCCGGTTCATAGATATGAACATGATTAAATGTATATAATGAAGGATATCTTGTTGACCTATTAAACTTAAGGATGAAGATGATTAAGTAATTCATATCTTTTTTTATGTTCATTCATGATGATTATCAAATTAATCTAATTGTATTATTGAATATGGAGAGTTGTGATTTTTTTTGTAAGGTTGTTTTTTCCCTCATCTTTTTTTTTATTTACCTGGTAAGATGATGATAAGAGTTGAATGAATAAGATGATGATGATGATGATGATGACATTGGGGATAGCTAAAGAAACGAGAAAAGAAAAAGTTGAAAGATATTAATAATAATAAATGATGTTAATGTTTCCATGATGATGATTCAGATTCAGGGATGAACTTTTTTATTTCATTGCTCTTTTTTGCTTGGACTTGCCCTTTTCACATTTGAATCTTGTTCTTACTCAAATTTTACCTTATTTTTCACCTTGAAAAGGTATTTTGTTTACTATCATAAAAAGATCTTGGGTCAAGGCCTCAAATAGCCACTAACCAGTCTTTCCAAGGACAAGTTAGTCTATGAACTTTTCAAATTCATCTCTCTCTCTCTCTCTCTCTCTCTCTCTCTCTCTCTCTCTCTCTCTCATTTACCTTAAATTCAACGTGGCAAGAGTGATGTTGAAATTGATTGTATGTTTACAAGATTAAATTAAGCTTGAAAACGAGTGGATTTTGTTTTCCATTACCTTTAAATGTTTACCTGTTTTGATGATTCTGAGCAAAAAAAATAAGACTTGAGGTTAACAGGTAACCAACCCTGTAACTGATGATGATATTTACTTATTTTTTGACACCATGGAGAGTGAAAGAGGAGGTAAGTGGGTTGAGGGTGAAATAGGTGAAATATCAAAGTGTAAAAATAGATTAAATTGGCAAAGGAAATTAAAGCTCGAAACCAATTGAGAAGATTAAATTTAATATTACAATTGATTAACTTTGAAACTTTGTTTATTTAAAATTGATTAGAGATTTTAATTTATAAATCAATAGATAGTAAGCATTTTAACTGGAGCAAAATTAAGAGTTAATCAACTGAATCAACTTGAATATGATGATTCATGGGAATTGGATAAAGTTAATTACTTGATTGATTGGATCGTAAAATTGACTGATTAATTGATCATGAGACATAAATATTCATATTTTTCTCCAATTAGCTAATCATGAATATATCAATTGCAATTTCAAATGAATCGATACCAATTGATGTTAATTAATTGTTGATGTTGTTATTGTCCAGTCAAAGGCCGATGTTAAACTGACCAAGAAGTTTTTTGTTAACTAATTCTGAATAAATCATTGGAACTGCTGATTAAGATGATGGAAGATCATCAAGAACCATGACAAGGTTGACAGAGAGGGATTTTCATCATGTTCAATTCATGGGAGTGAAAGAGATGAAGATTACTGAGGAAAAAGATTAAGGAGTAAATAAGAATGTTAAAGAAAAAAAAATCTAAAGAAAAAGATGATAAATAACAAAATGATGAAGAAGAAGATGATGATGATGATGAAAGAGAAGAATATCTTTCATCTTCGTTATTATCATCTTCTTTTTCTTTTGGATGTGAAAATATTTCGTCTTGTTTTCGTTTCTCTAGTATTATCGTGATAATGAAAATGAAAGAACGAACTTTTTTTTTCTTCTATTCTTTTTGAACTTTCGTTTTCTTTTAAAAATGATAATATCAGTTATCATTTCTTCATAGAGTGGGACATTATAAGTGGTGATGATAAGGTGGAAGTAGATGAGATTCACGTGAAATGATATGAATCCTCATGAAAGGAGAAGATGAGAAAGAGTAAGTTGAGCTCATGGTAACTCTTCATTACTATGAACTATCAGTGCGAACCTAAGTAAGTGTGTTTAAGCTGTGGAAGTGATAATGATTTGTTTGTGAGAGAGATGGTGATGACTGAGGGAGAAAGTTAAGAAGTTGATTGATTTTGATGTTACATTATAGTTTACAAGATGTTAAGAAGATGAATAAAGATGAAGAATAAAAAAATCGACAGAAAGATGAAACTGGACATTGGAGAATGAAAGATGATGAAAGTAATATAACGATGTAAAGAACGAAAATGAAACGATAGCAAATAAGGAAAATGACAAAGAAGAAGAAGAAGAAGAAGAAGAAGAAGAAGAAGAAGAAGAAGAAGAAGAAGAAGATGATGATGATGGTGAGAGAGCAAATGAAAGATATATGGTTAGAACGACAGAGAAGATTATATTGGAAAAGATGATGAGGATGCTGACGAATGGTGATGATTCTCTTTCAATCTACGTTTACTTTTTTTCTTCTTCCTCTCCTTTCAATCTCTTTCTCTTCCTCATCCTTTTTCTTCCTCATCATCATCATCTTCCTTTCATTTTCTGGATTCCTCTTCTCTCTCTCTATCTCTCTCTCTCTCACCTAAAGTATTATCATTATTGTTATTATCGATTTTGGATTCAGTCAAGTCTATTATTTTCAATCAAGTAACAGCATTAATCACAGATTGATGTTGATGTAAATTTTTTTGGCTTTGTAGTTTTAACCATGATGATGATACTGATGAGGATGCTGATATCGATTACATTAATAGAAAATGATGATGAAGAAGATGCTATTTTATAATTGAACTCATCAACCAATGAACAAATTGATTCGAGGAAAAAAAAAACTTCCATTCCTAAATTCAAGGTGTTAATCAGAATCAATCAAAGTGTTTCACCAACACTCACAATCTACACTCACTCAAATCTTATTATCATCACAATATTCATTAGTTTAATCAGCTCGAAATCCATGAAGTATCCAAACTCGATCGATGATTATAAACGTAAGGTAATTACAAGTCGAAAAGTTTATTCAACTAGAAAAGTTTTCGTGATAATGAATTTCTTGCTTGTGATCATTTGACAATTAAGATTGATCAGGATCAAACTAATTGTCTTAATTACCAACAATTAGTTGGAAGAAAAAAAAACCGATGAAAAAGTTTTTCCCCAAAATAGTGTAAAAAATGATATTTACCGTTAATTCATATAAGATTAATATGTGTGGATTTTGTGATTCATTTTGATGGTTAATTGTTACGAGATGGGAATTGATTAGGAGTTTAAGTAAATCAACTTACCTTGTTCATTGTAACCTTGTTTACATTTACAGATTCCTGATTGATTATTTGAAATTGGTGGATTAATACGGTCACATGTAGCATGGGGAACAAAACATTGAGCTGAGTGTTCACAATGTTCACCATTATGTTTCAATTTGTAGCAAAATTTGGATACATATTGAGATGAGGATGATAATGATGAAGGTGAACCTAAAGATGGTGATGGTGAGAGAGATGATGACGATGATAAATCCATGTAACTTGATGTAACTAGATCAACAATTATATAGCCCTGATTACATCCACAGAGACCTTGTTTCACCATGCAACGAGTTTTAGTTGAAATACATTCAGAATCATCTGAACAAGAATCACGGATTACATGATTAGGTAATGAATCAGTTGATGATCTTTTACTGATTAATCGTGTTGACGACAATTTAGTTGATTGATTGGTTTTATTAGTTTTCTTGTTTCTGTTTGTTTGTTGATAATTTTCAGTTAACATTGTTGAACTTGGTGAAGATGAGGATAAGGTTGAGGTTGAAGTAGAGGTTGATAAAGATATTGAATTAAGATTATTATTATTATTTAAAGTTTTACCTACTAAATGATCAACATTATTATTAATATGATTAAAATTGATTAAATTTGAATGAGTTATTGTTGAACTTGGAGTATTTCCTAATAATAGATGAGGTTTCCATTGAAAATCTGATGATGACGATAATGATGATGAGTAAAATGAATAACGGTATTTATTATCATTACTATTAACTTGATCATTTAAATTGTGTAAGCCATTAATCCCATTATGTTTGGCTTCATTCAATGTTGTTAAAGTTGTTACCATTAAGATAACATTACAGATGATATTATATGATGACATTGATGATAATGATGATGACGAGGATGAGGATGAGGATGAGGATGAGGATGATATGGTGATCATTGTTGATTTTCAATTGTAAGGACGGTGTAACAATTTGAATGAAACCATTAGGATTAGTTGATCAACTAAATCAGCAACAATTTCATCACTAATCTTATTTCACTTTCATCAATGATTCAATTAGTTAATTGTTACTAATTGGAATTGAAATTGTTGGGATTTTGTTAACTGGGAGTGATTTTTTTTTCAATTGATAACAACAAATTTGAAACTTTATATTTAACTTGAATTCTGATTAATTTGATGATTTAGTGTTAATTATTATTTGGTTAACTGGTTCAAAATTGTGATGGTTTAATATAATTATGATTTAATTTGATTTGATTTTTGTTTAATTGTATTAAGTTAATAAGGCGAAATTAAAAGGAAATTAAAGTTTTAGTTTTAGTTTTAGATGGAAAGAGAAATTTTTTTGTTCGTGCAACAATTAACAATTTGTTCAGTTGATTGATTGTAATTTGATTTAACTGTTGGGTGAAACTTTAATAAGCTTTAATTGTGTAAGATTAGATTGTGAGTTGATGAATATTAGAACTGGTCACATAAAGATATTATTGTTATATTATCATCATGGAAACAGGAAGAATCCTTTTTCATGGTAACATGATGATGAAGACACATGAGGAAGTTAAATTCACACAATTTAACACAAGAATGTTATTCACAAGAAGATGATGAGGATGCTAAATGATTCTGAATGAGCTACTAAAGGATGATGAGGATAGAAACTTTGATATTGGCAAGAAGAGGGAAATTTTCCTCTTTCTTTGCTATTTTATATCAGAGATGATGAATATTTGAAAGACGATAAAGGTAAAGTTTGTTTTTGATATTCGGTGGATGAGAAGATGATGGGAAGATGAAGAGAGTGAGAGGAAAAAGTAGATGAAAATGTTTGAGAAGTTGAGGTTAAGTTTTAAAGTTAGAAGAAGATGAGGGAAGAAGAATAGAGATGAGGATGGAGGATGAAGATGAATGAAGGTTCATAAATCGAAAGCTTCTACTGGTATGGAACATACATTTTCATGAGACAAGAATCAGAATTCGGGAGAGAAAGAGAGAGTGGAAGTGGGAGGTTGGAAGACGAGAAAGAAAGAGGAAATGAAAGAAAGGTGGAAGAGTAAAGTGTAAGGCGCAAGAATTTTCGAATTTTACCTTAAGAGGTTGCGCTTTTTTCCTCATAACCATTGAAAGAACATTTCTCTCTCTCTCTCTCTCTCTCTCTCTCTCTCTCTCTCTCTCTTCTTTCGAATTGTCGAAATCAAAACTTTCGAGAAAGAGGAAGAGAAAAAAATTGTTTACAATTTCAATGATGAGAGATGAAGATAATTCTGATTTGGGTGTTGATGATGACGATGAACATAATGATGATGACAACACAATTGAATGATGATAATGATGATTGAACCACAAAAGAGGTAAAGGTTACTCTCTCTCTCAAAGTGTTATTATGGTTTTATTGAAATTTATTATTATTATCATTGTTTATCCATGGAAAGAAATAGCAGTCAAAAAAAGAGCCCAGAAAATCTTGACCATTTGAATGGTCATTGAACATTGGAAAATCCTGGTCAGTCCTTTTTTTTTAATGTCCTTTTATTACATTTGAAAGCCTTTGTATACAGATGAATGATAATGATCATCTGGATGATGATCATCATTCTAATGGTTATCATTATACTAATTATTTTCCATCGACTGTAAACATAAAGGTAACAGTAGAAGGTAATAAATTATCTTGATCCATTTTCGTCTTCGAGCTTACAGCGCCACCTTAGAACAAAAAAGTTTCTTTCTTTTCATGTTCGATTCGAGGTAAACATAAAAAGTGATCACGATACTTTTATCACGTATACACTTTTCTCTTTCTTTTCTCTTTTTCTCTTCTCGATTCTGTTTAAGGTCAATAAACATACAGACAATTTACCTTAATTGTACTCAACCGATCAACATAAACGATTGAACCTTAATGATTACGGATCAATTATTTCAGTAAATTCATTGAGAGAAAATTTTTATCTCATAATCTTTTGTATCAAAAATCATATCAAAGTTTCCTACTCATTAACTAACAATCAATTTCTCAATAAGATTCATACTTATTAATATAAACCAATAATGTTGCCGGTTTCAGATTAGATTATCACTAATCTCTTATTTATGTATTTCTGGTTTTAGGTTAGATGAGGTTTTTGGTTTTCTTGTTGATTGTTGACAAAAATACTTTTCATTTGTTTAGTTACATTGTTTTCCGTGTATCGATACAATTGATCAACAATCAACGAGGTTAATCAAATGGAAAACATCGTTACCATTTGATCACTGGTTGAGTTTTTGACATGTCACATGAGATTATCATCATTGATTCAACTGATGATGACTATCAACAAGCCCAAAAAATAATCGGCAGATAATTAATCATGTGAACTTTTTCCCTTTCTCAGTCTCTCTCTCTCTTTCTCTCTTTGTTTATATTTGCCAATGGCAAATTGCCATTGTTACTCTTTCAAGGCTATGTGAGTCTTTTACCACCTCTTCTCCTTCATCATCTGTGTAATCATCAGATGATGATTAGGGTTAGATGATGACGATTAGTAAACCAATAGAAATAGAAAAGATAAATCAAAATCTAACATTTTCCTGGTTTCGACTTCATGGTAACAGTTGAGAAAAAGAGAAGAAGAGAAAAAGAAAGAAAGAGAAAGTGAAAAGAAAAACATTAAGATTATTTTTGTTTTTTTCTTCTTCTTTTCCTTAATTCAATTTACTCATAAACTACAATTACACTCATCACTTTAATTGTTGATCCACTTATGATTATTGTTAGCCGTTAATTTGTTTCTCTTTTCTTCCAATAGTTAAATTGTTTATTAACATTTTGTCAAAAAAAGAAACAAAAACAATAACAAACTCTTGGTTTTCTATTCTGAGCAAACTCAGTTGTTTCTTCTCTTTCTTTTCTCTTTCTCCCTGTTAGGTAACCGAAAGAAAGAGAAAAACAAAATGGAAAAGCTTGTAAACAAGTCTTTCTTTTCTTCTCTGTCTTCCTCTGTCTTCTTTTTTTTCTTCTCCTCGCTCACTCTTTTTATTTCCCTCTTCTTATTATCTTCCTATTCTCCCTCAGTTCATCACGTAGAACTTGTTTCTCTTTCTCTCTCTTATTCTCTCTTAATACTTTCTCTTTAAAATCTCTTTTCATTTAGTTAAACATTCACAGTTAACAACAACAATAACAACACCGACAATTAATATAAACTGTGTTTACCTAATTGTTAATCAATTGATCTTCTTCTAATTTCAATAATCACCAATCTCTCATCTTTTTCTCAATAATAATTATCATCATGGAAGACGATATATTCAAAATTATCCAAGATGCAAGTGGCCCAAGGACTATTGAAAGGCGAACCTCTTTAACCTCGAAAATTCTTGGTAAGCGTTAATTGTAAAGTATGTTTCGTTTAAAAACGACAAAGGTAAACAAACTAATCAGTTACTTAACTAAAGATGATAAAAATGAAGGTTATGATAGGGAAAAGGTCAACACTCTGCCTTTGATCTCTGTTGTTTTTCATTTTCACCTTCAATTTTATTATCTTTTACTTAATCATCATTGATATCATTTTTTTAGGTAGATTGAGGCATTGATAAGTTTGTTTACTTTGGTCGTTTTTAAACGAAACACCCTTTAATTGTGTTACCATTAATTGTCCTCGACGATAGTTAATCATTCTAATACAGTCGATCAAATCAATGTTAAATTTGAATCTCTTGATTATCTAATCATTGATAAGTTGTTGTTTTCACTTTTTCTGTGCAAATAATTTTAAAATACCGTCAAACTCAATTTCTCCGACTGTATATGATTGGTGTTTGTTGACAATTTCGCCATTTTATTTGGTTGTAAAGGGTGTCAACAATAAAACGAATTGAGCTCTAAAATCCAACTAAATTCAATTGGTTTTAGATAATTGTAGTCTATACAAATTAATCAATAAAAAGACAATCAGATATTAATCAGGATATTCAGTGGCCGATTTGTTTAGATAACAATTATCAAAAACCAATTGAATTTAGTTGGATTGGATTTAGAGCTCAATTCGTTTTATTGTTGACACCCGTTATTTCTCTCTCTCTCTCTCTCTCTCTCTCTCTTGCCTCCATTATTGTTTGATTCAATTTTCTTTTTATTTCTTTTTTTAGGTAATGCTAAAGATTGGATCAATCAATCAATCGTCGTTAATCGTCGATACTCTGAATCTCAAAGCGAGGATGGTTATGCTCGTAGTTTCTCATCTTCCCAGGGAGACCATTTTGAAGGTCTGGGTGATTTAATTTTCCGTAAAAGGAGTCAATCAATTACCGGAGAAAATCCAGTTAAAGCGGAAGCTAATAATTCCAATAAATTTCATTTAAATTGTGACATTTAATTACTCTGTTCTCTCACCATTTACTCGAAACGTTACGCAAAATTTTTATAAATTACTAGATACCGAAGCTAGTCGATCAGCTAGTCAGTCAGTCAGTCGATCAGCAAGCAACTCGGCTGACTGAAGTTAGTCGATTTTGAGTCGACTTAAATGCAAAATTAACTTGAATTTCGAGTCATATCGTCCATTCAAAAATCAAGTGTACCAACTAATAAATTTTCTGGTTTTAAATTTAGTATAAAAAGTTTTAATTAGCCCCAGAGAAAGGTGAAAATGTAGTTTTCAAAGAGAAATCTTTTAGAAAGGCTTACGCCAAACTTTTTTTCTGTTTGAATTCCATTAATTTCTTAAGTTTTAATGACAAGTGAGTCGACTAGTGAGTCGATAAAGCACCGACTTCGACTAAGTCGAAGAGTCGACTTACAGCCAAGTGAGTCGAAAAAACTCGCGAGTCAGTCAGTCGTCAGTGTTTCGACTAACTTCGGTATCTATAAATTACATTCCTGTTCTCGCAATTGGGTTTTCACCGTCGCCATCTATTGGCTTGAAGCTTTTTCTATGTAAAAAATGAAAAAACTAGATGGCGACTCTGTTGATTGCGTAAAAACATGGGCAAATTTTTTATCGCTCCTGATAAACTCTAATTTAATTAACTTTACCTGTGAATTTCAAATTTAATTTCATGTTATTATTGTTTATCTTGTTACACGGATCAAGTTGGTACCAAAATCACGATAGTTCAACAGTTACTTGAGTTGTTTTTTGTTACTCTTAAAACTGACTCTTGTTGCGTCGTAATAACTTCAACCATTTTTGTTCTCTTGGTAAATTTTGTAATTTGATACAACTTTCTTTTCTCTAACTCAAACTCATACTTTAAATTTTATACTTTAAATACAATTAAACAAATTGATTAAAATTACCTCACATTTATAATCAAAATAATTGTTTTCACATTTTAAAAGATTGAAATTCTAATTTTATTTTCTCCTTTTCTTCGTATCATACCTAATGGGTTAAATTATTACTTTTTGGACCTCATCTTCACTTTCATTTCAACACTTGGTACTTATTTACAATCATCAAATTGGACCTTTGGACAATCAAACTAACCACCAGTCAATTAATATAATTTGTAAATTTTCTTTTGTTTTAGCCTAATAATTTGTAAATCAAATCTATTGCAATTTGCCTCCCTGTTGTCTGAAAAACTTTCCTCCACAGGACTACAGTACATACCCTGTAGCTTAAATGTTAACTCATTGCACTAAGGTGCCCTCAATAAAACGAGCACATTAAAATTTGCGCTAAATGAGAACAGGAGTGTACTTTCTTTTGCATTCAATAGATGGCGACATAGTTGTCGAAAGTTTCAAGTTGCAATAGTTAATTGTTGTTGATTAAAAGTTACAATTGAATAAATTGAATTGGTGATAGCAAAATTTTCTGAGATTAGAAAGTAAAAGAGTCAGAAATTACAGAATTATTTTATTTGATGATTGATTGTTTCTAATACAAAATTTGTGTTACAATTTTAGATAAGCTCGTTAACAGATTTAATTTAAATTTAGTTATTAATTTAAACTTTTGAACAATTAAGGTAATTGGATCACTTTTATCGTTGATTATGGATGATAATTGTGGTCATGTGTATATGGGACAATCTTGTAGGACATAAACTGGTTCAGCGTATTTAAGGCAATCACTTGAGTTTGAAAGTCTAATTGTAAAATAAGAATCAAAATATTAATTAGTTAATTGTTTGAGAGAATTTTACAAAATTAATTCTTACCCTGAATACTCAAGACATTGACTTTGGGGAAAAGTTTCTCGGAAACATCTAAATTTAATTATGTTAAAGTAAATTACTCCAAATAGAGATGCACCAATATCTGATTTAGATGCCTCTTTTAAGCAGGTTGCTAATTGTTGATCACAATCACAATGTGATCTAAATTAAAGGTAAAACAAAATTAAATCAATCAATTGAATCACAAAGGGATCCTAAGGGGATTATTAAGGTGAATCCTTAATCCATTTTTATAAACAATCAAATTAAATTCATAAAAGTAACCAAGGTAATAGAGATATTAAAATTATCTAATAATTGTTACGATGTTACTGATTGTCAGTTGATTAACTTGTTTAACCTTGAGAAAAATTTAAAGGTTATTAGTTTCCTGGTTACAATTATTATACAAAGTGTAACAATTAACCTTTAATTTGCACCTGGAACTAAATGATAACAATGATAATAAAATGCAACAATTAGACTACGAGAAAAACTTTAATAGATTGGAAGTGAGAGTTTGTTTTGATTGAAATAACTTATGATTAATAACTGAATCAAAGTTAATTAACTTACATGGTGTAGGTGTGTAATTGGTTAGATTATAATTTGATTCACCGGCATTAATGGACATTGGACAATAATCGTGATCTCGACAACATTTATCGGTCTCAACGGATGAACCTAAATCATCATAGCTCAACGATCGGTTACCTGGGCCACACCATTTGGTTCCTGGGGCGATGAACATTTCACTTGGAATGCCAAAGATTGAAAATGCTCGAGGTTTGACCAATAAGCTCAATGGAGATTGAGTTGTCGTGGTTGTGGTCGAGGTTGTAGTGGTCAGTCCAACAGAGACACAACTACGAGCCAACGAATCAAATGTATCGACATTTTTAATTGTCTTGATTATATTTTTCACATCTACAGTTGTTGATTTTAAAATTTCCGAAACAATTTTCGGATGGTTAACTAAATTACAATCAACAATTGATTGGGTTAAATCAGCTGATTCAGTTGATTTAAATGTACCATAAATAATTGACGAAGGTCTCTCTTGATTAATATAAATTACTTTATACTCGTCACAATTAATTGGCACAATTAATGATGACCAAAGGATATTTAAACTAATCAACAATAAAGATGAAAATTTAATCATTTTCTTTGATTACTTTTAATACAATCAAAACTAATTGTATTTGTACACAATTGAATTAACAAAATCACACTGAGCCGATTGTTTAGTTAATTGTCACCTTTTTATCCAAATCAACAATCAATTGTTACAATTAATATTCCGTTATAATTATCAACATTGTCATCACCTTAGTCGATAATTGATCAATTAAATTGATTGTAAACAATTAACCATTTTAATCAGTTTGTTTTAATTAAATTTTCCATCTTGACTAACTCCCTTTTCCCTGAAATAATTAATAATTAACAATCAACAATTAAATGATAGACACACACACACACACACAAACATAGATACAAATATAAAACAATTAACTGATTAATTTGATTATGATTATTATTGATATTTACTAATGATTTTCAAAACATTAATTAAACTTGTAAATCAATGAAACAATTAACACACTGGAAAAAAACTCAATGAACATTAAATTAAATCGTGATTAGCTGATTGTTTTTGTAATACTTTAATTGTGATTATTTTAATTGTTGAAATTTCAACAATTCACCAATGTTAATCATTGTCAATCAAACATAATGTAAATTATTGTTATAATTATCATCACAATTAAAGGTGTGTCCTTGATTATTATAATAATATGATCACAATCAACTCCACCCAATCAGTTAATTGTAATAATATATAAATTATCATTTTGTAGTTTGATATTTAAATTGATTTAATTGTTTACCGATAAGATTATCAACTAATTAGGATTAGGAACAAAACAAAATCTACAATAAATTAATCATTCAATCAGATTAATCGGATTACTTATTGTTTGATAATCTCAATTTTAATTCTCATTTGATTGTTGATCATTTACTGAATTGATTTAGTTTGTTTTCCAATTGAATGATAAAATTTGAATTGGTAAATAATAATAATTAACAGGAGGAAGTTAATTTAGTTTGATGATTTATTTAATTGTAGAAATATATTCAATCATTAACATGACACAAATATCATTGTAATCAAATTACAATTGTTAATAATCAAAGTCAATTTAACCTTGATAATTAACAATAATCAATTGTTCCGGTTAATTGGTAAACTTGTTATCTTAATTGTTTTATAACAATCTAACTAATCTAAATCTGTGAAAACAGCAATTTAAGGGAAATGGACAATTAATCATTTGATAATCAAGTTTACAATTAGCCTTAATTGCCAAGTTAAATTATTATACTTATTAACCTTGAACTTGATTAAACTTTTAATTGAACTTAGTCTGTGGTAACAATTAGTATCATCATTACAATTAATTAAAATCTCTAAGCAATTAACTAATAGATTAATCATTCATTGGAAAGGTAAATATTTATCATTTAATTGTTAATTTAACTTTGTTCATATTTGATTGTAATTCAATTACCCTTTTAATTGTATTGTAAATATCATTAGATAAATCAAATTAGATTGAAACAATTAACTCAAAACCAGTGATAATTTCAATTCGGAACAAAAAGTTTCCGATCTGATTAAAAATAATCAAGACAATTAACTAATTATCAACCAAATATTATCAATGTAATTTTATTGCTAATCAATTGTAATCAATAAATTATCTCAATCAACTAATCAAATCATAAGATACACAATTGAACAATTAAAAGCTACAAATTAATATTTGAATACAATCAGCCCATGACATAAGTAATGATACAACAATTAAGTTAATTGTTATAAACAATCATCATCACATCTCAATGTCACCCAAAACAATTACAAAATAGTAAAACTTAACCGTTAATGATAATTAATATTAGCAACCCAACAATTTGTTTTAATAGTAACAATTATCCTGATCACCATCGTCTTAATTGTTTCAAATGCTAACAACAATTAATAAATGAATAGGAAAGTAAAAAAAAAACTACCAAGGCCACAATCTAGAAATGAATACAATACAATCAATGGGAAGTGGAGCCTCTTAATTAACAGTATTAACCCCAAAGGTCCAAAATGAACAATTAACAAGTTCGAGGATCAATTTAAATTGTTAAAGAAAACAACATCTCGTCAATGAGAAAATGGTAATAATTAAATGATTGACTTTCGAAATGGTAAACAAAATGGAAACTAAAAATTGAACCTAACCAAAAGTGCCAAGGTTACAATTAAACACTATCGATGATTGTTGTTGTTATTATCGTAAAGCCAACAGGTAATTTCATCAATCTACCTGAGTATGAATCATACAACTTGAACCGACCCTTTTCCGGTCAAATAAACAAACTAAATTGTTGTCATTTGTTGATAATAATATGATATTAATACAATCGTTTTATCCAACGATTTTTACCTTTACTTTAGCTAAACAACAACAACAAAAAGTAGCGAAAAAGTCAAAATAAAACCTTGAGAAAAAGTCTTACGATCTTAAATTGGCCTTTGTCGTGATAAACAATCAACACTAATCATATAATTAATAGACAATGAATACGGAAAAATATTTTCCCATTAACCATTGATTACAATTGTGTTACAATAAACTTAATTTGCATAATGATAATTTGTTTCCCATTTTGGAAAAGGCAAAAATTTTTCTCAATTGTTATCATTAAACTAATTGTCAACCAATGGATGCATAAAATTTTTTTCTTACTATGTGTCAATTATTAGTATTGGTCAGTTTGCGATAGCTTCATGTCCGGTTGATGTTGTTGGGGATCAAGTGTAAGGTTATCATTAACATTGTGTGTGGTTATGTGAATATTTGAATGTTTTAATAAACCTTAATGATGATAATGGTCAAGCAATATGATTGACCTACTCAATGTGTGTATATATACATGTATGTATATAAGTGGTCAGTGAAATGGTCAATTTATCCTATTGAATATTATACAGATTGATTAGCAAAAAGCTGGAAGCGTTAAAAAGCAATTGAAAATTATAGTATCAAATAATATGATAGTTATTAACCTTATCTTGTATCTTGATTGTTGTTGTTATCATAATTGTTGGTCAAATTGAAGGTTAAATTGTTGCTGTTGTTGTTGTTATTTAGCTTAGTAGTTACTATTTGTTTCTGTTTTGTAGGTCACTTTCAACGATGAAGGAAAAAGTGTTCATCTTTCATCCTCTTCTGGACAAATAGCCAGTGGATCAGGAAGATTATGATGAGCTATAAGAGAGAGAGAGTGAGAGAGAGAGAGATTATGATGATGATGAGGATGATTGAGAGAGAGCAAGAGGATCCACAACGATAATTGTCTCTTTCAATGTATACTTAATACTAACCTTTACCTCTAAAGGCGATATAAGGTCATGCCCTTTAGCACATGAACTTAATACAATAATGAATAGTTAGAAAAATTTTGTTTTTCTTTCTTTTTTCCTCTCAACCTTTTGTATTTGTATTTTCAATCTTCCATCATCATCATCATCATCATAACCCCAAAGGTAATCTATGAGTTTTAATATATGTTTTTTTTAATCTTTTCCTCATCATTAATCCTCATCCTCATCTTTTTACTTATCATCATAACGTTTTTTTTACAACCTAAAAAACAATAAGAAAAATAAATAAATACACTTACGATGATAAAAGAGAAAACTTTTTTACACTTATCGTTTTCTTTACCTTTACGTAAATATTATCTTTGTATCATCATTATCATCATCTTACCTCTTTCTCTATCATCCTAATCATCCTCATCCCTCTCATTATCTTACCTATTGAACTCTACCTTTGTTTAACAAAGCAAACGGTCATTATGATGCTTCATCTTGAACCATTTACCTTTTTTTTTGTTTCCATTTGCTTTGGTTTATTATTTTTCTTTTACTTTTTTCTTGTTTCCTTACCTTTTCCAAAGCTTTTGTTGTTACTCTTGATCGTCATCATCATGATGATATTGACCTAAGGTCATCGCTTAAAAAAGGTGAAATAAGTATCCTCATTTTTCTCACTTTCTTCGTTGGCTCCCTGCTAACACTTAGGCCTTAAAAAGTCAAAGTTAATCAATTGGTTGATCACCATAAGGCTTAAGCCGCATTCTTATGTGTGTGTGTGTATATAAACGTATTAATATTATCATCATTACATTTTGTTTACAGAGAAGAGCCAAAAGTCGTGTACATAGTGATGGTTAAGATGATTATGAAGATGGAGATGAAGATGAGAAGAAGAACCAAATTCTAATAGCAATTTACAAGTCGAAACTGTTACATTGAATTCGAGAGTTAAAAAGTTATATATTTTGTTTTTCCTTTCAGCCTCAAGCCTCAATAACTTTCACATCTCTCACCTTGAGGGTTGTCTTGTTTTCTTAGCATGGGGTCAGTGTGGTTCAATTTTAAAATCAACAACAACAACTGTAACAGTCTCACAATCCTTATCCCCTCGATTTTCAGGTCATCTTCATCAACAGGTAGACAATAATAATAATCTGAGTACAAAATAGTTGCAGTGTTACATTGATTATGTATCAATATAATGTATCGACTTTGCTTCTTGCAAATTAGTTTCAACATTTTTGAAATTTCTTTTCTCGCCTGATAACAATGGTTTACCTGTGGTCAGATTTTTTACCTGTATTTGTCTCTAGGTAATATTTGGATGAATGATCGAGAGGGAGGAATATAATGTATATGTTAAATTACATAGAAAATGCTTCATAAATTAGATGTATTATTATAATCTTGCAATAGAAACTTTAATATAATTTAAATTCAACCACTGATTCTGAGACCATGATAATGATTGAGATGTTAACTCATTCTCGATGCTTGAAACTTTGTATTAGTCATGTTTTTGGCTTTTATATTTATCATTTATTTTAATCCGAATCATCAACAATCAGATTGGTTGATTATCATAGTAGATGGGAAAAAATTACAAAGGTGGAGTCAAAATCTAGAGTGACCTTTGTAAAATTTGACCAATCATGACCATTGGTCATTCACACACAAAAATATTATAGTAAACACAATAATCAATGAAATATAAACTCCAAAGTTTAATTAACATCCAGGAACCAGTGAGATAAATTGAAATAAAAGTGACCAGATAATAAGTAATATCATCTTTACATAATTATCATCATTTATCATCAGTTCCTCATCATCAACTACACATATACACTTTACTTAGTAAATATATATGATATTAGTTTATATTCATTGGAATTGTAATCATGGTAACATTTTAATTGTCCAAAATTTTGGCATTCTAACTCATATATATATATATATATATGAAACCATTTGTACTTTAACATTTCCTATGGTTACCATATATGATTTTGGATGAAAAATAAAACATTATCATCATTAGCTCATTGAACCAAATGATAATCAACACACACACATATTCATGTTTAGTGAATTGCTGTTAATTTAATTAATGTTATCATTGTGTCAATTTGATGTTACATAGAGTAGTTTAATTGTATCATGATTATCAACAATTAAAAGGAGCTGAACAAAAAAAAATGTAATATTAATCGTGGTTCTTGTATCTCTACATGATGATCACCAAAAATCATCATTCTCATGAAATAATATTTACTCAGAATTGGAATGATAGAAAAGTTTTCTCTCCCTCCCTCCCTCTCTCATTTTCCCAGCTCTCAAATATGATATATAATAATTTCAATGGTGGTACAAAATTAACCATTCGTAACCATGGTAACCAATGCTGAAAATTGTCCATTATGATAAACAATTGAATGAAATTTTTGTTGTTTTTTTTTCATTGACTTTTACAACAAATATTGTTATCTTTTCATCATCAATATTAACTAATGATGATAATATATCAACAAAAAACTATTAGTCCTCCTCCCACCTACACACACAACTACCTGTCCCTAGTTAATATTGATATTAAATGTTTCATTTTCATGTGAATCTGATTTTGTTTATTATCATCCTGATGATAATTATATTTATCATCTTAATGATTGTATGTCCATTGCCAATTTGATAATATTGTAATTTTCAAATTTCGTTGTTTTTTTTGTCATGTTACTTCAATGGTCATCATCATGTTACCTCACTTGGAGTTATTGTTATTATTATTTTATATATATTTTTCACTCTATCAAGAATGACAATCAAATGATAATGATGGTAATTTAAATTAAATATTGATTCATTTAGATGATTAAATTATTTGTTAACAGTTTCTTTTTTTTTGTTTGATGAAACAATTTAACATTGTGTTGATTATCATGATGAAATTTTGTTATATTCACAACAATTGATCAACAACAATTGTTAATTGTTGTTTTTTATTTTCTCCTTCTTACCAATTAATTGAAGAGGAGTTTTAATCATGATGATGATGATGAGGATGAAGATGATCAACTAATTATAACTGATAACCGTTACCGTATGAATATATATCATGGTAACCATGGAGAATGATGTTTTCTCATTCAATAAGAAAAGAAATTTTTTTTTTCTCTTCTTTATTATTTTATCATTTTCTTTCAAACTGATTATCATGATTATCATCATTGTATTCAAATTCATTTCTACCTGAAACCCAACGGTTTTGTATTGTTAACCTCGAAGCCTTGAATAAGGTTATAACCATTAAAAAGATTTCATCATCTTTGAATATCATTCTTGATACTTCAACTGAATCATAATCGACATTCAGTAATCATGATGATGATATTAATCATCTTTCATCAAATTTCATTCACAATTCTACAACAATTTAAATTGAATCACATCCTGAAGAGATAATCATTAGCATGTTGACAATTCAATTTAAGGAGAAATAAAAATCTCTCTTTCTTAATTAGTGTTCAAATTTTCCCCGTTTGAAAATATGAATTAAAACTAATGAGAAAAAAAATTTTCTTCCGAAAAATAAAAATATTAATATCAATCAGTTAATTGTCTAACATTAATTACCATCATTCTTGTATGGACAGTACATGATGATTTTTGATGAATCGCCATGATATTGATTTGTAAGCCCTGAGGGCGAAAAAGTATCCAATGGAAATTGAAAGAGGAAAAAAAAATAACTAATTACAAACAAAATGAATTTTAATTAAACAATTGAATAGATTGTTTTAGTTTTCAGGCAAATCACTTTGGGAAGTTTAAATTAACTTTTAGTTAGTTTTTTTTACTTCTGACAATTTAATAAATTGTTCAATCAAATCGGTTAATTTTCATGCCTTCTAATTGCATTATATCATAATTATGATTGGAGGGGAAGGATCAACAATTTTTTAAGCTTCTTCTTCAGAATCTGATATATAATATTTGGTGTAGATAATTGAACTGACAAAGACGATTAACTGATTTACTTTAATCTCAAAGTTTATCCTCATCACCAAGTCTATGTTTTTTTCCCTTAATAATCATCAGGGGCTTTTGGCAAGCAACAAATTTAATATTATTATGAAATTATCTTTGATATATCAATCACAGTTAACTTTGCTTTTTGCATCTTATCTTCATGATGTTGTTGTTGTTGTTGTTGTTGATCATGATGAAGATGATGATGATCTCTTCTTTATCCTCATCATCTGCATCACCTTTTTATTTTGCTTTATCTTGATAATTTTTCAATGATTTTCAATTAGCTACGCTTGTAGATCCTATTTAAGGATAAACATTAGATCAACTTTAGTTTTGTTTTGTTTTCATCTTACAATTTTTTTTATTCATCTTGCGACATAAACAGAAACCATTGAAGATGATAAAGATGATGAGCATCTTAAAGGTAAACTTATCATCTTCATCTTACAATCGCCGAGCCTATTGCGTGTCTGTAACATTCTGACAACTATTACAAAGTCTCATGTTTCAAATTGAGCTTTTTATGCTCTCTCTCTCTCTCTGCTTATCATCCTTATCATCTCCATCTCCATCTTTATCTTCATCTACTCATCTCTCTTTCTCTTTCTCTCTCCTTATAATCCAAGAAATTAGCTATTCAACAGACAATTAGAGCCATTTTCAATCTCTTTCTTTTATTTATCTTCATCATCATCTTTTTTTTCACTGAATAACTTCATTCCATGTCAATAATACCACTAATAAGCATCAGAAAAATGATGAAGATCAATAAAGATGAAGACTTACCTTTCGAATAAGGAGAAAATAAAATGTTCTAATGGCTCCTTTTAGCTACCTAACCTTTTTTTCATCATCATCATCTTAGCTAAATGATATAATTTAAAGATGAAGATGAATATTATAGCCGAAAGCCACTCCTTCTTTTAACATCTTCTTAGCATCCTCTCTCTTTCTCCATCTTTATCATCCCATTCATTGTTTTTCCTCTTCATCAACATCATCATCTCTCTCATCGTTTCATTGATGTAAGAAAACAATATAACAGTCATCATCATCATCATCATCATCATCACAATTAAATACAAAAAGAAACATTTTCTAACATCTTCATCATCCTCATCCCAAATCATCATCATTATCACTTGAATGAAACTCAATCCAAATCAATAATGAAGGAAGCAAAACTTTTTTATCTAAACCTTTCATCACAATCTACAAATCATGTAAATGATTAAACTAAAAGATAACAGGGGAAGAAAAGAAAACAATTAACTGATTGAATTGATTGTGTTTCTTTTTCTTTTTCATTACCAACAATCAATGCGATTGACCCAATTCATTAATGTATTTCTGGTGTCAAAACAAAAAAGCTTTCATATACCGATTACATTGTTTACTTCCGTTGGTACTTATTGTTGTCTTGTTGTTATTTATCATCAACAACATCCTATTATTAACATTATTTATCATCCTCATTACCTACAATCATCAACAAAAGGTACGTGCTACTCGTGATAACCTTTAGATATTAATTTATACCCAACAAAAGCAACAAAATACTAAGTTTACATCCATTATATAGTTATTATTGAATATCTAGTGAGTGTGTGTGTACATTGAACACATGCCTCTTGGATGAATGAGCTTCGTCCTCGAATCCTCGAAGGTCCTAAGTTGAAAAGGCGTTTACATTTACCGCTTAATAATATTATTATTATTATCCAGGTAAATTAACCTTTGGCTTTACTAATTCCTGTCAGTTAGAAGATCATTTTGTTTAGAACAATTTTCTTTTTCTAAACTTCTTTTTTTTTTACTTTTTTTTCATCCTCATCTTTTCCTCTTGTTGCCCTGGGGCGATTTACTCTCTCTCTCTCTCTCTCTCTCTCTCAATATCTGTGAAGTTTGTTGCCTTTCTTATCATCATCACAGCTTGGTTTATCATCTTATGACACCTTGAACTGATGCTGATGATGATGAAGATGATAATTAACTAATATATTAAATAATTAAATTTAAAATCAATTTAAAATCAACGTCATTTGTATATTTTTGTGTTCATTTTTTTCCCCCATAGGATTCATATTATATTATCGCCTTTGATTTGAAATTATTATTACAATTAGATTTAATTGTCTTCTATATGCTCCATGTTATCATCTGACAATTTAATAACAATTAACTTTGATTTTAGTTTTGTTTTTCTGTTTTCTCTGTATTTCCAATTGATATTAATAATGTAAATTTGTACTTAAAAGTGATTAATCATTTTTTATGTTTTCTCTCACTGATTGACAAATCAATATAATCAAATTTAACTAATTGCTATCGAAAATAGTGAGATGTGATCTATTAAATTGTATTTTAGAATCGGGAAATGATTAACATTTGATTGAATTGGCAGAAAATTAATTATAATGAGATTCACGTTCTTAGATTGTAAAGTTTGATTTACTGATGATTAATACTTTTCACAACTGATTTAAATGACGATTTAATTACTTTCATCATTTCTTACAACAATTAAGATGATTAAATTGTGGTTTGTTTCTTTGATTGTTTAGATTTGATAACAGAAAAACAATCAATTGTAACTTAAATTGTGTCTCAATCATTTTAATGATAATTATTGATATAAAAAAAAACAACAATTAACATGATCTGAATTTTGATCATTTGATTGTTGTATTTTTATCAATCATGAAAAATTGTATATCGATCAACAATCAAATCAATATTTACCTTTGTACATAAGTTTAATTATGACAGAATAACAATTAATTGTTTAGAACTTTTTTTTCCAACAAATTCGACGAGAAAAATAAAGTTCTAACATGAAAAGTAATAATATAAATAAAGATTAAATTGATTACTAACTGTAACAATTAACTTCATCAATCAACCAGAATTTAGGTGTTAATTATCAACAAGTGATGATAACAATTGTAACAATGGAAAATTATGAATCAATATTTAAATTAATCAAAAGTTACAACTATTGATCTTTATCACAACAATCAACTAATCACCAACAACAATGGTTAATAATTGAAAGTCAATGATCAATAAATTGTTTAGATCCTATTAAAGATTAACCATTTAAATTGATATAAAGTTTGGTTGATTGTTGGGGACGCGGTTGATTATTTGTTTGCTTGGTTAGTTAATTGTAATTAATTTAGACAATATAATAATAATTAACTGCAGCTGTAAATTGTTTGATTGATTAATTTAATATGGAGACAATATTTTAACAACAAGAGTAACAATTAACATTATCATCCTCAGTCCGGTAGCAATTAAACCCGAGGCTATATTTGATTATTATTACATAGGTTGGGCTTTAGATATTAATAAAATGTTAATTGTTACCAATCCAACAACCAATCAATTTAAATGATTTAAAATTAATAATCAAAAAGGAAAAGTAAAAAACGAAACAATTAATTGAATTGATTCAGTGATTAAATTGATTGTTGTTGGGACACCTTTCCAATAATTAAGGTGTGTATTGATTTACAATTAGCATAATTGTAAATATGAATCATTTGTTTGATTGTCAAATCAATTTGTTAATTGTTTACCATTAGATTATAAATGCAATTGTTTTTACATAAAATGTAAATAATTTTAAATTGTTCATCATTTAAATAGAGTAACAATTAAATTTGGTGATTTGTATTAACTTAATCACCATTTCAAGTTAAATTGCTGTTGATTGTAAATATTAGATTTAATTTCTGGGCTTGATAATTTAGTCTTTGTTAGCAATTTAAATGTTATTAGTTAATTTGTTTTCAAATTGATTTGTAAAAACTTAATCATTTGCCATTCACAATAATATGGTTACCAAAGGTGAATTGATTTGTTAAATTGTTGTTGATTATTATCAAGATATTAGTTAATCATTATTAATAATAATCGGTAAATTATTGTGATAATCATTGGGATAATAATTATTTCAATTGGGATAATAAAATTATTACCAAGTTATCATAGTTTTGTTTTTTACTATCATCCCAGCAATTTATGTATTCAAGTTAATTGAGTTAAATCAATTTTCAAGCAACAATTTAGCTTTTAAATCACACACAAAAAGATAATTGAACAATTTATTAAATGGTAACAATGACCTAGAAGCACGAGATGATTAGAGGGATTAATGGTAATCCTTTAATCATCATCTAAATGCAATTAAATGTTAAACTAGATTTGAGCAAATTGATGATGATTATGATGTTATAATAAACGGAACATGTTGTTGTTGATTGTGTTGATTTGATTGTTGATTGTTGATTGAATTAACTTATTTTTTCACTGTTCTCGGGAAAGTCAACATGATTATGTGAATCAAGTTGTAAAAAAAACAAAAACAAAGCTAATAAGTTCATTCAATCAGTTAATTGTCTTTGGTTAACAATCAATGAATGAAAAGAGAGAGAGAGAGAGAGATAAATTGTTTTAATAGCCAATGGTCAAGGGTAAGGTAACAAACAATCAAAAAAAAAACAATAGAACACTAAATTGTTGTTGTTGAATCAAATTTAATTTTCTTTAATGGTTGGCAAAATGTTTTATTATATTAATCCAAAGGGAACACACAATTAATTGATTGTTGTCTGTGTGTATATATGATTATCATTATTGATGAATGGGGTTGATTAATTAAGCTTTTGGTGGTTTTTATATTTTACAAATTTGATTAGTTAATTGTCCCAACTATTTTATATATAATATTTATATATACTTATCAGATATTCATATACGTATGTATATATGTGATTGATTATCATCATCGTGTTTAATTGTTGCTGTTGTAATTGTTGTTAATCCTTAAGTTGATAGTTGAAATTATCGATATTTTTGATAATTAATTGACGACCAATTTTGCTGATTAGTCCAGGCAATCAAAAAACACTTACGAATCTACAGTTACTCTTTAACTCCCAACCAGAATCTGAACTTAGATCCAACATTGACAATCGCACCATCATCATTATTGGAACCAGAATTATTCACCCTGTTGAAAGTGCTAAGGGAACAAGAATATCAACAAATTAACTGTTACTAAATATTATTGAATCTCTTTTATTTATCCATCAACATTATCCAATTCATCATGACTATTATCATCATCTCACCATCATCATCATCATCATGTAATTGTAATTTCATATTATTATCCTGAATTTTATCAATTGAAATATTGAACATTTAATATTCATTACAACTCACGATTTTGTTTTCTTCCCATTCTTATGAATCTGATTTGTTGTTTTGTTGCTTCTTAGTTTCAAAGTGATGAAACATGAAAATCCTATTGATGGATAAGTTATCATTATCATCCTCATCCCTTAATCTTTATCCTCAATTCCTGTATCATTAACCAATTGTTATCAACATTTAATACTATTATTTACAGTTTCATTTTTCTACCTTTATTATTAAATTAACTTCCCGTGAATGATTAGACTACTAACTTTGATTTTTCTGTTCCTTGTCTATATAAGAGGCAACTGTATAATCTTGATTATTGTTGAAACTTTTCATTGTGATCATCGAAATTGATTGTTGATTATTTGATGTTTGGTAAAAAGATGATTTTAATCATTGTTGATACCGCTCTTAAATTATCATTATCGCTTCTGTATGATTAACATGAGCTTCTCATTAGTTTCATAAACTTTTCATCCTTCTTAATCTTGAATTGGATAATAAAAGAAATCCCTTTAATCGTAAACAATATTATCAATTATGAAGAAAAAAAAAATTGTTGATTAACATGTAATTAGATTAATCCAACGGGAAAAGTGTAGCTAATAAAAAGGTTTTCATGATATAATTTTCAACACAGAGAGATACAACTTTGATTACTATTAACACCCAAAGATTAACTTTCTTGATAAAATGTAATCTTAATCGTGAGGATTAACATGATACTGGAAATACTTGAATTTGATTTTAAGTTTTTCTTTGCAAAAGCAAATCAATTGATTTAGGATGATGATGATGATGATGATCAGAGTGTTAATGATGATGCTAGTTAATTGAATTCTTATTTCGTTTTTTTTTTCTTGAAGGTGTTAATGATGATTAACTTACCAGGGAAGTGAATTGATTGATGATGGTGGGAAATCTGGAAAAGCAGGTAATCTGGGGCGGAAAGCGAGTCCAGCCGCTGCGGCCTGATGAAGGGCAGCTTGAAATGCAACAGCGTTTTGATGAGCTGCGGCCACTAGGGTGTCATGGGAAACAGAGGTGGCTAATGATGAGGTTGAGAGAGATGATAAAGGTGAAGGCAGTGACGATGGACTGTTTGTAATTGTGTTGGTGGGATTATGATGGGATCTATGTTGTTGATTGGATTGATGATGATGATGATGATGAGATGGTAAAGGTGATTGTGATGGAGATGAGGATGTTGATGATGAAGATGAAGAGGATAGTGAGTGTTTACCGTTAGATTTTATCTTTACAATAGTTGATTTATCGTCATCATTTGGTGAATCAATTGTTATATTATCATCATTAGGATTATCATCATCACATTTTGATAATGAGAGAGGTGATGATGGTGGGGATGATAAGGTTGGAGATGAGGGTCTCTCTTTCACTTTATCTGGTCCAATTAAATGTTCAATGCTAAAGGGTTGCTTGTTGTTGGTTGTTAATGATGTTCCGGAAGTTGTTGAATTAGTTTGATTGTTGGTATTGATTATTGGGGAGTTTGATGAGGAAGGTGATTTATGTTGATGATTTAAGGAAGCAGCGGATAATAAGGATGCAAATGGTGACTGATGAAGAGGATGATGGTGGTGGTGATGGTGAGAGAGAGGTGAGTGTAGGGAGGAGAGGGAGAGTGGGTGGTGGTGAGGGTGAAGTCTACTCAGATCGGTGGATGTTGTTGTTGTTGTGGTTGATGATGATGAGGTTAAAGATGATGAAGGTGAACTTGTGGATAAGGGTGAGGTTGATGATGTAGAGGATAAAGATGATGAAGTTGAAAGGGTTGATGATGATGTTGAAGATGCAGCGGCTACTGCAGCCGCTTGAGCGGCAACGGCAACTGCGGCTGCTGCAGCAGCGGCAGCACCGAAGCCCAGGCCGAAAAGGTGATGGGCAGCGTGATGGTGAGCAGCGGCTGCATGTAAATTATGTAAATGTGATGCTTGATGGTGATGATGATGATGATGAGTTGGAGGTGGAGGTGGATTAAGATGATGATGGTGACCTGTTGGATGATGACCAACATGATGATTATGATGGTGACCGTGAAGTTTTATTGGTGGATTGTGAATATGATGGTGTGAAGATACAGGGGAACCTGGTGAGCCAAGGTTAATACTTGAACGACTTCCACCGCTACCACTTCCAGCTCCATCTCCATCGGCATCTCGACTTCCACCAGGACCAACATCACCATCACCATTATTGTTTAACTTTAATTTTGCATTCTCAGCGTTTATTGCATTCTGATAATGTTTCATGTCCGCCATTGCCATGGCTGCGGCTTCTTTAATACTTTTAGGTAGCTTAAAGCGTTTCCGTCGACGTAGGAATGAACCATTTTCAAACATATCCCCGCAACTTGGGTGTAAAGCCCAATATGAACCTTTACCTGGACGATCAGGTCGCCTTGGAATCTTAATGAAACAATCGTTAAATGAGAGATTGTGTCTCAATGAATTCTGCCACCGTTGAGTGTTTTTCCGATAATATGGAAATCGATCCATGATAAACTTATAAATATCACTTAATGTCAACATTTTCTCACCCGACGATTGTATCGCCATAAAGGTTAAACTTATATATGAATAGGGAGGCTTTTGATCACCATAAGTAGACCTTCCGGGTCTCGGCATTTCACTTGAACTTTTATCGACTCTGAGAATCGTGGTGAGAATCAAGGTAAAAAATGGAACAGGTTAATTACTATTTTTTTATCAATGGATCAATGTAGTAAACTCAATGGTTGTTGAAATGAATGAATCTTGATCTTCTTTGGTATATTTATATAATGTGTTTTGTTATTCTCGATTAACAAATAAAAACACACATGAACAATTAAATTTGTCTAATTGTAAAA
Organism: Panonychus citri; assembly: GCF_014898815.1. Taxonomy (NCBI): domain Eukaryota; kingdom Metazoa; phylum Arthropoda; class Arachnida; order Trombidiformes; family Tetranychidae; genus Panonychus; species Panonychus citri. Next base: position 429,219 of record NW_026515542.1, on the reverse strand, counting down.
TCTCAAAGCAAATTAAATTGTATGAGAAATAAAAACAAACAAATACACTCACACAAACACGAGACACGAGACAATCAACTTTTAAATCAATTGATTGGTTGAAATGATGAACATTTTGATGTTTCTTTGCGATAATTGTGATAATCGTTGTAATTGTTGATTGTAACCATGATTGTAATTGATTAGGTTAAAATGGGTTCACACAATTTACATACAAACAATGTTGATTAAGTAAATTGTTGTTGATTAATAATCATCAGGGATTCAGTAACAACAAAAAACAACAATGTATTTAAACACATACAGTGTGTGTGGATATTGAATTGATGTACAGTTATAGATAATATAAACGTAACAAAAATAAAATCAACAATGTATTGAGTCAAGAGAGAGAGAGAGAGAGAGAGAGAGAGAGATGATGATGATAAGGGGGAGGATAAAATGTGAGAATGTGTATATTGAACAGACTGTAAACATAAACAGATATTGAACGAAATATGTACAGAGTGATACAATCAACTGAATGTGTTTTACTAACAAACAAAAAAGTTACATGTAAACATGAATTGTCTTGTCGTTCATTTAGTAAGTAAAGAAAGAGAGGAAAGAAAGAGGTGGGAGGTGGAAGGTGGTACAAGGAAGGAGGAGTTACCATGATGATGATGATGATGATCAAGATGAAGATTAGATTAAAGTTGATGGGGTGGACTGGTTTTCAATGGATTTTAGAGTGAAAGATATGGATGATAAGTGTAAATTAGAAGAGAGAAAGAGAGAAAGAATGAAAAGAGAGAGAAAATCCAAAAGAAAAGAAAGACATAATTGTTTTCTCTTTCTTTATCTTCTTTACAACTTTTTCAACCAATAGAATTACTCAGACACGCCTTTAACCCCCCTTATCATCAGAACAGAACATTATCTTCATCATCATCATTATTATCTTCCTCTTTCTCGACCTCATAATCAACAGACCATTTCATTTACATTGTATAGGGTTTTCTCTCTCTCTCTCTCTTCTATTTACACTTAACCAACTCATCCTTATCATCCTCATCATCCACACACAATATACATGATATTACCATGTTATCATCATCATTGTTCACGTCATGTTGTGTTTGTATTTAAATTACTATCAAAACAATTACAAATTAGAATAACAAAAAAAAAGTTTTCATATTATCGTTTTTAATCATGATTTACAAAAGTAACAATCAAAACCTGAACAAAAAGTAAATTTAATCCACATGGTAATTTAATCATCATCGTAATCATGATTCTGTGAATGACAATTTTTCTCCTCGAACCTAAAAGAACCAGAAAACATATATAGAAACGATATAAATCCATTGAACTTTAGAATAGAACAAGAGAAAAAAAAGTTCTAACGAAGGAAAAAAAAACTTTTTCTCTTTCAAGTTCGAACAAAAAACGAAATTTTTTTTTTCATATTCTTTTCATTATCATATGATATCTCCCTCTCTCTCTCTCTCTCTCTCAAAAAAGGTGAGCATATAATTACAGTGTTGACGTGCTAATGATGATGAAAAAGAAAATAATATATAAATTAAAAGAAAGAGAAAAATCAACTCGGTGTGAAAAGAATAACAAGAAAAACAAAATATCTCCCATTGTATCATCTCTATGATAAGAAAATGTTAATCATAATTAACATCATCATCATTATCAAAATGTCATCAAGGTGATTGTAATGATAATAAGATGAACAACAATTAAAGACGATGACACAATAATAATAATACATTAAAATTGGTAAAGGTGCTACATTGAAAGTCACTTGAATGTGTCAACGATAAGTATTTGTATCGTTTTCATTATAATCCTGATAATAAATAATTTCTCATCAATGGTTAATCCATTAGCAACAATAACAACAATCTTAATCCTCATGAAAAGGTTAATTGAAATTGAAATTTGACTTTTACACAGTAAAAGTGATAAGTTATTATCATTCATATACAATACAATTGGACATATCATCATCATGATCCATGTTATATATTATCATTTGTGTTCAATTGGCACACCTTTTACCTTGAAAAGTTTGCAATTTTTACCTGTATTTTTAAGGTAAAGGGATAATGTTAGGGTTTTGTAAATGTTGATGTTGTTGTTGTTGTTGTTTCATTGTTGGTGAGCAGGAAAATAACAGGTAAGAAACAAGTAGAAACACATTAAGTGTAACACAAGAGGAGAGGAAATTTTTTTTTTCAATGAAATTTTTGACTTTGACTTGGATCTTTTGTCCAAGAATAACAAGAAGAAAAATACTAAGATGAGGATAACAAAGGTTGATACATAAAAGAGATGATGATGATGATGATGATGAAGTTTTGAGAGAGAATCGGTTGGAGGCAAATAAAGGGGCTTGTTGAAGAGGAAGAGATGATGATGAGCATCTTCTTATACGCTTCTACGTTGAAATAAAGGTGTAAAAAAGAGGCAATGCAACAATGAATGTAAAAAGCATCTTGCAAAGGTTAAACTTGGAAAAGGCAAAACCCCCGGAGGGTTTTTTCTGTAGCCTTTTTGCCGACCTTTGTTCTAGATATGGTCAATGTATATCATAGGTAGTTACATGTATCTCTCACTCACTCTCTCACTGTGTATTTATACCTGTGTGTGTGTGTGTATGTTGATTATGTTTGTTGAGTGTAAAAAAAAGCAATATTAAGGATCCACGCTTATTAGTAACCAAATTTTTTCCACTTTTAAATTGCAAACGATTTATTTTATTTTATTTTCCTCTGTTGTTACCTTTGGAAAATGTATCACAACATTAATATTACATTTGTAACGAGATGAGGATGATGAGAAAAAGATGATTCTCTTTCACTTTCTATTCTTGCAAGATATTTGCTGACCACTTCCACCTTATCCTCCTCCTCCTCCTTTTTTACAAACTGACCAACAACACTTACAAACACTTCACTTAACCAATAACCTAACCCTTTTTTTGTCAGTTAATTTGAGAGAAAACAAAAACTGGACATTACACTGGACACATTCAATACAATAATAAGTAACTTTACTAGACTTACCGGCCATAGGAATTCACTTGATTGACTTTTTGTTTTCTCTTGGTCAACAAAATGGTCAATAACATGATGCTGATGACGACGATGATGATGATGATGATGATGCGGATGATGATTAGATTATGATGATAATAGAAATACCTTTTTTCTTACCTAAAAGTTTAACCAATGGTTGTAATTACCCTTTTCTATTTATCTCATTAATAAATTGCTCTTGATTGTTGGAAACAACAACAACAATTTAAATCGTGATCAACCATAGAGAGTGAAAAAAATAGGCAAGGTCACACTGTCGGTATTGTTAACAATTTACAATGATGATGATTAAAAATTAACCTTTTTTTTACATATCATTATTTATACAACAATCAAGAAATATATTTAACCTTGTCCATTTCCAATGTTATTGTTGCAAAGTGTATTCATGATAATATATATTGTCCATTGTATTGTTGACCATCAGTATCATCATCATCCCTACTTGATTAGCCGCAATTTTCACGCTCTGGTCATTTGAATAATGAAAAAAAAAACGATACGCTAACAATATCTAAATAGTATCATGAATATAATTTATTTTCATACAATAAATGAATGAATGAAAAGTTAACAAAGTGTAAAAATATGATAATCATATTGAATAAGGAAACAGAATTAAGAAAATTTCATTTTAATAACAATAGTATTTTCCGTCATTGACAATTCCAAGTGCTAGTGATTGACTCGTAATGGATTTAGACAACAACAAAACTAATCATCTTTTTAAGAACAATTAACTCGTGTAAATTGTAATCATAGGTACAATTTAAATTGCTGATAGGTTTGGTTTACAGAGCTTGATTATCATCAAGTTAATGGTTACGTTTAGTTTTGTAGTTTTTGTTGTTGTTTGAGGTTCAGTAAGTTGGTTAAGGTTGTGGTTGTGGATCATGATAGTTTATCCTGTATATTAAGGTACCTCAATGAGATGATGATGATGATGGTGATGATGATGATAATCATTGCAAACGCCTTCACAATTTGACTGAATCAAATTGACTATTAATTTAACGGTTGGTTAAGTTTCTATTATCTTCTAGTGGTATGATTATGTTTCTGGGTGCGTTTGACTGTTGGGAACCTTGATATTCATTATGTAAATTTATCATCCTCATCTTTTTATTTTTCTTCATCATCTTGACACTGAGAGAGAGAGAGAGAGAAGGAGAGATGAAGATAAGATTATAATGAACACATAATCAAGATCTTTGTTGTAATAGATGATTTTCTAATGTTTAAACTATTGATTATTTCTTGATTCTTGATTATCAGAACTCTGAATATTTGGAATGATATTTTTTCTTAACTTGTTCTTTTGTTTGAGATTCTCATTCAGTTCAGTTTTCATCTAAATCATTATTTGATTCTGTCTATTTATCCTCAGTTCTTATAGTATATTAAATACTATAACAATTGTATATCTTGGTGCAGATTCCATGGTTGGTTAGCTTATATTCATAATAATCTCATGATAATAATAATCAGAATTTTAGTCTGAATTAATTCATCTGTAAACTGTAATATTGATGTTCTTTGACTTTTCTTACACTTCCTCTTTATATTTTTTTTTTACCATTTTCTCATCATCATTATTATCATCATCGTCTTCCTCCTGATGATGATGATAATTATACACTGAGCTTGGTTGAATTATATGAATGGAAATAGGAAAACGAGATTGATATTACCATGAAGGAGGAAAAGGGAGGAGTAGGTGGTGGGTGAAGATGACACTATAAGATTATCAGAATCAGAATCATGGTTATTGTTACATTGGATAGAGAACTGATAATCTTTGTATCAATTGTACATTCAGCTGATTAGTAAGTTAAAATTTTACTCACTGATGATTGTAACTCATGAACTTTTGATTACCATGATTAATTTTTCCAGAATAAACTTTTACCTATTGATTAAACTGTTAAAATCTAACGGTTATCTTTTGATATTGATTGATTGTCTTGATATTATTTAAACTTTTCAAGTTTACTAATTTTGAAAATTAATCAATTAGTGTTAATTAACTTGGATATGATTAACGGACAATTAATGAAGTAGCATGATAGAAACTTTTTTTTTGAGCTTCGCTGAATTTTTATCATGATTGCAACAATAGACAGAGAGAGTTGCTAAAACAAAGAATCATATTTCTTGTGATAACATAACATAATTTAGTTAATTGATAAAATTACCAAAAAAGTACACAATTAACTGTCTATGAGTCTTTGTATGCAAGTGTATTTGAGTGAGTGAGTGGGTGGGTGGAGGGTGAACTGGGTGGGTAGATGATTGTTTCAATTTCAAGTCATGAATAATTATCAAGCGTAAAAAAGTTGATTAATATTATGAGAATGGGAACCCAAGAGGGAAAAGATCAATAATCTAAATAGCATCTTCATCCTCTTAGTTACCATTAATATACAACGATGATAACAATAAGCGTTATGAACATTCAAATGTGATGAAGATGATGAAGATAATATTGAACCAGAACGAAAGAGGATAAAAAAGAAGATCGTTTTTTATGTGTACATACATAGAGATATAGAAAGATGAAGAGGAGAAAAGATGAAAGCAAAAAATTATTCGAATAGAAAGAAAATCGAAAAGGATAGACGAAGAAGTAGAAGAAGATGATGATGATGATGATGATGATGAAACTGAGAGAGAGTGGAAAGATTTCCTTTGGATGATAAAAAAAGAGAAAAGAATCAAAAGGAAGTCATAGATAATCACATCACTCCCCGAATATCATCATCTTCACTCTGAAGAGGAAGATGATAAGTATACTCTTAGTTAATTCTGTTGCGGTTGCATATGTGTGGAGGAGGGTATGCATGTACCATAGACAATGTTGAATACATAAGAAAGAAAAAAAAATGTCTATGGAATATAAAAAACAACAACCATTGTGAATACACAACTGAAAATGGTAACAATTGAATTGGATAACAATAGTTATCATCATATCGTATTTTTTTATATCCATCTTATTGTGTGTCCTTTTTGTCAACTTGACTTTCTCTCTCTCTCTCTCACTCTTAAGTAACTTCCCAGTGAGGATAAATGTAGCATATCTAAATGAAGGATAATGATGATAAGGGATGATGAGGATGATAATCATTATTATGTCACAATATTTTTACATATTAAATCTTGTTTATTATCAAATCTTTTCGAAGGAAAAAAAAAATTTTTTCTCTCTACTCGTTTCCTATTCTCAATGTATTTTATCATTGACTCTTTTGTACTAACTGTCAACCATGATACTTAATCCACTTGAATATATTTTGATTGTTATTATATCATCAAGATTATTATGATTATGATGATAATTTAACAAGAAGTGTTATCTTTTTATTACCATCATCATCATCATCAACATCATAATCTCATCTTAGTGGCTCTCAATTGCTTCTTGTATCTTGATAATATTCAATGTATAACAATTAACTGATTATCTGATTATCTGATAAACTTATTCAGAAGTTTAGTTTATTATCTGATAACATAATTATAATCATGTTAACTTTAATTGGATAATATAAGTTAATCATTTCGGTGATCAGTAAAATCGGGTGTGTTTATTGTTATTTTTTTTACTTTTCGTGAGTTCGAACTTAAATTTTCAAGTTTACTATTTATAGATTAGATTATTAATTGTTATCATTTTGATTAACTACTTGAGACTCAGTTGAGACTAATTTGTGATTGTAACTGTACTTTTTTTCTGATTGTTGATATGTTGCCTTGATTGTTACTATTATCAAAGAGTAGCAACAAAAAACATACACGTTAGGATCTGATTGTGTTGTGATAATACAAAACTGTGAGGATAATCAAGGATACAATGAGTAACAATAAGATGATGATGATGATGAGGATGAGGATGAGGATGAAGATGAACAAAAGTTCAATATGAAACCTTTTACACCTCAGCTAACAATGGGCTCGATGATGCGAGGTGAGAATAGGAAATAGACAGAGATAGAAAACTTTGTCCACCAATGTGATCGTTTTAAGCTAATATTTCATTTCATAAGTTCATCGAGTTTGCTCAGGTTAGAACTTTATTCTTCTTGTTTGAAAGTCGATTTTTCTTTTATCTTTCTCTCTCATTTGACATCGAGATCGAGATCTATTGGCTATTTGGTGAATTTGGTTCGATGATTTTTTGTCACCAATCGAAAATCCAATGAGTCAATTTTTCTTTTCTTTTCTCTTCCTGATAAATATTTACAACTTTTTCTCAGAATTTTTTTTTTATTTCTTTATCTCTCTTTCAATCTCGTTCCAATTAATATAATGATGAATTAATCATGAAATCAAAGTTCCAATTCTGGTTCAGCGTTTCAACTGTTTTCTTACAGTTCATTTAAAACTCTTCGATGGATATGAAATATTATCAGCAATTAATTTGATTCTAAATTTCTTAATAATGATAAATAATTAGAGCTAATTATTAATTGTTATCATTGGAACAAAAAAAAAGTAAATCATTAAGTGAAATAATTAATTTCTTTCACTGATTCCCAATGGCAACAATTAACTTCACTTTCAAAGGTTTAAAATGATATTATTTTCATCATTATAATACAAATCAATTTTCAATTACTTTCTACAATCAGTTAATCAAAAACAATTAACTTTGAGATGTAAAAGTGGATTAACTTAATGAACAAAATTGTTTTTATATCTAAATTATTACAATGACAAAGTTTAATTGTTGTTTTATTTTAAGGTTACAATCAAGGTAAAAACAAAATAATAAATATTTTCCTAATTATCAGTTAATTAGTATTCAAATTGAAAGTTAATTGTTGTTGTGAATTAAGAAACCTAATTAACGGTTTTTAATCACGATGAAAACAATAATCTATACAGTAAACTTAATTGTGACAATATAATATCCTTAATTAACCATTAAATTGTGATAATTGTTAAAAATAAGATACTAATAAGTTGGTTAATTAATTTTCTGATTCATCTTCAGGTAACTTTGATTAACTTTCATTTGATTAAAAAGTTGCGTTTATTTGAAACAAAATCACATAATCAAAGTAACAAGAGGTAAACTTAATTGTCGTTGATTGTTTTATTGAGTGTGAGCATTTTGTCTGATTGTGACAATCAAAATGTTAACAATAAATAAAAATACACTTCATACATATTGATACAATCTATTTGCATGTAATTAAATCTTATGCTTGGTTGAGGTTAATTAATTGTAATCATAATCAGAATAACAATATAATACATATAATAATATAATATTTGGTAACATTGTCATGGAATCGTAATAATAACAACCTGAAAAACAAAATAACGAAAAGAATCAAATTCAATACGGAAATCTATTCAATTCTGAAATGGAAATTAAACTCAACAAGATGATTACCATGAATGAACATGAAAGAAACACCTTCAACTAGTCATGATGATGATGATTAGAAGGAGGAGAAAAGGAGATGATAATGAAGATGATGATGAGTAACATTGTCTTACCTGTAGAGAGATTAAGATGGAGAAATGATTGAAGAAATGAGGATCAGATGAGAAGTGGACCTCGAACGCGTGGTAAATCAGCACAATTACAATTTAGAATATGAAAAAGATGAGAAAAAAAATTCGAAATGATGATGAAATTAAATCATTTATGCTCTCTCTCTCTCTCTCTCTCCAAATAGTAAATGAATCTAGAGGTAAATTTATTTTCACCTCATCTCATTTTGCTAACACTTGATTATTTATTATGATTGTGGTTAATTACTGTTGATTATCCTACAAGTTAATTGTTGTTTGAGTGTTAATGGGCCGGTTGCTTTTGTGGTTTTTTCTGTAAAATTTTGTACTTATTATTTACTATTAGTTTAATAATCGTGATTAAATTTCAATTGTAATTCTGTGAGCTATTGAATCACGTTGTTCACAATTAACAACAATACTAAAAAAATGTAATATTTAAATAGTAAGAAAAAAAAATTAACCATCTAAATTTTTTACTAAATCAAATCCATGATGATGATGATAATCATTCATTGGTCATCATGAAAATCCTCATCTTTGAGTATCCTTCATGATTAAAGAGGTGATAAAGAGCTGATGATTATAATCATTATCATCTAGAGTTTGATATGTTATCATTTAGTTAATCAGATTATGACCATTATCATGTAATCAAATCATGTTACCGATAATACTGAAAATCAATGATTAACAGTCAGAATGATAATCAATAGTTGGAAGGGAAGAAATGAAATTTTTTTTTCTTCTTCCTCTGACTTTCCTTGAAAATCAATGGATTTACTGATTTAAATAGTTGCACATTGGAAAAACTTAAATTACTCTTAAATTGTTGCTGCTATTTAGCTGATGTACATTATCATTCACCTAATAGCATTTATTATTATTAGTTTTAAATTGTTGTACTCTGATTGTTGTTATTTAAGGTGAAAAATAGTTAAGGTGTTAAACCTGACAGGTAAAGTTAATTCATTGAAAGTAAAGATAATCTCAACAGGGAATCCATAATACCCGCTGGGTTATCTTAATGTTATCCCCTGAGCCTTTTCAAAGTCGGATGATAAAAGGGAAGAGAAAGAGAAGATAAGAGAGAGAGAGAGAGAGAGAGAGAGAGAGAGAGAGAGAGAAATAATCTAATTCTAATTATAATTCCATTGATTTTCTCTATGGTGATTAAATATTGTTAGAAGATGATGAAAAAGATTCAATATTTTTCCATGAAAAATAAAAGTTCATTTTCTTATCCTTTACCATGAGAGTCTAAATGATCCTTTGAACAATTAACAAGTTCTAATGGTTAAATTAATCATCTCTGGTGGGATTAGCTGATTTCTCATCATGAATATTGTAGCAATTAGACTTTTGATTGTTTGATCAATTTAAACAAATATCGGCAAATGATTAATTGTCCAAACTGATTAATTAACTTAACGTGGTTTTTGTTTCATCTTATTAGTTGATTGATTTAATTTTTTGCCTTTAATTGTGTGTGTGTGTGTGTTTGTCTGCATGTTGAGTTTTATTTGAGTTAATTGAACTTTATTAATCAACAATTAACTTAATTAACTACTACTACAACTACTACTGGTTAAGTGTATTCAACTTGTCAATCTTAATTGTAATCATAACACTTTGAAAACAATCAATTATAAACAATTTTTTTTTAATTCAACTGATCAAAGTAATAAATTGTTAATGTGTTAGCTTGTTGCTGATTGCTGTTAGTTAATTGTTAAGATTCAGTTGCCGATACCTTGTAATTAACACTCAAAGTGTGTTCAATCAACAATCAATATTATTAATAATCAACATGATCAAGAAAACCAGTTATTGATTAACAAATCAACTGGGTTGATGTTAATCATGTTAATAAATGATAACCTGTAATCATGAGTTGATTGTATCGTTATTATTAAATATTTAGGTTGCCAATACACATAGACACGGCTACTGTTGATTGTTGTTGATTGTAATTTAATAACAATTAACATCATGATGCAGTTAACAATTAGAAAGTAAGAAGAAAACAATTTTCATTATTGTTATTACCTAATTGTTTCATTAATAATGATAACAATTAACAAGAAATGAATACAACAACAGCAACAAAAACTGGTTAATAGTTTTAGGTTAATCAATTTGATATTAACAACAAAAAAACTAAACTAATCATCAAACAAATCATGATTTATAATGATAATGATTATCATTATCATGATTTAATTATGGTTATCAGTTTATATATGATAATAATAGGATAACAATTAAATTAGTATAAAAAAACATTAACAATCAACAATTGTAAACTACTTGTCAAACATTTACAATTAACTAAAGGCTAAAACCTTGTATAAATTTGATTGTTACAGATTAAAATTGGTATTAAACACAATTAACTGTATTAACATGATAACAATTAAGTTAAAGGTGATAATCATTTTGAATTAGAATCTTAAATTGTTGATAATAGTTTGATAATCAATGAGATTTTCTTAATCCTAAAACTACAACAAAAAAAACTTTTGTAAAGAAAAAAAAAACTTCTAAATGATGATAATCAGTGATGATGATGATGATAATTATGTGTGAAGAGGAATCAAGTTAATGATGATTATCTTAATGATGTTAATCATGATGATCAAGAATTAAATCCTCTTTAAGTATAATCATTATCACCATCAGACTAATCAAAATTAATTTGCTCTGCTCTCATTAACCATCAATTGATTACTTTGGGTTGGGGTTTGTTGTTGTTTGATGATGATGATGATGATTCTTGATTACTGAATTTAAATCAATTAAATGTTTAACTTTTTCAACAGAATGTTAATCCTAGTGAGAAAATTAAATGTTGATTCACTTAAATGAATTATTAATTGTTTGGGAGAGAGAGAATGTGATCAATCCTTAATCATTTGAATTAACAGACAAATCTTAATAATTGAATACAAAAGTGATTCAATTTCCCCTGATTTTGACCCTGGGCGAGTTGCTCATTATTATTGTTACTTTACTGCTACAAAGTGCAAGGTCCAGGTCAATATTTTATATTATTGTGTGTGTCCAGCTCGTAGTTATTAATATCTATATGTACACACGATCCCATTAAAAAGTTTTACAATTGAATTAGATTTGAAATCGTTGCTCTAATCAAAATTAATAGAAAGGTAAACTAATCATTGTGTATTAAGTTAACTTTTTTTTGACTGTGTGCTAATGTGCTGTAACTGTGAGTGTATTTGTGTGTATGTGTGTGTGTGTGCTTGAGTAAATCAATGAATTTTTTTTGAAACAAGATGATAAAAAAAGGTAAATGTAAAGTAATAAGATGAAATAATGTTAAGATTTTTGATTGAGTATCAAGTAAATTAATCAGGATTAGAGGTTTGTTCATGGTCACCAGAGATGGAGAGTTGAATCATCCATTGAAAAAGGTAAATTAAATGTACTAAGTAAAAAGGAAAAAAAGTGAGACGATGATTAAGATGAAGAGAGAGAGAGAGATGATCTTTTTTCTCTTTCTTTCTTTGATGATAATGATAATGATGATAATGCTAATAACAACTACCATGTAGGTATCATGGGGAGCGAATTGATAACCACAGATGAAGATGGCGAAAGAAGAGAGTGTTAGAAAGGTGCTACAGTGCTAATCCATCAAGATGTGATTCCCTCATTGAATGAGAGAGAGAGAGAGAGAGAGAGAGAGAGAGAGAGAGAGAGAGAGAGAGAGAGAGAGAGAGATATTCGAAAAGCTAATTTATCTTAACGCCTTGGAAATGAAATATAGTTTTTAACATAATACATATGAATACGAGTGAAAAGAGCGTATGAAAGAGACACTTAGTTATTTTATCTTCCATAGGTTATTACAAGTTTCTTACAAATATCATCATCATTATACCTTAGGAGAAAATTGTTTTTCTTATTGCGGCCAGTCATCATGAAGATAAAGATGAAGATGATAAAATGATACATGAATATAATATATTTCTGTCTGTGAGGTTGAGTTCGGGTTCTAATTCCAGGTTGGTGTGAAAACTTTGGTTCCAATTTTTTTCCAATTAAGCCCTTTTTTTCACACCTTTTGCCATGCAATCAGGATGAAGACGATGATGATGATCAACGATGATAACTTATCTTCCCTCAGGCGGGAAATCTCAATCTTAAGTCTCTCTCTCTCTCTCTCTCTCTCTCTCTCTCTGATTCACATATTTAACACTCTAAGCATTTGCAAACTTGTTGTTAGCACTTATTACCTTATTTCTTGATTACAGTTTGCATGCAAACAAGCAAATAATAACAATCTTCAATTACTTCATCATCTTCATCTTCATCTTCATCATCATATATTCCTATATGTATATATACCTATCAAATCATTTGAATTAATCAATTGATTCCTTGTATCATCATCATTAACCTGACCTTCATTTTCATGTTTATCTTATTCAAAATTGATGTAATTTTATCAACATTTTGACTGACATTTCAATACAATCAACAATATTTAATAGTAATTAAAATCATTTTCATCTTTGATTGTCTTCAATTTATCAGTTAAAAATTAAATGTTTCTTTTCAAATCAATCTATCTGACAATTAATTGATTGGTAATATGATAAAATGATACAAATCAATGTTTACCATTAATGTATTAATGTATAAACTTTTGATCATTACAATTGTTACACTTACAAGTTTATAGTTAATTAAGTTATACAAAAAAATTATCATGAATTATGATTAATAATCAACAATCAATTACTTTTTAAACTGATGGTATTGCTGGTTGAAAAAGATGAGGTGAAAAAAATGTTTACCCAAAAATTAGTAAATTGTATTAATATTGTATTAATACAATTCTGATTCCAGGTAAATAACAATCAGATTATGATTGATTAATTTAATTGTTATTCACATATAACTTGATTATTAATACAAAATTTTGTTTATTGTTGTCATTGAATGAGGGAAAAAATCAATATGAATGAAAAATCAATGAATGAAATGTTAGTTTCATTGATTACAAACGTGTACAAATGAGTAAATTGTAATTTTTTTTTTCATTGTTAATTGTTCACTTGAAATTCATTATTTTTCCAGATCAAATTTAATATCAACACAATCAATTGATTGTGATAATAAAGTTAAATCTATGGAATAACTTTCAAGGGAGTTAACCTTGTAACAATCAACTAAACAAGTTCAATCACAATTAACTTGATCACTTTGTATCTTTTTACCTCCTCCTCCACCTCCCACTCCATATAATACTCACTCCTTAACATCTTCCACCACCACCACCTCATCATCATCATCATCTTCATCATTAATGATTCTCATAGGAAAAGATGAAGAAAAAAAATTAGATGATGAAAGTTCATCATCTCAAAAGGTGACGATTGATGGATTGATCTATCACGTTTTTCATCCTCATCTTCAATCTTACTATTTTACCTTTACTATTGTATCTTCATCATCATCATCATCATTTTTATCTTCATCATTCAATATGATCAATAATTTTTTTTATTTTCTACTTCAACTTAATCCATCAAAAGCTTAACTTTGCTACGATTTCCTATTCTTTTATTATTTGTCTTCACCTTCATTGTTATTTTGTTATTATTGTTATAACATCAACAACAATCATCAAGAAAAAGGTTTGAATTAACTTTGAAAACAGTTACAATTACAAGAATTGAAATTAAGATCAATAATAATAATGAAAATACCAAATAATCCATCACTTTAATTGCTTAATATACTTTGTAACATCATAATTAACTGATCACCAAGTGAATTCATCTTTATATTTATTGACCATTGGTCATGTAATCATTAGATTTAAAATTAACGGATAATTATTATTTTATAGATTTTCTCATATGATAATAATACTTAAGATACCATAGTTACTGATCATCTTTACCAATGATGTTGATCCGCATCCTTTTTTTATCACTATTATTGTTATTTTCATATTCATATAATGATCTTTATCCATGATGAAGTTTTCTTTTCTTTTTTATTGAAATATCTTCTCATCCATTGAATTCATTTGTGGAACCAATTTGATAGATTTTAAGCTTAACGACCTCATACAGATAGTGAATTGATAAGGAGGAGAGATGAACATGAGTTGTCATGGTAACCATGATGATGGAGATAAAGATGAGGATGAGGATGAGCAGATGAGTGGATGAGTAGATGAGTAGATTAGTTAGTCTTTATTTTCTTGTACTATCAGAGTCAAGATTTGATATGTTGTTGTTGTTGTTGTTGTATGAAAAGAAAATATTTTCTTCATCTTCTAATCAAAATGTTTATACATAAATATTATGATTAGATAATAACAATTGATGTTGATCAACAATCAACAATTATAATCTAATAACATTTCGCCTTGATCATGTTGGTGATTTAATCGAAACCAATTTTTCAGTTACTCTATGTTTCCACTTCATCATCACCCTCCCACTCTCCCACTTTTCCTCTCTCTCTCTCCCTCTATCATATATTGTCTTCAAGTCTTCATCAATCATCAATCCCACGTCCATCATCATCATCATCATCTTTAAAGTTAATATGAATCAATTGACTGATCACCAAGATGAAAGTTACTTATGATTAGCTTATTACTTAAACTCAATTTTTCAACTAACCAATAAAAGGATAATCTCATCATCATCGTCGGCTCAGAATGAGATCAAGATCAAGATGATTAAGATGCTGGATGATGATGATGATGATGATGGTCAGTTTATACACATATTGGTTATCATGATGATGACCGTTGATTAAGTTGATTGTGATGAACAATTTTTCAACAATCCATTAGTTTGCTGTTATCACTTTGATGTTATTATCTTTCAATGTAATCTGATAAAATAATTTCATTCCCAATCAACTAATCAAACTAATCAAAAGAATAACATTTTTCTTTTAACTATTAATGATAATGATTAAGAATTAACTTTGATTGTGTTGATGATTAGCTAATATTATTATTAACACATAGAGATTTACTTTAAATCAAACTTGAAAAGCTTAATTACTTTGGTTATTAATATGATTTTCTTGTTGGCCTCTTTTTTTCATTAGTTAATTGTTACCATTAACGATTAATTAATCACCATTAGTTATGAACAATTAAAAAAAATCATGATTCGTTACTTAATTATGGACAAAGTTAATTGATTAACAAGATGTGAGTCGTTTTATTTAATCAAATTTAACTTTCCATTTACAATCTAAATCAATAGTAAAGCTAATCATGATTATTATGGTTTTTAAAGTAAATTGTGATCAAAATTAACTCAATTAAAACTTAAACTGATCATCTGAATTTTAGATGATTACAACAATTAAAACATAATTAGCATATATTGAAAAATAATGAAACTAATCAACAAGAAAATCTTATCATTAAGAATTGATTAACAATCAGATGACAATTAAAAAACAGCAAACACAACAATAAGCTCATTGATTGTGACAATTTACTAACAATTAGCTAGAATCAGTTGATAACCTTGAAATATTAATTGAAATTATTATTACAATCAAATGAAAGAAATGATTAACTTTAAGAAACATGAGAAAATTAAACTTTAATCACAAAACCGAATCCTTATTCACAATTAAGAGGATGATGATGTTAATCACAATTAAATGATCATAGTATTCATATGAATGTAAGAAAACTATACTATTTTCCAACAATTTAATGGTAACAATTGAAAAGTTAATAAAAGATCATGTTAATTTAATGATGATTATGATGATAATTTAATATTCAAAAGCTTAATTGTGATCTAAATTGTAGAACGCCCATAATCATGATTAGTCCAACCTTTTAATGTTTTTTTTTCTCGTTGTTCGGTAAAAACTTTAATTCTAAACAATTAAGGTAACGATTGTAATAGTTGTAATGATTAAGGGGAAACATTATGATTAGCGGATTTTAATAGTAATAATAATAAAGACTCAATTGTTGTTGGTAAGATCATTAAATTAAATGTATTCTGCTTCCGTTGTAAATGCTGTTTACTTTGATTGTTGGCTTTAAATTGTTGCTTTTTTTTTCTTGATTAATCGTTTACTTGATTGTTGTTTAAAGTCCTCAAAGTGATGAGAGATAACAATCAAACATGATGTGAAATTTACACGAAATTTGATTGAAGAAAAGGCCAAAAAATTAATATTAAATTTGATGAACAAAATTACCAACAACAAATTAAATTGTTTCCTTTTTGATTGTTTTCTTTTTTCGCAATAACTATTTTATACTTTATTATACAACAATTTAGTTAATTTTAATTCACTTGAAAAATTATATCACGATTTAACTATTCTAACAATTAGATTTAATCAAATGATAAACATTTCAGTTGATAAATATGATCATTTAAATGATCACTTTTCTCTGATCATTTGAAACATTTTCAACAGATTATTGTCTTTAATTGTAAAAACAATTTTCAATCATTACTTAATCACAATTAACAATTTTCTCCTCGTATATTAATTCAACTGATTAATTACTTTTTCTCAATGGTTAATTGTTGATTAATTGTTTAAGGGAAAAAGTTTCGTCTATTAAATGATTAGATAACAGAGGTCGCTCATGTTGATCAAATTCACTTTTGTTATTTTTTGTTTACTCTCATTGATTAATTGATTAGTTGATTTTTAATTTGATTTTTTTGTTTCTTTTTTTTTTACAAACATTAAACAATAGAAACATCATCACATTAATTGTTCCCTTTACATGAGGAAGGTGAGTTTGCAGTTTTAATTAGTTAATTAATTATCTTCTCTAGTTGGAGATTTTCATTTTCCTACTAAAGGAAAATCCCATTGAAAGGTGAGGCTTTCAGCTGATTGTTTGCAATTATTAATCTCTGATTTTTGTTAATTTCTTGTTTTTCTCTCTCTCTCTCGTTGATTTAAAGGATTGGCCTGTAATTTGTGTTGATTAGTTTGATGTTAATTATCCCCAATCAACAGCTTCCTTGGTGTTATCATCTTCTTGATGGGTCAACAATGTGTATTTATGGTTAGCTCATGTTGGACAAAAGGCTTGACAACAACAACAACAACAACTACAAGTTTTGGTTATTTGATATTCATTTTGTATTTTTTTTTCTTGATTGTTATTGTCCTTTTATCGGTTGGTGTTGATTTTTTTTTTCTTCATCTCCATTGTGTTTATACATATGTATCCCTCCTCCTCTTTTGATGGTTAGTATAATGATGATAATTGTTGTGGTTTATATTGTGTTACAATTGATTAGTATCACGCTACACAAATGTATTATTATAATATGTTATATGTTGAGTGCGCAATTGATATTGGACAAGTTACAATCTATTATCATTTTTATTTTTTATTTTCTTCTATATATCAATATATATATATATATTTTGTTAATTGTTATATTCTTTTTTTGATATTTTATCGTCTAGGAGGCATACTTAAGTTTACCCTTTTCGCTGATTACACAAACATGGTTAAGATCTCGAAAATATTCATTGTAATCAAGATTAAATCCAACGACAAACTTATTGGGCAACTCAAAACCAGCATAATCGGGGATAAATGTATTAACTGGATTACGTTTGACAAAAAGTGAGGCGATCCTGAATTCAGCTACTTCCGATTCCTTTAATAGTTGAACAAGATGATGCATTGATAAACCAGTGTCGATAATATCTTCAACCACCAGAACCCGTTTACCTTTTAATGAACGAAGTGTCTCAAGGCCTATTGTGGTTACCGCTCCGGTTGTATTATCGTTAACATAACTTTTAAGTCGGATGAATTCAATGTCAATTCTTTGAGCAAAATTTCCAGCGTGTTGATGAACAGTTGATGAAGAAGATGATGATGATGATGATCCATTTGACAAGGAATCATTGGCTGAAGAAAATGGTGATGGTTTGATGGTTTCAGCGAACGATGTGAATCTATATAATTGTCTTAATTTGTCCAATAATTCACCGAAAAATTGATAACCACCTTTAAGAACACAAAGAACTGTGAAAGGTTCATATTTATGATCAGCGGCAATGTTACAGGCCAACATTTCAATACGATCATGAATCATTCCTCCAGGTATTAAGACACTTTCCAAATCTTCCTTGATACTATTTGAAACGCAGAAAAGTTCAATTGGATAACCTGGAAAATCATCAGGAATCACAATCATGGGACAATTTGAAGCAACGATACTGGACATGTTTATCTCTCTCACGTTGTGTTAATTGTTATGATTTTATCATGTAAAGTGAACACTATGATAGCGATACACAAACTGGTAAGTTTAAAGTAAAGTCGATGTAAAAAAAACACAAGGATACAGATCAGAAACTACTTTAAAAAGTGATTAGCAAAACAAGATGGCGATGGAAACTGCTGATTGGTAGAGAAATAAACCTTTTGGCTATTTCTTTATCTTTCTCTGTTTTTTTCTTCTCTCTGTTGTTTTTTTTTACTATCTTCTCATCTCTCCCTCATTTCCATTCTCTCTCTCTATTTACTTGCAGCTCACACAATTAACTAATCATTTGTGAATGAAAACATTATCAAGTCTCGACTGGCTGGTTTGATGGAATAAAACAAATTATTATGATGATGGAGAGAGAGAGAGAGAGAGAGAGGGAGAGATGATTATTACACCGATCCGAGTGCCTCTCAAGGTAATTCAATCATCGAATGAAAAAAAAAACTTTATTACCAAGCATATGAATGGATCACATGGTAACAAACCAAAGTCTATTTCCAATCAAAAATTGAATGGTGATTGGAAACTGATTGTTTAATTGGGGAAAAAACCACGTGGATAAATTGTTGACAAGGTGATTTCCATTGAACATGAATTGAGAATTTTTTTTTTGCTTAAATTGCAAAAAATAATCATCACCTTCAGGCTGAGGTGTTAATCCAAATGAAGGAATATCTTGATCTTATTGCTCTTAACACGTTGAGAAGTGTTTTGGTTTTTCAGGGTGAAATTTGGTAAATTTTGATTCTGTTAATTGTTGAGAATCTGATCTATTTGTTTTTTAATTTCTCTTTCTATATCTCTCTTGTTTAGATGTTTATTTGGATTAACGTGATAATGGTTGAAGATGATGGACCGACTTAAATGATTTGTTAATACGAAAGATCAACAAATTCTGATAAAATGGTTCAATTTAATCTAAATATTGACTTAATTGTGATTCTCATTCTCCCCCAGCCTGATTCCAAATGATACCAAGTTGGCAAATATTTGATTTAATTGTTGTTGATTTGTTTCGTCGACCAACAACTTAATCAAATATTTTACTCTCATCTATTACACTGTAACTTCCCATGAACAAGGTTAAATCAATTTGTAAATTGTAATTATTTCTTATTATCACCACAACCATTACCACCACCACTGTTTTTGATAATTAAGTTAATTGTTTTCCCTCTTTCTTTTATATTGTAGCTCTCTCTCTCTCTCTCTCTCTGGTGGTTTTGTCTTGATCTTAATTTTTGGTTTCGTCGTTGGATTAATTGTTTCAACACCATAATCATAATCATTACCAAACATCATCATCATCATCATCGTCATCATCATTATCATTCTGAAACCTGATAGCTGTGGTTAAAGGGAAACCAGTAATTACTTTAATGAACATTTAATTAGATGTATATAGTTTAGATATATGAATGGAAAAATATTATTCTTTTTCTTCAATTATATTCAAATTGTTGGAAAAAAGGGAAGAGGAGGAAATGGCATTTTCGTTTGATACTGTTGATCATGCAAGAGGAAACATATACATCTAATTAAAGTAATTACTGGTTTTCCAACCACCACAGATAATATCAGGTTCCTCAATGATTATGATTACGATTTAGTGTCATAGTTTTCTCACTCCAGAGTTTTGTCACTTTTTTTTTATTCTCTCTCCATGCCAACAATTAATTCATTTCCACCATTTAAATATTTAATTTTCTCGCCCAAACTTCATTCAAATTTTCAAACTTTCTCTCTATTCACATAATCTTTTTGGTTGAGAAAAAAGAAAATCTAATTCCCTTTTATTATTTCATTATTATTTGAAGGAAATTAATTGTTCACCTTTGTCTCTCGTTTACATTGAATTCTTATTTCCTTAAGTATAGTAATTAATTCTTGGTAATATAATTAATCTTGTAGCCAACAATTGAAAACTTTTTTGTACAATACGAATTGACGAAGATACAAAGTCGCCATCTATTGGATTCTTTGGTCGATTTTCTAGATGATCATTTTTTAATCATTTTCTTTGCAGTTAAATGTTGATTATCCTTTGAGATTGATGGTTTATGATGATGTTTTTTACTTGTTTGCTGTTTAATTGTTGAATCCAATGATATAATCTCTGGTTTATCCTTATTATTATTAACTTTATTTATTGGATGAGATGAAATCATCTGATGATAAAGTGTTGAAATGTAGTTCTGATAATTAGTTTGATGGTGATAATAATCAACATTAATAATGGATAATGATCTCTATGTTTATAATTTTCTCTCATTTTATAATTACCTGTTTATATTTAGCAAATCCCAATGTTAAAGATATAACGGTAAAAGCAAAAGCAATTAGAGCATAGATTGGCTTTGATTGGTCAACCCTTGAAATCGTATTGACAACACTTTGAATGACCAGTTCAACATCTTCATCTTTAACAGTACCAGAATATTCAAACCAAGCTAAAGGTAATAAACGAGCACATTTAATCTCATCTTTACCACTAGAAAATTGGAATAATGATTAATAATTTACCAATTTGAATCTAATTTCAAATTGAAAACTTACGTGAAAAATGTTTGCTTTCGTAGTTGAACATTGATCTGAAATCTTACACGACCTCTTAATGGTACTCCCAAATACTAGGATAAGGACAGAAAAAAAAAATGATCAATTGTATTGGTTAATTGTCAGTTCAATTGGTTAACAATTTGTTACCGGTTCAATATCAAGGAATGATTCATGAGCCTCTGGATCAGCTGATAATCCTTCAATATGCAACTGAGCCTCATTCAAAGGGGAATTGATAAAATGAGGCTGTGAAAGCCAAACTGGAGCTTCATGCATACATGAATGTAAATCAAGTACACCATCAACTGAACAATCAGGATTAAAATCATCCGATGAACTATTTTGATGATTGAAAAATGTCTCATTACAATAACATTGATTTTCTGGTGTAGTTTTACCAGAATTGAAAGTATCTTTTGAAAGTTTAAATCGATACAAATTGATTCCCTGCAGATCAACATCCTTTTCGTAAACAAAGATAAATTTCCTGAATGAAAAGTTTGGTAAACAAACAAAGAGGAAATGATTAAGAAACATGATGATGATGAAGGAATGACGATTGATTTCAATCATTTTGATCTTTTCTTACCTGCAAAGAGGCGGAACGAAAACCGTTAGAACTTGACCTCTCGTTACAAAAGGCGGGAAAAAAGTTCCATCGGTTCCTTTAACATGATTACACTCATCGCCGTACCAAATGTTCATAACTTGTGAATTTCTCCAAGAAACTATATTACCAATTAAGGGTCCACTTGAATAGATCTGATAAGGTCCCATGTAACTAACATTGAAAGTGTTAAATAGCCCGAAGGTATTATCCTTTAACCCCTTTACTTCAGGAAAAGGTCGACCTGAATAATATAATCTCCAAGCGCGTGCAAGTTGCCCTAATAGGTCAACACGTTTACCTTTGAACAACATTTGCTCAGCTGTAATTGGTTTGAATACTTTATCATCCAATAGATATAAATAAGCCTTAACTACATCAATTGTTATATCATCTCCAACGATAATATTACTCAAATAATCATTAATAACCTTTAATTATTGAAAAGAAAAGGGCAAGAATTAATTGTTGTTGTTGGGTAATATTATGATTAATTTTTAATTTACCAGTGTTGGAATATCAATTGTAGTGAAATTGTCAGTTAAATCGCTGGCTGATGATTCATAATCAAAGGTGTACTTTTTAAAATCAAGGTAAGTTAATGTTGGATTGTCTTCTAATTGTGAGCTATTGGCTAATTTACGTCCACTTTTGATTCTGATAATTTGGTGAGAGGAAAAAGGTTAACAATTAGTGAAAATTTACTGATGATCAATTGGTTGGTAATTTGTTTACTTAAATGAATATGGGCCCATCTCAATTAGCTTTAATTGTTCACAATCAGACAGAAATGATTCTGAATTGGTTACATTGAAAATATATGCATTTAATTTCATATCAGCTTCGGGTTTAAGCCAAGCATTGTAATATTCAGATTCATTGCTGGCTAAATTAATTTGACCTTTAATTGATTTAATTACAAAATCGTCAACCAGAAAATTGAAAATTAAAGCCACTGAACTAATTGATAAGGATAATATAAGTGATATGTAGGTTCGGGTGGCACAAAATGAGGCAAATTTAATGGCTGAAGTTGAGTCCATGGTGGTTAATCAGTTTCGATGAAATAATTGAAACAATTAACAATCTAATTGCCATATTGTTTGTTTTGAACTTAATTGTAATGATTATTTCATGAGAATCAATGAAGAAACAGAATTTGATTAATTAGAAAATAAAATTGACTTTGATTGGGATGGTTAATCATTAGGAGAGGATTAAATTAGAATCGCTGGTTAATTTTAATTAAATGCTTTTTCATGGATTCTATTGATTAATTATTGGGTTAATTTTAGAGCAATTGTCAAGTTAATTGTTGTTTTGATTGAATAATAAATTTCTTCACATTTGTTTCTGGTTCTTGTTTGCTATTTAATTGTTATCTAATTTGATTTAATTGACATGATCAACATTTATTTAACTGTTTATTTTAATTGTTTTCATGTTGTCAATCAAGATTTAATCATTGATTGTGTATCTGTGTATCTTGACAACAATTAACTGATAATTAAGAAGATAACTATTTTCAGTTCATTTTCAGTGTATTTCATAAATAACAATTTAAATTCTTGCAGTTAATTTGTATTAATTAGTATCTCTTTAATTGTCATCATGATGATCAAAATTTTTAAACAATTAAGAAGTTGATTGAATTTTAATCAACCAAAACCATTCCTGTAATTGAGTTGATAATTGTTTGGTTGTTTATCTGAATGGGATGATTGGTGATTAAATTGTTACCATGTAAATTAAACAATTGATTGTAACAATTAGCTGGTAAATTAAGCTTCAGGCAAAAATAATAAGATGATCATCTTGACCTAAATCACTTAGGCAACAATTTTGTCATCTGTGTTACAATTAATTATCATGACGTTATCACCTTTAATTGTTATAACATTTGATGATTATAACAATACAAAATGTTAATCATATTATCTAGAAGTTAATCATTAATTGATTGTTACTATTTATTATTATAATTACAAGAGATTCAGGAAAATGATTAGAAAGTGAAACTTTCACTATTTAAAGTGATCCAATAATCAGTTAATTGTTACCAGTTAAAGTTTAAATCTCACCAAGTTAATTTAACAACGACACCGACTCGTGAAATCAGATATTCAACAACAATTTAATTTCAATTAAACTAAATGAAGATGATTTCGTCAATCAATCAACTAATTGCTTTCACCTTTCTTTTAATTGCCATTGAAATGGTTTCAGGTCAACGTCCAAATCCCGGTGGTTGCCCAAAGGTTACTTCAGGATTGATGAGTTCAACATCATCCAAGTTTGACCTTTCAAAGGTGAGTGTTTAACTTGGTTAATTGTGATCAATTTTAATTGTTGATTAATTTGATTGTTTAGTACGTTGGAGTTTGGTATGAGCTTGAACGAACCGCTAATATCTTTGAGATGGGAATGAAATGTGTGACCGCTAATTACACCGCTAAATCAGACGGAACTGTCGCCGTAGTTAATAGGGGAATTTCAAAATGGTTAGTTAATCAATTAGAGTTAATTGTTAACAGTTAGTTTGTTTAACTTTTTCCCTCTCTTGATTCAAAAATAGGGGCCAAAAGATTAACCTTGAAGGTTCAGCTCGAGTTCCCGATTCATCAATCCCAAATAACCTACGAGTTACCTTTAAGTGTAAGTAATGGATGATATTAACAATTAAAGGATTTCATCTTTACTTGACCACAATTAACTTGATTATCTTGTTGATTTAGTTTCCCCTGAAGCCCCTTACTGGATCGCCGATACTGATTACAATAATTACGCTATTGTCATTTCATGTGCTGATGTTTTCGGTCTTGTCCGATTTGGTAAGAATTGTGAACCTTAATTGTTACCCAGTTGATTGTTGACAATTAATTGATAATTTTATAAATTTTTTTCCAATTTTCTTGCAGAATCAATCTGGGTATTGGGACGAACTACACAATTACCTGATTCAACAATCAGTTCAATTCACAGTCAAATTGAACGATTAGGTTTCAACCCATCAGCACTTAGCAAAGTTGATCAATCATGTCCCAAGTAAATCAACAATCAAATCAATCACGATATTGATAATTGAATTTTACCATTTTTCTGAAACATAGATCAATCCAACAATGTAATCCTATTGAAGATAATCAATAAACCACTTTCATCTAACTGAATTCATTCAATCTCATTTCTTAACATGAAACAATCTTTGATTATAATAAACTAATTGGGTGAATTGAGATGATTAAATAACTCTTTTGATTGGGTGAATTGATAAAGAAATTGTTTCAATAATTGTAATGATGATGAATTAGACAATGACTTAATTATCTAATCTTTACAAATAGACAGTAAAAACTTGATATCCATTGGAGTTTTTTATTTTTCAATCATACAAGATGATTAACTTTTTTATTATGCGATTTAATTAGAAACATGAACAAGAATAGATTTAATTTCTTAGTCTTTCCAGCAAGCGTTTGGAGCCATACTCTTGATGATGTCTTTGTAGTAAAGGGTTCGAGTGTAAAGACCAGCGGTATCGGTACTTTCACCACATTCAGTCCATGAACCAGAAACGACACCCATGAGGTAGTGTAAACCGTTGTTACCCTTGTGCATAAGTGGTCCACCGGAGTCACCTGAACAAGCGTCTCCCATGGTTTGCTTGTTGATGGCGCACATGTGAGTCTCAACGACTTCGGGGATTCGAACTCGTCCCTTCATTGATAAAGGTAAACCATTTTCTTTCAACAAGTAGTCGGTCTTAATGTCGTTACATTGGTCTCCTAATTGTGTAAAGATAAATATGTCAGATTTCATTCAATGTCAATTATTAACTAACTCGACTTACGGGTCAAGAATGAAACATCGACTTCTAAGAGAGTATCACTTGAGTCAGAGTTAGCGGAAGTGGTTCCCCATCCGGAGACGGTGAGTTTGGATAAACCAGATTCGCTCTTTGGTAAACAGACTGGAGAAATTTGTTGAGTGAATTTAACAGGCTTTGAGAGGGTCAAGATGGCGAAATCGTTGGAAAGATCTTGTCGGTTGTAGTTAGGGTCAACCCAAATTTTTGAGACTGAACTGGCTTGAGAGTATTCAGAGAAAGCCTTGACTTTTCCGAGGAAAACATCAACATTGGAAGCAGCGAAAGTTGAACCATCATCGTCGACAACACAATGAGCGGCAGTGGCGATGTGTTGTTCATCGATCAAAGAACCACCACATTGAGCGAATGATCCAGAGTTTCGACTAGTGTATGATCTAAAAAACGATTGAGATACGATTAGCGAAAAGAAAAAAGAATCTCATAAACAAAACTTACCGAATGTGAGCTAACCAAGGGTATTTGTGGGCTCGAACTTTACTTCCTTTGTAGATTCGACCAGCTGAACCTTCCATACCACACTCTGTCCATGAAAGAGAACAGTAAAATTAGTTTCGAAGTAATTTAGTCGATTATCAAACAATATTCACTTACCGCAAGCGAGTGAGAAGTTAACAGCGGCGACGAGGAAAACACAGGCTAAGAGAAAGACTCTCATGATTACGATAGAATTGAATTAACCAGAAGAAATAAACTTATTCTAATTAATGAATGATTCTGATTACGCTAATGATCAACGTTTTATACTCGATATTTTTTGCAGCCACGTCCGTCAAATATGTTCATCTAAATTTGATTGACAATTAGCATCAATCGCTCTGACTATTTGTTTTTCCATCCTTTTCCATGGCTTTCCTGGTGATTATTTCATTGATTGTTTAATAACAATAACAACTTGACTTGATTGACACCAACCAGTTGCTCAACCTTTTGTCGATTTAATAAACGGAAGCTAATTAAGATCTCAATGCTAATGATTGTTTTAATCTACGTTATTATCTTAATATCACATTACGAAAATGAATTTATGATTGTTATAACGCAGATAAACAATCAATCTACCAACGAGTTTGATGAATTTTCAAGCTGTAATTTGTTATGGGAAAAACTAGAACTGAGCGCAATTTTTTACTTCATTAAATAGAAATCAAATTTTGATTAGTCTGTCAATAGATATTAAGTATTATTATTATTATCTGAATGAAAGATACTTAATTTGCACCAATTTGAACAACTGTTCAAATTGACTTTTAATTTCGATTATTAATCAATTACGATGATGCTTATTATCATTGATGAAAATGCCAAAGGTTGAGATTGATTGAAAAATATCAAAAAACTGTTAATTGTGCGTAAATTAGGTATTGCGATTTGTTGGTTATTTATAGCTGGAAGTCCTCCGGGCCATTTATGAGATTTACATTTGATACCAAACTTCATTCAAAACAGCACTAAAACAAACAATATCAATGTTAATATTAATGAATTGATTGACGATTCCCATGTAAAACTGTGGAAATTAACAAAGTAAGAGGGATTAAGCTAAAGATTGAAAATCAATTGATTAAATAAGATTTATTGTGAAGATGAGAATCCACCACAACTTGATGTCTATTGGATTTTTTTATTTTTTAATCATACAAGATGATTAACTTTTTTATTCTGCAATTTAATTAGAAACATGAACAAGAATAGATTTAATTTCTTAGTCTTTCCAGCAAGCGTTTGGAGCCATACTCTTGATGATGTCTTTGTAGTAAAGGGTTCGAGTGTAAAGACCAGCGGTATCGGTACTTTCACCACACTCAGTCCATGAACCAGAAACGACTCCCATCAGGTAGTGTAAACCATTAGAAGCCTTCTTCATTAGTGGTCCACCAGAGTCACCTGAACAAGCGTCTCCCATGGTTTGTTGGTTGATGGCGCACATGTGAGTCTCAACGACTTCGGGGATTCGAACTCGTCCCTTCATTGATAAAGGTAAACCATTTTGTTTAAACAAGTAGTTGGTCTTAATGTCGTTACATTGGTCTCTAATTGTGTAAAGATAAATGTAAAATTTCATTCAATGAAAATTATTAACTAACTAGCGACTTACGGGTCAAGAATGAAACATCGACTTCTAAGAGATCACTTGAGTCAGAGTTAGCGGAAGTGGTTCCCCATCCGACGGTGAGTTTGGATAAACCAGATTCGCTCTTTGGTAAACAGACTGGAGAAATTTGTTGAGTGAATTTAACAGGCTTTGAGAGGGTCAAGATGGCGAAATCGTTGGAAAGATCCTTTCGACTGTAGTTAGGATCAACCCAGATTTCTGAGACTGAGCTGGCTTAAGAGTATTCAGAGAAAGCCTTGACTTTTCCAAGGAAAACATCGATATTGGAGACATCGAAAGTTGAACCATCATCGTCGACAACACAGTGAGCAGCGGTGGCGATGTGTTGTTCATCGATCAAAGAACCACCACATTGAGCGAATGATCCAGCGTTTCGGCTGACGTACGATCTAAAAGAGTATGATTGAGATACGATTAGCGAAAAGAGAAAAGAATCTCATAAACAAAACTTACCGAATGTGAGCTAACCATGGATATTTGTGGGCTCGAACTTTACTTCCTTTGTAGATTCGACCAGCTGAACCTTCCATACCACACTCTGTCCATGAAAGAAAAGAGTAAAATTACTTTCGAGATATTTTCGATGAATATCGAACAATGTTCACTTACCGCAAGCGAGGGAGAAGTTAACAGCAGCGACGAGGAAAACACAGGCTAAGAGAAAGACTCTCATGATTACGATAGAATTGAATTAACCAGAAGAAATAAACTTATTCTAATTAATGAATGATTCTGATTACGCTAATGATCAACGTTTTATACTCGATATTTTTTGCAGCCACGTCCGTCAAATATGTTCATCTAAATTTGATTGACAATTAGCATCAATCGCTCTGACTATTTGTTTTTATTTTTACAATAACTGTTCAAATCATTCTCTAATAGAAAATACGATTACGTGTAGTCATTGAAGATCAATCTCAAGCCTTCCCATTTTCTTCAATGATAATTATATTGATAATCAAATCATTTATGACTAGATCACAATTAACTTTCACCCATTTAGACAACTGTTCACATTGTCTTTTCATTCGTCCTTATATGACTTATAACCGCCATCTTGCTTTTAAACAATGAAATGATGATAATTATCATAAAAGTAATTTTACTTTCTCTTTCTCTTCCTCTTCATGGACAGAGTGTGGTATGGAAGGTTCAGCTGGTCGAATCTACAAAGGAAGTAAAGTTCGAGCCCACAAATATCCATGGTTAGCTCACATTCGGTAAGTTTTGTTTATGAGATTCTTTTCTCTTCGCTAATCGTATCTCAATCATACTCTTTAGATCGTACGTCAGCCGAAACGCTGGATCATTCGCTCAATGTGGTTCTTTGATCGATGAACACATCGCCACCGCTGCTCACTGTGTTGTCGACGATGATGGTTCAACTTTCGATGTCTCCAATATCGATGTTTTCCTTGGAAAAGTCAAGGCTTTCTCTGAATACTCTTAAGCCAGCTCAGTCTCAGAAATCTGGGTTGATCCTAACTACAGTCGAAAGGATCTTTCCAACGATTTCGCCATCTTGACCCTCTCAAAGCCTGTTAAATTCACTCAACAAATTTCTCCAGTCTGTTTACCAAAGAGCGAATCTGGTTTATCCAAACTCACCGTCTCCGGATGGGGAACCACTTCCGCTAACTCTGACTCAAGTGATACTCTCTTAGAAGTCGATGTTTCATTCTTGACCCGTAAGTCGCTAGTTAGTTAATAATTTTCATTGAATGAAATTTTACATTTATCTTTACACAATTAGGAGACCAATGTAACGACATTAAGACCAACTACTTGTTTAAACAAAATGGTTTACCTTTATCAATGAAGGGACGAGTTCGAATCCCCGAAGTCGTTGAGACTCACATGCGCCATCAACCAACAAACCATGGGAGACGCTTGTTCAGGTGACTCTGGTGGACCACTAATGAAGAAGGCTTCTAATGGTTTACACTACCTGATGGGAGTCGTTTCTGGTTCATGGACTGAGTGTGAAAGTACCGATACCGCTGGTCTTTACACTGAACCCTTTACTACAAAGACATCATCAAGAGTATGGCTCCAAACGCTTGCTGGAAAGACTAAGAAATTAAATCTATTCTTGTTCATGTTTCTAATTAAATTGCAGAATAAAAAAGTTAATCATCTTGTATGATTAAAAAACAAAATTTTTTACCGAATGCGCCATTTATAACTAATGGATAATACATATTTTAACAAGTTAATTCTGTCTTTAGTCCCAATTTTAATAAAAACTTTTTATTGGTATAGTGGTCGAAAGGTTTATGCCTATGGAACACAATTTTCGAACATTTCAGTCTGAAAAACGCAACGTACCATCGACATTGATACAAGTTTAGTATCTGTAATAACGGATCGGATAATCACGGTTATAAAAAGAAATCGAGGATTAACTGATATTATAAGGTGATAATTAATAAAATAGTTAAATGTTTCTAAAGGACAAGATCAACTTCATAGGGATTTTGTTTCCTCATGAGCAGTTCTGGATTCTTAGATACCTCACAAATTATTGACTATTTCGTTTCAAATAAAGATCTCTATGACTTATATTTTTCACGTTAAAGGGGGTTTTAGACTGAAACTTTCTTCATTCTTTCAATGTGGTGGTGCTTTGATCGATGAACACATCGCCACTGCCGCTCATTGTGTTGTCGACGATGATGGTTCAACTTTCGCTGCTTCCAATGTTGATGTTTTCCTTGGAAAAGTCAAGGCTTTCTCTGAATACTCTCAAGCTAGCTCAGTCTCAGAAATTTGGGTTGACCCTAATTACAATCGAAACGATCTTTCCAACTATTTCGCCATCTTGATCCTTTCTAAGCCTGTATTAATGAAAATCAAGATTTGTTTTTGATTAATTGAAGTTTAATCAAATACTAATTAAATAATAATACTAATCAAATAGTAATTTATATCTTTTCAATCAATTATTTCGATTAAAAAAATACTAAACATAAATAATTGTGAACAATGACCATCAAAAGAATCTGATTATCATTATTTTTTAGATCAATTTGATGAGATTTAATCTTAATTAAAACTCAAACATTTTCCTACTTAAAACTTAATGTTGCAATAACGATGGATCATTTTGAAAGATATTACTGAATAACTTTTTTATTATGCGATTTAATTGGAAACATTATTAGGAATAGATTTGATTTTTCAATCCTTCCAGCAAGAATTTGGAGCCATGCTCATGATGACGTCTTTGTAGTAAAGGGTTCGAGTGTAAAGACCAGCGATATCGGCACCTTCACCACATTCAGCCCATGAACCAGAAACGACACCCATCAGGTAGTGTAAACCATTATCAGCTTTCTTCATTAGTGGTCCACCAGAGTCACCTGAACAAGCGTTTCCATGGTTTGCTCGTTCATGGCACATGTGAGACTCAGTGACACGGGGACTGGGAATAGCCACTTCATCGATAGAGGAATACCATTCCGTTTGAATAAGAAATTTTTCTTAATATCGTTACATTGGTTACCTGAGAACAGATCAAGGAAATTATGAAAAAAAACTGTAAAACTAAAACTCTAAAAACTTACGGGTCAAGTATGAAACATCGACTTCTAAGAGAGTGTCACTTGCGCTAGAATGAGGACCAGTGGTTCCCCATCCGGAGACGGTGAGATTAGATAAACCAGCTTCGCTCTTTGGTAAACAGACTGGAGAAATTTGTTGAGTGAATTTAACAGGCTTGGAAAGGGTCAAGATGGCGAAATCGTTGGAAAGATCTTGTCGGTTGTAGTTAGGATCAACCCAAATTTCTGAGACTGAAATTGCCTTGGTATATTCAGAGAAAGCCTTGACTTTTCCAAGGAAAACATCAACATTTGCAACATTGAAAGGTGAACCATTTCGGCTGATAACACAGTGAGCAGCAGTGGCGATGTGTTGTTCATCGATTAAAGAACCACCACATTGAAAGAATGATGCAGATTTTCGGCTGGCGTACGATCTAAAAAGATGAAATTACTAATTGAGAAGATTAATAAAGAAAAGTAAAAATTGAAACTCGACTGTTGAGCAAACTCACCGAATGTGAGCTAACCAAGGGTATTTGTGGGCTCGAACTTTACTTCCTTTGTAGATTCGACCAGCTGAACCTTCCATACCACACTCTGTCCATGAAAGAAAAGAGTAAAATTACTTTCGAGATAATTTCGATGATTATCAAACAATGTTCACTTACCGCAAGCGAGTGAGAAGTTAACAGCGGCGACGAGGAAAACACAGGCTAAGAGAAAGACTCTCATGATTACGATAGAATTGAATTAACCAGAAGAAAGAAACTTATTCTAATTAATGAATGTTTCTGATTACGCTAATGATCAACGTTTTATACTCAATTCTATGCTTTGATGTGCAACAAGATGTTCATCTTCATTTGATTGACACTTTAATCAACTTCTATGAACTTCTAATTATTTCACCATCAATATAATAGTTGTTTCGTTAATCATTTCATTCCTTTGCTAACCGAGTCCAACACATGGAAAAATGAAATTTTCTTTCATATCAAATCATTTATGGCTTGACAACAACTTTAATCCATCTAGACAACTGTTAACATTGGCTTTTCATTTGTCCTTAAATTGACTTTTAATCAACATCTCGCTTTTAGACAATAAACTGGTGATTATTATCATTGATTAAGATGGAAAAGTCTGAAATTGATTCAAAAAATTCACTTAAACTCCATCTTCAGTTATCATCAACCATATCGTTAATTAACTGATTAGTAAATATAATAAGAATCAAAATCAAGTAAAACAAACGAGTGGAAAGGCCAAGAAAGTTTCAACCATAAAGAACATAATTTTTTTTTAATTGTTACAGTTTCTATCGCAATAATATCACCACACAATTGACAATTGGTCTTGCTGATTGTTGATTAATTTTGGCTCGGTTCCTTTTCCAATAGCTGTGATTATCATTAGTTAATCATGGGCTCGGGACAATCTTCACAATGTGGAATCTGTGAAAAAACTTTCATGGTGCTGTTAAAATAATGGTTAAACAAACTCAATTGGATATTTTAAATTGTTGTTTATAACAAATAATATTTTCATCATCATATCTTAATCATAAACCAGATCTTTGTTTCAAGATCATGGTTAAACATTAATGGCTCTTGGTTATTATTCTTGGTTTAGAACTGATAACTTTTTTTTAGAAAAAAAAAGTATCGTATACATAACGAGTCAGGCCAAAGTCAAATTGAGTCTCAAGCTGAGTTAACCTTTTACTGGACCTTACCCTGTTTTCAATGTCAAACACCCTTGGTGTTGAATAGTTTTTCCGATTTCACATCTCATCATCAAAAGAACCACTATCATCGTCTAAGAAAGACACTATTAGAGCTCGGACTTGACCTCTATTAGGAACCATTTTAAAAAACGGCTGATTGTCAATTAATTTCAATTTAATACCAAAATGATGCTGCTGAATTTCCGCTAGAATGAACCTAATTTTGGTGCCACAGGTCAAGTCTGCATGTCACACTTTTGATTTGAAAAATTTAGTGGAAATTTTTTTTTAATCATACAAAATGATTAACTTTTTTATTATGCGATTTAATTAGAAACATGAACAAGAATAGATTTGATTTTTTAATCCTTCCAACAAGCGTTTGGAGCGAAACTCTTGATGGTTTCTTGGTAGTAAAGGGTTCGAGTGTAAAGACCAGCAGTGTCGGTACTTTCTCCGCATTTACTCCATGAACCAGAAACGACACCCATGAGGTAATGTAGACCATTATCAGCCTTCTTCATTAGTGGTCCACCCGAGTCACCAGTACAAGCGTCTCCCAAGGTTTGCTTGTTGATGGCGCACATATGAGAGTCAGCGACACCGGGGACTGGGAACATTCCCTTCATTGATAGAGGAATGCCACTTTTTTTGAACACATAATCGGTCATAATATCGTTACATTGGTCGTCTGAGAAGAGATTGAGATTAGAAAATTATGAAAAAAACTGCATTAAGGTCAAAGATTATTGACTGTCTTCTTACGGGTCAAGTATGAAACATCGACTTCTAAGAGAGTGTCACTTGAGCGAGAGTGAGGGCCAGTGGTTCCCCATCCGGCAACGGTGAGGTTGGATAAACCAGATTCGCTCTTTGGTAAACAGATTGGAGAAATTTGTTGAGTGAATTTAACAGGCTTGGAAAGGGTCAAGATGGCGAAATCATTGGCAAGATTGTTTCGATTGTAGTTAGAGTCAATCCACATTTCTGAAACTGAAATAGCCACAGTTTCGCCTGTGAAAGCCTGCACGCTGCCAAGGAAAACATCAATGCTGGAAAGATCGACTGTTGATCCATCATCGTCGACAACACAATGAGCGGCAGTGGCGATGTGTTGCTCATCGATCAAAGAACCACCACATTGAGCGAATAATCCAATGTCTCGGTTCATGTATGATCTAAAAAAACAATTGAGATGGTTAGCGAAAGAAAAGAATCTCATAAACAAAACTTACCGAATGTGAGCTAACCAAGGATATTTGTGGGCTCGAACTTTACTTCCTTTGTAGATTCGACCAGCTGAACCTTCCATACCACACTCTGTCCATGAAAGAGAGACAGTAAAATTAGTTTCAGTAATTTAGTCGATTATCAAACAATATTCACTTACCGCAAGCGAGTGAGAAGTTAACAGCGGCGACGAGGAAAACACAGGCTAAGAGAAAGACTCTCATGATTACGATAGAATTGAATTAACCAGAAGAAAGAAACTTATTCTAATTGATGAATGATTCTTATTACGCTAATGATCAGCGTTTTATACTGATAATTTTGCTGCCACGTTCGACAAAGATGCTCATCTTAATTTTATTGATGATTGACACTTCAATAAATTTCATGGAACTTCGATTTGTTTTATCATCAATTTAATAATTGTTCGTCGATTCGTTTAATTCGTGAGTCATTTTATCTCAGTGCTAACTGAGTTCAACTCATCAAAAATGAAACTTGTTTTCATATCAAATCATTTATGATTTGATAACAATTAACTTTACAAATTTAGACAACTGCTAACATTGTCTTTATTGATAGTTGTCTTTGTATTTGTCCTTTAATTGCCCTTTAATCACCATCTTGCTTTTAAACAATGAAATGATGGAGATTATCATTGATGAAGATGGAAAAGTTTGAAAAATATCACTGAAACTCCATCTTCAGTTATCATGAGGAAAACATTTATCGATCCAATGATGAACCCGAAAATCAACTCGAACCCAAACCTGCCAAGCTTAAGATTGAACCTAAACCCCACAGGGAAATTTCCAGTAATCATAACCACAGTTGCGTAGTTTGTATGATTTAAATCATGTTTAAATTACGATAAAACAGTGAATCAACTGTTCTTCCCTTGCAAATTGTAAAATAATCAACAATTAACTGATTAGTCAATATAATAAGAAGAATCAAAATCAAGTAAAAATCAGTCGAGTGGAAAGGCAAAGAAAGTTTCAACCATAAAGAACATAAAATTTTTTTAATTGTTACAGTTTCTATCGCAATAATATCACCACACAATTGACAATTGGTCTTGCTGATTGTTGATTAATTTTGCTCAGTTCCTTTTCCAATTGCTGTGATTACCATTAGTTAATCATGGGCTCGGACAATCGTCGCAATGTGGAATTTGTGAAAAACTTTCATGGAATTTTCAATGAGGATATAATCCTAATCTGTGAGAGGTGGTTGCGTTTATTGCTTAATCTGTGCTGGATTATCCAAATCTCAATATGAAACAATTCAATCATCCGAAGGGCAAATTAAATGGTACTGCCAGTTTTGTATGATTGAAATTAAACGCTCATACGATGTGGTACCTGGATAATTAGTACCATTGGAATACACATTTAACCAGTTTAATTGACAATTCACTTTGTCATTGATCATCATTCTCATCATCATCATCTTCATGTTCAATTTATCTTATAACCATTGAGGAGATTGGCAGAGGAATCAAAATATAAACAAATTTAAACTCTTCCAAATTAACTATTAATTACGCAAATTGAACTTTGTTATTTATACAATCAAATTTAATTGTTGATCAATGATAAACTTTAATTAATTGTAATCCAATGTTATATAATTGAGAGAGAGATATAAATTCAATGTTAATCTTAAATCAAATTGTAAGCCTCATTTTTAAGGCTAATCCAATGTAATTTATATTATAATAAGATTACAATTATTGTCATGATTAAATTGTAATCAGTTAATTGGCATCAGTTTATGGTGTTTAAGTAAATTGTAGTTTGATTGAACAAATTGTAACAATATCGTTTAATTTGATTATCATTGGGCTTTTGTTTTCGCAATTAATATTTTGCTTTATTATTTAAATGTTGATAATTTTCATTAATTTGTTTAACCCTTTTGATTATTATGATTAACTCTGTAATTAGTAAAATGTAATTTAAATTAAATTGTATCGCATAAATTTGATTAACTGTTTGTTTTGTTTTCAAAGTGATTAATAATATATTGAATTTATTTAATCCTCTGATCAGTTAATTAGATTACAAAGTTTTACTGTTCATTTTTGTTAAGGTTTCTGATTTGTTGGTGGAAAGTTAATTTTCTTAATTATCATGAGCAAGGGCAAGATGATTAATAAATTAAAAAGGAAAGCGAGAAAGTAGAGAAGAGAGAGAGAGAGAGAGAGAGAGAGATTGAAACAATTAAGGATTAGCTGGAAAAATTTATGTATATAACAATCAAATTGTATTTACGTAAATACAATCTTGTTGTTGTCTTTTTTTTGATTGATTGTCTTTTTCCTTAAGTTAATTGTCAAAGTTAAGTGTTTCAATTTGGTGTTAGTTTGATGGTTACAGGTTATGACACTTGATTGTTGATAACTAATCTTGAGTTAATTGTTGATCTTTGCTTGATTTTCCGATGCTTTATTTTTGGTTTCCTGGTCCTTTAAGTTAGTTTAACTTCAGCTTTGTGAATTGATTGTTATACAAAACCACAAATTGTTAGTTGAAAGATAAATTGTCTTTTAAATCGAGTGTAAATAATCAACATTGGTCTTGGTTTTCAATAGAATTCAATCAAGAAAATCATCGAATGTTAATTAGAAAAGTTTAAATCAGCAATCCAAGAATATGTTCATTTGGAAACAATCTTAATGATTGGAAAAGGATTAATTTGACTTTAGGTGGGATCATCATCATTATCATCATTATCTTTTGCATGCCCTTAATAATGGGACAAAATACAATATCAAATTTATATTGTAAGTGGCAGCAATTTACGCTCTTCAACCATGTGATTAATATTTGATTTGTGTATATAAGGGGCTATCAAAGTTGGTCTCATGATTGTTGATTAACTGGTAAGTGATGTATCCATAAAGTCATGAAACATTGTCAATTTGTCTTAATCATTTTCTTTTACACCATTTGTACACCGGTTAACTTTGTATATTCTTATAACCCTGAAAAGGGTTAACAAAGTTCATTAAAATGTTTTAGAAGCTCATTTGCTCGATCACAATTCCAACCATTAAATTGTAGAACCTTTTCCACTGCTTTAACGTAAATCTTTAGGTAAGAAATACCTATTCGTCGAACCTCACTGAACATCTCTTGAAATGCAACATGATCAAATAGATCCCAATCTCGTGAGTATTTGCAGAACCAAAAAGCCATATCACCACAATACATCATGGCGAGCATATGATTATCACTGAGAACTCCCATGTCAATTAGATCAAATGTGACAGAATTTCCATCGGTCATTGTTTTTCTCCATTATCATCATCATTTGATCCTCGAGGTGAAAATGGATTAACGCTTGTCTTTTGATTTAATTCATCTTGTTGTTCTTTTAATTGTTTAAGACAATTCTCAATTTGTCCTTTCTTCTCTACATTGGCTTCTTGTTGTTCTTTCACTTTCTCCTGATTAGCATCAATCTCGTCCAAAGCTCGTTCCAGGTCAGATCTTAGTTCAGGAGTATTTGACATTTTCTGTAAAATTTCCCGTCTGGTTTCTATGTTGACAAGCTGAAATTGAAAGGAGAAGAGAAAATTGAATTATAGATGATATTTTAAAGTAAATGGAACAATTTTGAAAGAAATAAACAATTACTCTTGTTGATCTAATACTTGTTGAAGTTGATCCAATTCTGCTCCTAAAGCTCCAACAATTTTCTGCTTTGTATCAATAAATTACTCAATTCATTCATATTACTTGATTTAAATCTTTCGCACTAACATAAGCAATGTTATCATCTTGAAATGGATGTGATCGTTATCATTGGCAAATGAAGCTGGATGGTTAAGGTAGGTTGACGGAGATCACTTATATATCTGGCATCGATTTCATCCAAATTAGATAGGATTAAATTACGACGAATGCTTAACATTAAGTGAAAATAATTGATCCCATCTTTAAGATGATTTAATAGAGTCATTTGATGATTGTTAACCCATGTTGGATCTGAAGTAAGTTTGGCAGAGCAAAAAGCATATAAAAGTGATCCTTGTCTCCATAGGACACATTCACCAAAATCAATTCCTAAAACATTGACAACCGCTTTGTATGGATCACCTAAAGATGTTTTACCCTGGAAAGATGAAGAAACACCACCCACCAAAGAACGACCGAAATCACTACTATCAGAAGATGAGGAAGATGAAGATGATGAATTGGCTGAAGATGGAGAATCAACTGATGCACAAAGAGAAACAATTGCATTGAGAAGGTTTAAAGTGGTCTCAATGTCTTCCTCGGCTGAATCAAGGCAGAAATTGTTCTCTGTTAAATAATTTTCATGAAAGAATGTACAATCAAGGACAGCCTATAAAATAGAATAAAAAACACACACAATTAGCGAAAAACGAAAGAAAATAAAATAAAAACGGAAGAGAAAAAAAAATGGACACCAAAACAACTACAAACCTTTGAATAGGTTTCAATTAACTCTTTTATTGATGGATCATCTTCAACACACCGAGAAGATGTTGTTACTTTTAAATGTTCAAATTGTTCAACTAATTTGTCCATTGCTGTGGAAATTTAAGATCAATTGTTCACAATTAACATTAAAATAAGAAATAAAATCAATTAGGGAAAAAGAAAACAATTAAATTCTGTTTACTAAAACATAAGACAGATGAGAAGAGATTGAAAAGCAAACAGAAATAGAGAAGAAAAACTCTCAAAGAAAGAGAATCGGTAGACAGAGGAATAGAAAGAGAATCAAATGTAGACAGAGAACTTGAGATTTTCTTTGTTCGGTTTTGAATATTTAATCTCCTGTCATCGGAACTCTAATTGTTGTTGATAATTAATGTTCAGTTGAAAGAGAGCGAGAGAGTATTAAGATGTGGTGATAGTCGAATCAAATTAATCTATCAACTGATTGTGGAATTTAATAGAATTCAAGTAAAGAGACAATTTGATAATCGGCTAATTGTTGCTTTTGGACAGAAAGAAAATGGAAAGTTACAATTACGATTAAAATTACCGATCTTTAATTCGCGAAAAGACAAATTAAACAACGAGAGGAAGTAATTGATTAATTTTATATGATACAAAATTTTAATATGTTTTAAAGTCAATACCAATACTATTGTCTTGATTTAATTTTGTTTTTTCATCTTCTCAACCTTAATTGTTGTAATTTTGTTTTACTGTTTTTTTGTGTGTGTCTTTCAAATTAAGAAAATCATTTTTGGTAAGGCCGTGGTGGTGGTTTATCGCTTTTTATATTAGACCTAAATTGCGGTTCTTCTCGGTTGGTTGGCCCTTGGGATCTCCATACATCTCGAGATGTTTTATATGATTTTGTTTGAGAATCACCATCATCCTTTTTGATCTCTGTCTCTATCACCTCTGTCACTTCTCGAATCTTCTCTCAGGATCTCTATTATCACGTCCGAAATCTCGCCTTCCTCGGTTTGAATAACCACCATCTCGATTTTCATAATCTTGGTCTTTATCTGTATTACCATGACGGAATCCACCAGGTCGAGGTCGATAAGGTCTATCAATTTGGCTTGAAGGTTCATCGGTGGGTTTGTCCCTCCAGCTACCACCAGAGTCATCATTGTCTCGAGGAGCAGGGCGATTAAAGTCTTTAGAGCTTCGGCCAAAATATTTCGGTCTATCTCGAGATTCACCGTAACCTCCTCGGTCACCTCGGTCCCCACGATCTCCTCCTCGATCTCCTCCTCGATCTCCTCCCCGATCTCCTCTATCGCCTCTATCACCTCTATCGCCCCGGTCAATTCGGTCATCTCCTTTATCACCTCGGTCTCTTTGTCGGCTCTTTCACGATATGGAATTCGATCTGAATTCGATCGAGACCTCTATCAGGTCGACGAAGTTCGGGCACTTCAGATCGATCAGCAGTTGCCGATCCTCTCCAGTTATCAATAGCATCACCTTTAGATGGAGGTGGTTTACGTTCAATAGTTTTCTTCTTTCGGTGGTTCGTATTTAACTCGAGCTGCTTCCGCTTTCTCGAGCCTTTTTCTTCAATTTCTTTCTCTTCGGAACTCTAATTGTTGTTGATAATTAATGTTCAGTTGAAAGAGAGCGAGAGTATTAAGATTGTGGTGATAGTCGAATCAAATTAATCTATCAACTGATTGTGGAATTTAATAGAATTCAAGTAAAGAGACAATTTGATAATCGGCTAATTGTTGCTTTTGGACAGAAAGAAAATGGAAAGTTACAATTACGATTAAAATTACCGATCTTTAATTCATGAAAGACAAATTAAACAACGAGTGAAGTGCAATTGATTAATTTTATATGATACAAAAATTTTAATATGTTTTAAAGTCAATACCAATACTATTGTCTTGATTTAATTTTGTTTTTTTTTTCATCTTCTCAACCTTAATTGTTGTAATTTTGTTTTACTGTTTTTTTTGTGTGTGTCTTTCAAATTAAGAAAATCATTTTTTTGGTAAGGGCCGTGGTGGTGGTTTATCGCTTTTTATATTAGACCTAATTGATTGCGGTTCTTCTCGGTTGGTTGGCCCTTGGGATCTCCATACATCTCGAGATGTTTTATATGATTTTGTTTGAGAATCACCATCATCCTTTTCTTTTTGATCTCTGTCTCTATCACCTCTGTCACTTCTCTCGAATCTTCTCTCAGGATCTCTATTATCACGTCCGAAATCTCGCCTTCCTCGGTTTGAATAACCACCATCTCGATTTTCATAATCTTGGTCTTTATCTGTATTACCATGACGGAATCCACCAGGTCGAGGTCGGGTCTATCAATTTGGCTTGAAGGTTCATCGGTGGGTTTGTCCCTCCAGCTACCACCAGAGTCATCATTGTCTCGAGGAGCAGGGCGATTAAAGTCTTTAGAGCTTCGGCCAAAATATTTCGGTCTATCTCGAGATTCACCGTAACCTCCTCGGTCACCTCGGTCCCGATCTCCTCCTCGATCTCCTCCTCGATCTCCTCGATCTCCTCTATCGCCTCTATCCTCTATCGCCCCGGTCAATTCGGTCATCTCTGTCTCCTTTATCACCTCGGTCTCCTTTGTCGGCTCTTTCACGATATGAATTCGATCTGGAATTCGATCGAGACCTCTATCAGGTCGACGAAGTTCGGGCACTTCAGATCGATCAGCAGTTGCCGCCGATCCTCTCCAGTTATCAATAGCATCACCTTTAGATGGAGGTGGTTTACGTTCAATAGTTTTCTCTTCTTTCGGTGGTTCGTATTTAACTCGAGCTGCTTCCGCTTCTCGAGCCATTTTTCTTCAATTTCTTTCTTTGGCGGCCTTCTTTTAGCCATTTCTTCGAATTTCTTCTCCTTCTCTATTTTCTTCTTTCTCTTTTACGCTCTTCTTCTTTACGTTTCCTTTCTTCTTCTGCTTTGCGTTTCTCTTCGGCTTCTCTTCGTGCTCGATAAAGGCTTCTCGACGATCCTTTTACGTTGAACTTTCCTTTCAACCATTCGTATCTCTTTCGCTTCATCGAAAGCTTTTTCCATTCAGCATATTGTTCAACATAAAGTTTATGACGACTCTTTGATTAAATTAATATATTCATCACGATCAGCTCGCATTCTATTCAATCTTTCTTTGTGTTGAATTGCTTTCTCTTTCGGCATGTAAAGCAGCAATTCTTTCATTTTCCATCTCAATCCATTCCTCTTCATCATCGTTTACGCCATTCTTCATAGGCTTCCAATAGAGGAATTTCTTCTTGACGTTTAGCTCGTTCAAAGTGATCAATTTTCCTTTCATGATTTCGTTGTCGAGTTATCTGGTCAATTCTTTCCTTCTCTAATTGTTTCATTTGTCGAGTTAATGTCTTCAATCTTTAATTTACCCAATTCATCGTCATTTAAACCTTCAAGAAGCTTGGGATCGGTTGTTTTCATTCGTTCCAATTGATCGAGGGCCATTCGCTTCTTCATTCAAGATCTTCTTTAAGTTTCATTTGCCGTTGTCTCTCCGGCTTCCTTGGCTAATCTTTCTTCGGCCAATCGTAGTTCACGTTGTTTACCTTCCAAGATTTCTTTCTCCTTTTCTCTCTTTCCATTCCAATTTGCTCTAATTCAAC
Source organism: Panonychus citri (assembly GCF_014898815.1). NCBI lineage: Eukaryota > Metazoa > Arthropoda > Arachnida > Trombidiformes > Tetranychidae > Panonychus > Panonychus citri. Next base: position 386,539 of record NW_026515542.1, on the reverse strand, counting down.
CTTTCTCTTTCAATGTAATCATGTCTTCCAAAATTGCTTTATGATCAGCCTTCTTGTTTGATTCATAATTGGCCATCATTCGCCTCTTAACGTCATTCTTGTGAACCTTAATCTTTTCAGGTTCCACCATGGCTCTTGCTTTTTGTAAAACTGAATACATGGTAACGAGTTGCTGTCTAATCTGTTCACTTGGCATACTTTGTAAATGAGGACCTTCAATTATCTCCTCACCATGGGAAGCTCTTAACTCGGTTCCAAAATAGAAACATCTACCTCGATGATCAATACGAACTTGAAGATCATTACGACGAGCAGCTGAAACAATCATGTGTTCCAAATGAATTTTATCAATAACAGGACACAATTCAATTAGACGAGAGTATTCAATACTTTCATAGACTTGACTTATTTCTTTTAAAAGACGAATAAGTGTAACATCCTTAAGGGCAGTTGTATATTGACTGAGATCACCACTAATTTCACATGTTTCGATGAAATCAATACATTCACCAACTCTTTTAGATAAAAGTAATGGATGAAATTCAACTTCCAACCAATGGTAAAGGCTTTGAAGAGTTGGAAACGCATGTTGTAATACTCCCATTCTTTTAAGATCTTTAATTAGAGTAGATCGAGTTGGTGCCGAAGTTAAACCTAAAAGTGATGCTAGGTTTCTTTGATGATTTTCGATAACATTTTCTTCAGTGTCAACAAGCTTATCAATTTCGGGTCGAGTTGGAGGAATTGGTATGGAAAGAGTAGCACAAAAACACGAGAAGCCATTTTTGAACATCTTCCGGTGTAATGTTTTTCGAAGTTCTTTAGTTAAAGTGAACAGTTTAAAAGAGCAGCGGCATGGAAAGAGGACAATGGCTTTCCAGAAGACAAGGGACAATTTAGTATAATAATTAGACATTAATTGAGGTTTAGGAGTTTCTTGAATAAATTCATCAATCCAAATTTCTTAATATCATCTGTTTCTCCTTTATTGTGTCTCCATACTATCAATTCTCTTCTACTACCTCTTTTTTTCCATTCCTATGTTGTCTTTCTCTCTCTCTCTTCTCTTCTTTCTTTCTTTTCATTCATTCTTCCTTCTTTTTTTTTTAATAACTTTTTCTTCTCTTCTTCTTCTCTTACTTGTGTGTGTCTGTGTTTCCTTTGACTACATTTTGTTTCACTTTTCTTCTATTTTGTTTTTGTTTGTGTCTCTATTTTCACTTGTGTTGATATTTAATTTATTCTTTGCTTTTTTCCTCGCTTTCTTTCTCTCTCTCTCTTTATACTTTTCACTTTCTCTGTCTGTTACTCTCTTTTTTTCCTATCTCTTTCTATTTCTCTTGGTCTCTTCTTTTTCTCTATGTGTGTGTCTCTTTTTTTGCTGATTTTCTATTCTCTTTCATTTTTCTTTAAATCAAATCTTCTCCTGACCAGTTGTGTGTTTTTCCAATAAAAACTACAATGTCTGGATATGATTCATTGAGGAGTCGTACACCAAAGGAGACACTTTTAGAAGGCTTTGTTAAGCGTATGAAGAAATCAAATGAAGAAGGTAGATACAAAGGAACCCGAATTGACCATGCAAATTTTATTTCCAATGATTCTCAAGAACCGTCCGAGGATATGTGTGTAATGGTGGATAAAATGGTTACCAAGATACAATTGGCTCCAGTTAATCCATTAAATAAACTCTATTGTAGTTTAATGAGTGAGCAATGAGATTGACTTTGGTCTTCGTATATCAACAGTTCTAGCCAATTCCAAGGAATCTTCATGGATATCAGATTTCAAATTTATTGATATTCTAATTGACAGTGTTGAACCATATTCATGTTGCTGTGATGAAGAAAATAGTGATTTGGTTAAACAAATTGATAATGGTAGAGTTTTCTGCAATATCGTGTCAAAGATGATCTAAATAATCAATCTAAACCATGTACCTGTTTACAAAGATTTTGGTCTGGATTATTTATGGATAAAAGAGTAATGAATCTAGTTTATGGTTCATCTTCATCAAATGATTTAGATGAAAATGGTGATTCTTACATGAAATCCACAATGGATGATGATGATGTTTCTTATGATTCGGATGATGAAAATCTTTCTAATTTTATGGACACCAAAAAGCATGAACCTAAAAATCACCAGCGAATCTACAATCTAATTAAAAAGGTAACCGAGATAATTAGAAATTTATCATTTAACATCTCGGAATCTTCTATACCAAATGTTAGTGATGAATCAAGCGCCAGTGGTTATTCATATAACTTTGCGACAATCAATCTCTTGAAATTCCTAGTTCTGTTAATTTCCTAAAGATCAATATTATCAAAATCTTGGTTTGATATAATCTCCAATATTTCATCACATGTCGCCATTAACAGCGTTAACTCGCAATATTTAACATTTTAGATTTAATTAATAGATATTGTATCAATGCAATACTATCTTCAAATGACATCCATCAAATTAACTTGAAGCCTGGAAATAATTTGTAAAATTATTTCAAGATAACAATGATCCCAGCGAATATATAGCAATTCAGCTATTGGATCAAGAAGTAATTAACCTTTTACCTTTAATTCCAATAATTATAGTTGATGATTGTGCATATTAACTAATCCTTTTCTCTTTTTTCTTCTTATCTTGACAATTATTTTCTTTGTATCTTTCAGCTCTCCAAAGATTAACGGAATTATTAACCTGTCAACATGATGTGAGCATAGTGATCTCATCTCTTGAATTACTTTTCGCTCTCTCAGAATCATATCCAAACTTTTAGCCGAAGAAAGCAAATATCTCATGTAAGTTACCTTTTCCGCACTCTCATCCAATCGAAAACTAAATGTCTCACTTATTTACTCACTCAGTTTCACTCTTTTTCCTCCTCTTTATTGCTCACTACAATTTTATAATGTTGTTTTACTTTCTTTCTATTTTCTATCTTTAGAAATACTTGTAATGCTCCTCAACTGTAGGCTTCTTCATTTTCACTAAGAGTGCGCTTTCAAGGATTAAAATTATAGATGAGAGGCCTAAACCAATTGAATTAAGTAACAAAACACCTAATCAAAAAATCCACTCCTCCCAATACAACATCTACTTTAATTAAAAATCTATTGGCAAATAAACTGAGAACCAATAATAATAGCCAAGGAACATCACCTGTACAACAACCATTTCATCATTTTCCTCTATTACCACCGGATCTGTTACGGTAACTCCAGCTTCTGCTTCATCTCCTAGTTCATCAAATAAAGACAATGGAAATTGTAGTAAATCTGATACCACAACAATCATTCCTTGTACCATTAACAATCTCAACAGTACCTTTACTCAACCCAGAAGCCACAAGAACCTTATCCTGATCCAGCTGATTTAACGCCCAGTGCCAATAAAACAGCTTTCCAATTCATCACAGTCTAATAAGTCAAAGATTCAAACTCTCACAGTAATACTACACCAACAACGGTCATTACTTCTAATACACCATCACATTCATCAACATCTTCAACCTCATCAACTTCAACATTACATTAACATCATCCTCATCATCTTCATCTACTTCATCATCAACACCTTTGAATAACATTTTCGTTACCAGCACAAGTAATAACAACTCATCTTTATCAACAAGTGTCACCATAACACCAGCAATCGTAAAATACAACACCTTTAATACCAGCAGTGTCAAGTGGAGGATCAGCACTCAACAAGTAATTGTTACAGCTAATCCAACATCAACTGCAAACATTTTACAACCTCAAACAACCTGTATCACAACTGGTCAAGTTTTACAAGGTGGATCTGTTTTATACTCTCACAGTAATACTACACCAACAACGGTCATTACTTCTAATACACCATCACATTCATCAACATCTTCAACCTCATCAATCATCCTCATCATCTTCATCTACTTCATCATCAACACCTTTGAATAACATTTTCGTTACCAGCACAAGTAACAACAACTCATCTTTATCAACAAGTGTCACCATAACACCAGCAATCGCAAATACAACACCTTTAATACCAGCAGTGTCAAGTGGAGGATCAGTTAATACTCAACAAGTAATTGTTACAGCTAATCCAACATCAACTGCAAACATTTTACAACCTCAAACAACCTGTATCACAACTGGTCAAGCTTTACAAGGTGGATCTGTTTTATTCACTACACCAGGTCAACCTGGTCAATCCCTCCAACCAAATCAACCTCAACAATTTTTATTAGTACGACCATAGTTGGTAATCAACAGCAAACCGGCCTGGTTGGTATGCCTGCAGGAGTAGCTTCTGGTACACCGGTGCGATTAATTTACCACCAGGATTTCTTACCCAGCAACGACCAATTCAACAGGCCAACGGTGTTGCCCAGTTGCGATAACAAGTTCAAATGATTCATTAACTCGTAACGCAATTCAAACTGTCTTGACCAACTCAAACAAATTACCGATAACCGTTAGCACATCGCAAACTTTTGTAACCAGTCAACTGATAACATCCTTAATGATAGTTACAACCGCTTCTTCATCAACATCTCAGACAGCAAATTCTAATTCAAATGATATTCTACTGAAAGCTGTTTTAGGAAGTGGAATTGTCAGTGAAAATCCATCAACACCAACCAATTCGAACACTATTCCCAATAGATCTAATACAGTTAAATCATCGCCTTTGCTTAATGTTCTTCTCGATAAGGAAAACTTCCTGATTTCTCTGCCATGGCAGGAACTATAAATCAGTCTAATGTAAATTCATGTGTAACAACCATCACCTCTGTGACCACCTCATCATCATCAACCACCCCCTTTAACAATCCACCGATATTAAATACTGTTTCATCAGCATCAACTCCCATCACAAATATGTCACCATCACAATCTAATAAGGTGTACATATTGACCACAAAATCATCTTTACCAATCAAAAATGTGTCCAATGTTCAACAACAACAACAACAACAATTAGGAGGGCAGATAAACTCAACTACTGTCGCAACAAATAATCTCCAAAAGTCCATCACAGTACAACAATTAAATCCAACATTAACAGTGCAACAACAATTAGCTACTAATGTAATTCAACAACCGCCAACAACAACCCAACAATCAGCCATAAATAGTTCTGAAACCACATTAAACAGCTCAACATTAGTATCTGTTTCAACGCCAACGTTAAATAAACTAGTGTCTTCAACAACAGATTCATCAACTATACAAAACTTCAATATCCTCTACAACAGTTAAACCTATTCAAATTGACACATTGGAATCTAAATCAACTTTAATCAATATAAAAACTGAACTAAGTAATGGTGAAATAACCTCAAATTTGGTACAAGAAATTGGTAAATCAACTATCAAACCACCAAATGAAATAATATCAGTTAATGAGTTGAATAAATCAATTGAAAGTAGTGCAAGTAAATTGATCTCAAAAAGATCTAATGAAGAAGAAGATGGTAAACCTGAAGCCAATAAGAAAATGAAATCCAATAACTCCATAAATTCAATTAGCATAACGCCTTTAAAGAAGGAAATTACAGTTGAATCACAGCAATTAACTAATAAAATCAAAACAAATGGTACAAGTGTAATTACCTCATCTAATGGTCAACAAGGAAAAGAGTTAACATCTTCATCTTCACAACAAAACAAATCCATGACAGATTCAGCAACAAACACATCACCCCCTGGTCCCGTCAATGGAACTCCAAACACCAATGCCTCTAATACTGCTCAAACTGCAACTGTTAAATCAAAGCCAGCAATCAAATCCACCTCAGTCAATCTTAAAAATTTACAATTTCATTGTGAATGGCACGAGTGTAAAAAGTAAGTGTATCTCAACAATTAATCACTTTGCAATGTTGTCAAATCAAAGATTTAATGTTTATTTCTTTAATTGTTTTCCTTTCTTTCCAGAGTTTTCAATCGTCCATCTCAAGTTTATTGGCATGTTCATAAAGAACATGTCAATATCTACAAATACCTCTGAAAAAATGACCTGTAAATGGGGTGGCCTAGAGGGAAGAGGACCTGGTTGTTTAGCATCTAGACCAAAATTATCTTTATTAACTCATATTAATGTGAGTTGATTTGTTTTTCTGTTGATCATCATTGATTATCAAACTATGAAACTGTTTTAATTGAGTATTTTTTTTGTTGCAGGATTTTCATTGTAATGCTGCTGCCTTACAGCAATCGGCTATACGACGTGAGTCTGGAGTGTACCACCACCAATTGTGCCACCCGCTCATCCAGGTTACTCTTCTAACGCTGCCCTTTTAGCCATCCGAAGGCATGCCATTAATTATGTGGTAAGCATGAATAAAGATAAATTAACAAACTGTTATTTAATAGTTTCCATTATTATTAATCACTAATTATCTTTTTCTCTTTTGTCTTAACAGGAACTTCCCAAGCCCCCGCCAATTACACCTTTAACTCCAATAACAACTAGTACGTTTAACAGCAGCTTTAATCTTGAGAATTTGGCTCAAGTTTCATCCAAGCTTAGATCGTAAGTATTTATCTTCTATCTTCATGTAAATTAACCTCACCAATATAAATTAATCTTTTTTCCAAATCTTATTTATCTCCTTTTTTCCCATAGATTTTTACAAAGTCTCGAACCCTATTTAAGTGAACTTTGCATAGTCGAAGGACGAGAAGAGTCAAGAACCATCGCACAGTGTTTAGGTGTAATAACGGAAAGAAATGAAAGAAAAAAGCTGAATAGATTCATTTATGAAGAAAATCTAATTCAAAAAGTCTAGATCATCATAAGAAAAAGCGTGTTGATAACCAGAGGAACCACCAAAATCTCCGCCACTAAAGTATCAATTACTCAAGCGAAACAATAAATAAACAAGAGGATCTGATTGAACAATTAAAACAAAATAATACCATCAACTAAACTGGATTAAAATTAAAGTTGCCTGTTGAAATGATTTCAAAACCAAATTAACTTCTATCAATACTCCTCCGATCACCTTTTCCATGGTTTCTGGTTAACCCTCTGAGTGGATTAGTTCATGTTTAAAAGCAAATTGCAACAAAAAATTATAGCCTGATAGTTGTATAAATTTATATCGCTGAATGTTCAAGGTTATTTATATTTATGTTATATTGAGCATTTATTGAATGCATTTCTCTCCCTTTCTCTTTCTCTCTCTCTTTCTTTATATCATTTTTTCCGGTAAACTTAAAAAAAATCATCATCAATGTGAATCTTAAGTGTATTTTGGAGAGGTCATTTTTTTGTTTGTCAATAGCAAAACTTTGCCTTGAGGAAAAAAAAACAATAAGATGTTAATTGTATCAAAGGAAATTTAAATCTCCAGGGAACAAGTCAACGATGAGTTGATAGATTTAATTTTTTGCACGTTAAATTGTCAACAGATAAACAACCAAACCACATTACACACACAAGAATAATTAAGGATCAATTAAAGCAAAGGAACACCACAAGATTGATTGAGGAGATGAAACAAAAAACAATTGTGTATAAAAAATTTCTATTATCTCATTTTTCTCCCTCTCATCCCTATCCAACTCTCTCAAGTTAACTCTCCTTATAATCCCATCCCCGCCTTTATTTTCACACCTTTTCTCCCTCTTCCCCTCTCTCTCTTTCTCATCCTCTCCTTGTCTCTCTCTCATTCTCACCCATTTTTATTTAACTTTGCTTTTCGTGATCAGCGCTTTTTTTATTGCATTTGAATAAATTTATTGTACACCCATACACAGTAAGAGTATCCAAATTAATTGACAATTAATTGCAAATTATAACTTTTGTTTTCTGAAAAAAAGTCTTTATTGAAAATTGATTCAATAACATGAAAGGTTTCACATTTAGTTGGTAAATTAAATTATTACAATATTTGATTCGGGCAAAGTTTTACAAACTATTATTTTTTTTTCTTGTTTTCTGTTTTTGTTTTTATCATTTCCTAATTAACTTTCGACTTGTATAATTAGGAGTTTGCATTAATTACTTTACACTATTATTTCCAGGCAGCATTGAGCGTTTTCCTTGATGCCAGATATTTAGTTGCAATAGAAAATAACAAAAGAGCAGTAAGAACAATAATTATTAAAAGATTATCAAAATCGTCTTTAAGTATGTCGAAAGTTTTAGAAGGGGTAACTCGAGTATAGTAAATGTCCAGACCAGTGATAAAAAGAAGTGATGTAGATTCAAGGGAAGATGAACCAACATAAATTCGGTTAACATCGACTACCGATTGATTGTAGTTAATTATTCCTTCCGAGGGAATCGGTAATTCAGGTATGTAGGGTGGTAGGTAGACACCACCTTCCTCCATGGCTGCAGCCGAAGATGCATACTTTGAATTGGCGAATGAAGCTCGACGAGGATCGAGGAAAATTTTGGGTAAAGATAATATACCACCGGAGGTTAGAGCAATTAGAATATGCTTATTGGTAATACCGCGAATTGTTTGAGTCTCCCTCATGGCTCGTATTCCAGTGGGGAAAATAAAGGAAAGATGTTCAATAATTTTGGTGTTCGCACCGGTGGCGGTGGTGGCATTTCTTTACCCTCGAAAAGTTCCAATGAGCTAATTTCAATTCGACGTTGTTTCTCATTGTAAAATGAGTAGATGATAAAATTTTCAGAGTGAACAAGATGAACTGGATCGGAAGCTCGTCGATGAACAACCGAATAGTAAATAGAACCGGTAACAGCATCGAGAAGATAAAATTGAACCACATTGATTCGGCCTGAATCTTCATCGGAACTTTCCTCACCTCGGTTAACCAATGCAACCAAATTTGGATTAAGATACTTGTAAAGAACAGCTCGATCGGCCAGAACTTTACCCTGAGAGTGAACATGTTCATCAACCTCTTTCCATCGAACCTGAAGACACGATCCAGTTAAAGAGGTAAATTTAAACTCCACACTTTAAGGGCAATATCGCCCTCTCCCTTGGGTACACCTGATTCAAGATGTCTCAGTGAATAACCTGATACTTTTTCACTTGTCTGTTTGGAAACCATCATGTAGTAATTATCTTTATGCAATAAAAAGGTATCTCGAGTTGATTCTGGATAAAAGGAAACTTTATCTTCTTCATTCATCAAAATTAATCCTTTAACCCCTTCATCATCTGAATGGTGCATTAACATTGACAATTTAATTCGCATCTTATAATCTTTAACCTCTTCAACACGACCTTCCAATGGATTGTAGGAGATGATATAACCCATAGGTGAGACAATGGACACTCGAGGTGAGAATAAATTGTTTCGTTGAAGGTGAACCGATAGAACTGGTAGTTTATCACATTTTCTTCCACTTTCCATTTCAATTGAATCGATTAGTCTACTTTCTTGGATAATATCATCTTTTAATCGAGCATCATAATGGGACCAGATTATTTTACCCTTTCGAACATTGTCCAGGACAAATAGTTTTCCTCTTTGAGTAACAATGAATAGTAATTTATGGAAACCAAATACATCAGAGACTAGTGATTTCTCCTTGGAATCATCTTTAATTGAAGCTAATCTTGTTGCTTCAGAGGTGAATAAAGTTCCATATGATGAGATGATGTATTCTTGGATGGATGATATTTGTGAGTAAAGACGGTTAATGAAAGATGAAAGAAATAGGAAATCATTTGGTAATCCAAAATTATCATTTTGACTGGTTGTTGATGACGATGAAAAATAAGGTAGCGAAATAAATTGTGACCAAATGATTGAAGATAAACTTTCCTCTCGAGACCAATTAGATATTCCCTTGTAATTGTAGGAAACGATTCGTTGATCATCAAAAGTTACAATAAATTCAATTTGTGAACCAAATTTAACACATGAGAATCTGTGAACACCATTAGCATGAGAATTAGTTTCAATTGAAGTGAAGAATAATTTTTCCAATTTCCAATCAGAGCCAATTTTGTAAACTTCGATTCCATCATTTACCGGTGATATACCGAAAAATTGTTCACCATTAGATTCACCAGAATTAGATGATATTGTCAATCTTTGTAATTTAGGAAATACTGTTTGTAATTTCAATCCATCGCCATTAGTGTTCAATTTGTAAAGGTAATAGTTTTCCAATTGACCATCGGCTCGAAGTGATCTAAGTCCGAAATGTCCTAAATCGATTCCATTTTGATCAGAAATTTTATCAAGAATATATCTTCCACCATTGGTTAAGGCTTTAGGAAGAGGTTGATTGGACCATTTGATTCACCCAATTTAATATGATGAATTGAAGTTGTTGTTAAGCAAATGATGTTATTGTAACCAACAATTAAACAATCATTTTCTAAATTAACATTAACCAGATTATCTTCAAGAGATGAATGTTCACTTTCAATTGGTTTAGAAGCAGAATCATCTTTAGTTAATAAAAATTGGAATGATTTAAGTTGATTAACTGATTGACCACATACAATTGTAATCAAGCTTTTAACTGGATCAATGGAAGCCAAACAATTACCATCACCTTGAAGGAAATGATTCCTTTCCACAATTAAATAGCCAAAATCATCTTGTGACCATTTACGAAGGAAAATTTTACTCTCATTTTTAGTTTTATACAAACTAATTGTAATTAAACCATCACCCGTTGAACCAAGAGCACTACCAATGGTTTTCCCTTGTTCCTCTTGGACATTTCTCCAGGCAATCTCACCTTTCCTTGTAATTGCCGAGACAACATTTGTCTCACCGGTTACACAGAAGATTAATTCTTTACTTTCACTATTTGATCTAAGACAATTATCAACATCTATACCAATAAATCGTTGTCTCCAATCCCATTTGTAAATTTGATCCTCATATAAACCATGACTAAGATTAAACCATGAGAATAGAAAACCAATCAATAAAATCGGTAACACCATGAATCGTATCATCTTTTTCCAACCAAAGATCCACACACAAAGAGAAACAGAGAAAACAAATTAATCTATCATTGAGACAAGAAGAATCACAAAAGGGAAAAAGGTAAAACAATTAATAATTTTACACAATTGCAATCAGTTAATTAGAAGGAGAGAGAGAGAGAGAAAAATAAATTAATTGAGAAAAAATTTGAGTTGAGAAAAAGGAAAGAGCGTCAAGCGGATTCGGTTATCGAATTCGAGATTCGAATCCGGGATCATTCGAATTCGGATTTGTTTTCATTTGTTATTTTTTCTTTTTTCTCTTTCTCTTTCAATCTCAACATTAATTGTTTCCATTTGTCAAGATAATCAATTAACAGTTCCAACAGCATCTTAACCTTTTCTTTTTATATATAATTAATTAGTTTGTTTCTTGTTCTTTTTAATTGTTACAAATATTTAATTCTCTTAAAATCATGTTGGCCATAATAAATCGTGTTCTTGACTGGTTGAAAAGCCTTTTCTGGAAAGAGGAGATGGAACTTACCTTGGTTGGTCTTCAGAATTCAGGAAAAACTACCTTTGTTAATGTGATTGCTTCCAATTTATTTATGGAAGATATGATTCCAACTGTTGGTTTTAATATGCGTAAAGTAACCAAAGGAAATGTTACCATTAAAATTTGGGATATCGGAGGACAACCAAGATTCCGAAGTATGTGGGAACGTTATTGTAGAGGTGTAAATGCCATTGTATTCATGGTGGACGCAGCGGATCACGAGAAAATTGAAGGCTCACGAAATGAGCTTCACAATTTGCTGGATAAACCACAATTAGCCGGTATTCCAGTTCTTGTATTGGGTAATAAGAAAGATTTACCTGATGCTCTTGATGTCAATGAATTAATTGAACAAATGAATTTGGCCGCAATTCAAGATCGAGAGATTTGCTGTTATTCCATCTCATGTAAAGAGAAAAGTAATATTGACATAACCTTACAATGGTTAATTAATCATTCCAAATCTGGATCTCGTTAATTCCATGATCGTTGATCCTTTACATTTCTCTTCTCACTCTCACTCTCACTCTCTCTCTATCTCTATCTATCTATCACCTTGCTCTCTCTTCTTATTATTCTTCTCCCTCATCGTCAACTCATTCGTGGCCGACAACTCTAACAGAAAAAAAGGAAAATTCTAACAAAAAAAAAAGATTCTATCAATTAAAATGATTCATTTCATTTTATTCATTTCTCTTCATACAATCCAATTTTCCTTTGTTTACTTCTCGTGTCGTTTACCAATCAAAAGCTTCACCAAAATGAACTTTATTTCAGTTTCCATCATTTTCCCATTTTTATTCACGCCCCTGGAAAATTATTAGATCATTGATCATTAATACATAATCTATTATCTTTAAAACGAAAAAAAAAATCAATTGATTGTAATGATAAAATGTCTTGCAATTAAAAATGCGCCAACCACAATTACGTTTGATTGTAATGTCACCTCAGCCTCTTGAGGAAAACAAAATGAAACTTAATCACTTTTTTCTCCTTCTATTCTATCATAATTTATATGATTCAATTAATTTCCATTTTAATCAACAATTTAATCTCAACATTTAACCTTTGCCCTTAGTTAAATCAACAAGATTCACTTGATGGATTTACACTTGACAATCTAAAGGTAAGGTTAATCTTTTTGTCTCTCTCATTGTTTACATTTTCCAATGAGCATGTTTTTCACATCTACGGAAATACAAATCACCTTTAATTTTAGTCACATTTCACTAATTATAATTGAAACGCGATGATTAAACTTAATTGTTTGACCATTTCATTGATTATCGTCATGAGTGATCATTGGTTAGATTAAATTTTATTCCTTATCATTAGAATTTGCTACCATTCGGTTTTTATCGGTGATAATTAAAGGTTCATTTAGGTTGACGATTGATTATCATTTTAATTGATTAGGGAAATTACTGATTGGTAGCAATCAAATTGGAAAAACATTTAAAATTTAAATCACCGATTGCGAACATCGGTTCTCCTGCCATCTATTGGTTAGAAAATGAAAACCTGATCAATTGTTTTGATTTTTTTTCCAATTTTAATTTGTTTTCATTTTTTAATCTTTTTATTAATCAATTAATTTTAAGAATTTATTGTAATTACAAGTTTAATTTCCATTTATTTTGTGTTTAATTGTAATAGGTGAGTTTGGATACATTTTTCTTGATCTTTTTGTTTTCTCTTTAATTTTTGGTTGTTCATTTTTTTACTTTTCTAATCATATGTTACTCACATGATCTATCACGATGACTTGTATAATTTTCACTGGATTTGGACATCAATTAGTTGATTTAGTTATTGTGAATTTCAATTTTATATCACATTAAACTCCTATCGATAATTACAGTTGATTCAACAATCAATTTAAATGGTAAGAATTTTAATTGTTCTCAGTATGTGAACAGAAAATTGAATAGGCAAATTGAAAGTTTTCTTAATCTTTATTGTTTTCAATTTTCTCTTCTAATACAAAAATTGTATAACAATTTATTTCTAATTTGGATCTTTTTTTTCACTGTTTAATTTCAATTTCTTTTTCTTAATTTCCAAGGCCTCTGAAGATCGAACTCCTTTACATGTAGCCGCTTCCGAAGGTGATCTCATTAAACTGAAAGAAATTCTCAAAGATCCTAAAGCGGAATTAGATCCTACAGATGAGGTAAATTCTTATTCTGATTTATAAATCAAATTAACGGTGATAATAATTTTCTCTCTTCTCTATTCAAAAAAAAGATGGGATGGACTCCATTAATGATCGCTTGTTCGGCTGGAAGACTTGATATTGTCAAAGAATTAATCTCAGCTGGTGTGAACATTAATCGGCCCAATAACAATGGACAAACAGCCTTACATTATGCTGCCTCTAAATCTCATTTTGAAATATTTAAATTGCTTCTTGATTCTGGTGCTAATGTTAATCCACAAGATAAATATGGATCAACTCCTTTACATAGATCATCTTCCAAAGGCAATTCCAAGATAGTTAAATTACTCCTCGAATCTCCAAAAATTAATATCAACATTCAAGACAATTATGGAAATACACCTTTACATTGTGCCTGTGAGGAAGAGCGATTAGCTGAGTGTAAATTGTTAATTGAATCGGGTGCTGACATGGAAATCGAGAACAAGGTAAATTATTAATCGAAAAACGAAAATATTATTAATATTTTGAATTTGAATTTGAATTTTCGTTCTAATTGATTTGTTATTACTTTTTACTTTTAGGAAAAAAAGAAACCGTTGGATATGTGCTCAAGATACGCAGTTAGACAAAGAATAGAATCCGGTGATTTTGATTATGCTGATACCAAACATTAATTACTAACAATTAACTTGTAACCAATGTCAATAAGATGAACATGAATATCAAACTTAACTGAATTAACTTTTCTCGAAGAAAACAAAATTAATGTAACAAACTTCATCTCAAAATCAGTTAATTGTTCATCATATATATTCATTTAATTTTTTGATCCAACAAAACAAACAAACAAGACTCAACTAATTACAATTTAATGTAACAAATTAAATTAAATTGTTCAAACCAAATTTAAACACTTCCAAATAAAATCTATCAATAAAACCACTTTAATTAGATTCCATTCAAATTTCTCAATACTTAAATCAATCTTCCATAAAGCTTCACCCAATAAAACAATTTAATAGTCCAAATAATCCAATCAATTAATTGAGTTAATTGTTACTAACAATTAAAAATGCGCCAAGAGTCACGATCGTAATTCCTAATCGGCCCCTTAAACTCAATGCTTCGTATTTAAATTTAAATTGATTGATGAAATTTAAATCTTTGTCTTAAATTGTTTATGTTTTAGTTTAATTAATTTAATTGTTTAATTATTTGCACTTGTTAATAAGATTAAGCGTTGAGAAGACAATCTAATCCGATTCTCACCTTCTAAAGGTAAGTCTTGACTTTGGTTTTCTGTGTGCATGGTTTTCACTTTCAATGTTTTTCTCAGCACACATGGTTTTTTATTCATTTTGATAATTTGATTTGATTTGATTTTCTTTCTCTTAGGTAATTGTTTTAATTGTTTCTTTGGGTGTTTTTGGTTCTTTTCTTTGTTTTCCTCATTTTTTTTGGATAACCATGACAAACTTGTTGAGTGCTGTTCTTGTTGGAGATGAACTTGGTTTTATTAAACGATTGGATTTACATGCGAAAGCCAAACAAACCAAGGATAAGAAAATATTGTTAACCTTGAATCGGGAATTTATTGGTGAACCTTCACCGGATAAATCGGTATTGTCCATTACCCCCTTAGCAGTTCCTGACTATTTTCGCCAATCAAACGATCAATTGGAAGATATTGACAATGATAATGATAATCAAATAACTAGTTCACACAATTATTCCGACGATTTTGTTGATGAACCTTATGAGGAATCAAATTTTATTTATCTTATAGCAAGTCGACCAAATCATATCTATTTGTATAATTCATACAATCAAAGGTTTGCCACCATAGCTAATCCAGTTGAAGGTAATCTAATTGGATCATTACCTTTATCTGGTAATAGAATAATTTCCTGTTACGATAATGGAACAATTAATGTACAAAATATTGAGACCTATCTTATTGCTATTTCAAGTCGAAGTAGTAAAAAAGCTTGTAAAATATTGGGAATTGGAACTGAAACAACAGAAGCTGATCACAGTGATGATGATGGAGATGAAGGTGGGCCAAGTGCTTCGAAAAAGATCAAAAAATCTCATACAAAATCGAAAGGTATTAAAAAAGGTGATAGTAAGTATCCTATCAAAATTTTCATCTACGATTTAAACAATTATCGATCTTTACCTTTATAGACAATAATTTTTTCTAAAAATAATTCTTT
Source organism: Panonychus citri (assembly GCF_014898815.1). Lineage (NCBI taxonomy): Eukaryota > Metazoa > Arthropoda > Arachnida > Trombidiformes > Tetranychidae > Panonychus > Panonychus citri. Next base: position 370,724 of record NW_026515542.1, on the reverse strand, counting down.
TTCCTTCTCTCTCGATTTTACTTCTTCAGATTCAACTATAACGACAATTTTTTCACCCAATTGGCAACCATCAAATGTTTGCCTAACGTGTTTTAAAGTCCAAGATAATCGTGTTGCCATTGGTGGTAAAAATTTCGATATGAGAGTTTTTGATCTAAACACTAAGCAATGTATCTTCACGGCAAAATCACAGAAGCGCGATTGGCTTGGAATCAGGCATAAAGTTTGGACCTCTGATTTAGACTGGATCGGCCCATTTGCCGGTAAACAATCATTGATTAACACCTCAACTTTGGTCTCATCACCATCAATGATAGCAACCGCTTCCCGTACTGATCCGGTTGTCCGTATTTACGATCTTAAATCATCAAGTCGCAAATCAATTTGGCAGTTAAACTTTAAAGATCAAACTTTTAACAATGATTCAAATCCTCCCTCATTTACCAAAATTTGCGCTACCCAATCACCCGTTAATAACTGTACACCAACTCAGAAGATAATTCTTGGTACAACCATGGGACGAATGATGGCCGTTGACCTAAGATTTAATTCGCATACATGTCGACATTTAGGTGTTTTCAAGTGTTTCGGTGGAGGTGCAATAAGAGACATTAAATATGTTCCCTTGGAAACAAACATTGGAAAAGTTGTTTCCTGTAGTTTAGATCGTTTCATAAAGATTCATTCATTTTCCATGGGATCAGATAGAACTCGTTCCCTTGACCATCGTTACTACATGAAGACCAAACCAACTTGTATACAGCCAATTGTATCTAATGTACTTTTCCCCGATCAAGATTCCGATGATGAAGATGACGATGAAGGCGATGAAAATGATGAAGATGATAATTCTCATAGTATCTCATGAGAAATCAATGTGTTGAATCAACATTTATAACAATTAAATCTAACCAAAACTCATCAGAATAAGATGCAAACAAAAAAAATAGAGGCAAACAATTAAAGGCTAATGATTATTTTGTTTTAATACCTTGTGTGTTAATCAACATCATTAATCAACTTTCGCTCTAATTTCATTCAAGCTCATCAGAAAGTATTAACCACACAAAATCATCATTATCATCATCAAACAACAATTAAGTCTTTAATCAACCAATCAAAGATTATACTAAAGTAAAAACATAATGAATGATTTACCGAATTGGTTGAATTATTTTGGGAAAAGTCAATTGTCTTCTCTTAATCAACTTTAAATAGTTAAGTGAATATATAACCAACTAATTTAAGTTTCACAACTTTTTTTTTCTCTCCTCATATTGATTATCATGAGAAGCTTGAATTGAACCCTGTTAAATTCACAATTAAGGTTAACTGTTAATTTTGTTTTTACTTTTTGTTTCGTATTCAACTCTCTCTAATCTATTTAAAGTATTCTGATTGAGATTGTAATTCAGGATGATTATCAACTAATCAGAATGAGTTGAGAAAAAGTTAATAGTTGTTTATCTCTCTCTCTCTCTCTCTCTCTCTCTCTCTCTCTCTCTCTCTCTCATCATTTGTTGATCATCATTGAACCGCAATTAATAGTCAACTATCATCGACATCTTGATGGATTAATCAATGAACGTTCATTAAACAGTCAACGAAACCATTAACAGTTGATCACACACGTTGTAAAGTGATTAAAAAACCAAACATGTTAACTAATCATCGTAATAAATTAAATCATTTTGATTTAAATTATCTCGACTAGACAATATCAATGATGATTGAAAGCGAAAGGTTCATTAATTTTTATCGTTCAAAGTATAAATTTTTTTTTAGATTATCAGTTTATTTGAACATTCATTAAGAATCAACAATTAATATCTAAGCATTATTATTATCATTTGAAAATTGCCTCGATTGATGATAGTTGATTAGTGGCAGTTTAATTTTTTCGGATTTTATTCTGATTTTCAGTTAATTTCTTATTGTGATTAATTATGGTGGAAATGAATCTGTTGAAAGAAATGATATTTATCATGATTACAGGAACTGAATTAATCGATTAAATATTTAATCACTCACCTTTGATCTAATTTAATTGTTGAATTATGATTAACTTGATTTAAGAGGAAGTGTTGTCAATGTTTAATAATATTAACAGCAAAGATAATTAACTGCGATTAGTTAATTAAAGTTTAACAGTTGAGATTAAATCTCAATTATTTTGGACAAGATGAATTAGTAAATTGTAGACAAATAAAAAAATAGACAATTAAACAAAATAAGATGTTAATTAATCAGATGATGATGATTATGATTGTGATAATTACGACGACGAAGATGATGATGATGATGATGATTGTTATGATGAAGACAAATAATTAAGGTAAATTAATACAATTAAATGAAAAGAAATACAAACAAAAACATGGAAAGACAAACAAGACAATTAAGGTTTTAACGATACGTTAATTGATTTGAGGAAACGAGACAATTGGAAACAATTAAAACATTGTGACAATTAACACATAGAAATACAATTAAGGTAGACAAGGAACAATTAAAAGATGAAAACAACAATAAGATTATTAAATGAATACATTAATAGAGGAAAAATGTGAATGTAAGAATGCTGAGTTAATCAACTAATAGAAGTTAATTAACTCAAGCTACATGGCACAAAGAACAGATATTTAATTGGTAACATTGTTAAGAATGAAAAGGAACAATTAAAAAATTAAGTCAATTAGTTAATTGATTGTCGCCAGTTAAAAGAAGAGGGAAACACTAATTTGATTGTTTGGTTTTTCTCTGATCGCTAATGATGATAATCGATGATTTTTATTCAATTTCTTAACTTTTTACTATGATTTATGTCGATGACGGTGGTGATTGTGATGGTGGTGTGATTAGTGAGCCCGGAGGGAGATTTTTAAGATTCATTGTCTTTGGGTGATTCTGTGGTTGTGGTTGATGTTACTCTTTGGAAAAAGTTTCTAATATTTTCGAGAGGAGCTCGACTTAAATTGTTGAGTTGATTTAGTAATCGTTGACGGCGATTATTTGGTTTATTGGCACTATCATCATTTGAATTATCCTCCCCTGAGGTGTTTTTCTCACCCTTTTCAGTTGATGAATTACCTGTAGACTGTTGTTGCTGTTGTTGTTGAAGTTGTTGGGGTAATTGAGGTTGTAAAGGTTGAGGTAATTGTTGTGAAGGATCAATTGGATTACCGGTCATTGTTTGGAAAGGGTTCATCATTGGTGGACCATAGAAAGGTTGATTAAGGAAATTGAACCAATTGTGCATATTCATTTGCTGTCCAGGGGAACCTGGTGACCCTCCGGGTGTTGACCCGGGCATTGGGACACCATTGGCACCAGGAGAGTTTACTGGAGATGAACCTTGGATTAAAGGATTACCTGGATTGGTTAAGCCGTTAGCCGTTAATCCTGATAAACGAACTGGAACTGGTGAAAGGTTTGATGATGACCATTGGGGTGGAGACAATTGTGCAAATGAATTCCAAAGTTGTGGTGGGACACCAGAAGCGGAAGCACCAGGTCGAGGATATGAACCGGGTGAAGCGAAGCCAAAGTCACTTGGATACATTAATTCACTTCCATCGTTACGTTTAATTGGATCCATTTCCATTCCTGGTTGAGGTGAGCCCATGAACATTTCTGAGGGCATTAATGATCGAGCGACTCGTCGACCTAAAACTGAACTTGAAGGAGCGGGAACATAACGAGAAGATGAACCTGTGGCCGCTGCTGATGGTAAATGTTCATCGGGAACTTGATGATCGGGTCGATAGTTGGTATAAAGTCGACCATCTTTACCCTTCAGGGTATAAGGTGACATGATTGGATGACCTGGGTCACTTTTGTAAAAGTATTCGTTCACTTTGGCCTGGCGAGGGCTCATATTAGGATAATTAAATTGTCGAGCAGGTCGAGCTTCAGCCGTGGTAACAATTGTTGGCGCTGAAAGTTGCTGAGAAACTGAAGGTCGTAGCAACAAATGATCAGCTGGAGAGGATTGAGGAGGATGAGGATGAGGAGGTGAAAGGTTAAGAGGTACGAATCCATAATTGCCAAGATTTTCCATCATCAAATTGTTTGGTTTTAATTGTTGATTTAAACTTCGAGGTGACAACAATTTACCTGAGGAAAGATGATGTTGTAATGAAGCATCTTCATCACATCCACAATCACCTTCAGATGATGATGGTGATGATGATCGAGGTAAAATTTTATCCAAATGATGGTTATGATGATGATGATGATTACCACCATGGTGTCGATGACGATGTTGTTGATGATGATGATGATGATTTCCACTACTTTGAGCACTAACAACAAAACCTAAAAGTCCAACAGTTAAAAGTAACCGTACAAATGAATATGGATAAACCATAATGGAAAATTAATTTCGATTCCAAATTTTCACTTTCGAATTCACTTTTTTTTAAACAATTTACCGATTTTCGCAATTTTCTCCTCTCTCTCTCCTGTTCTCGTCTAACTAACGTTGTCGAATGAAAAAGTTGTCCCAATCCATTGAGGTATTTAAATCTCCTCCAATCATCGCATCAATGATCATTTACATTTGCATTCTCACTCTCATCTTCATTCATCATCATTTGTTTACTATCATCATCATCATCAGATCAATAGTCTTACCCAATTTACAGCCTACCGATTGGTGTTGATTAGTAGGTTGGTGTGTTTTTTTACCTCTCGATGGGAAGAGCTTAAGTTTTATCGTTGATCACAATTAAGAAGAAGGTAAAAGTTAACATTGATTTTACTTATTTCTAATCAACTATCAAAGGTTATCATTAGCTAATAAATCCCTTTAAACCGTTAAAACAATAAATCCAATCCCTTTAAAGGATCATCACCATTAGATTATCTGTAAAAAGATTAGCTAAAAGTTGAATGGGAATTTTAACCTTGATAGAAACATTAAGATGATTTAAGTTAATCATCTGAAATGTTTATTATCACTTTCTAATCGTTAACTTGATAATAATGAAAATGGAAAATTAAAAGTGAATCAACATCAATGATCAACTAATGATCGGTGATAAAAGTGAAAAAAGGGTTAGGTTTTTTTATGACGAAAATCAATGTTACTTTTTCGCGGCTTTCGAATGATCAAAATTACTCTCACACCCTAAGCCCCTTTTTCATCTTCATCATCATTATATCATCTTAATCTTTTTTTCTTCCTTTCTTTCTAACATTGAGATGAAGTTTATTATTGAATTAACTCTACCGTTACTCTCAGAACTTTTGAAAATTCATTCGATTTATTTGTCGCTCTCAGTTCGAAGGTGATAATTATTATCACTTTTTAAGTTCTTTCACTTTCTTTTTCTCTTTCTTTTTCTTCTCGATCGACATTCGTCTTGTCTTTATCTCCCATTTACTATCGTTCACAACTCTTGATTACTTATTAGATTAATGACTTTCTCTATCAGTTGTCTCTCTCTCTTATCTTCATCTTCATCTTCATCTCTCTCTCTCTCTCTCTCTCTCTCTCTCTCTCTCTCTGCTCCAATTATCTTTTAGAAAAAAATCTAACCCATTCAACTATGAAGCCATTTTCAGCTTCATTTAGATAATATTTCCAGCTTAAAAAATACACAATTGCTCATCATTATCATCAACAATTAACTGATTAACATTCAACTCAAATTAAGAGTAAAACTTTTGTCCTTTACTCTAAAGATAATCAAACAATTTAAAAACAAAAACAAAATTCAAATTATTCAATAATCTCCATAATTTAAACAATTTCAAATACTAATCAATCATCAACCAAACAAATTAAAGCTAATTTCTCAATTAAAGTAACAACAATTATATCACAATAATCCAATAAACTCAATCAATCCAATCCAAACTCCCAACAGACTAAAATTAAATTAAAAACAAACACCAATCAATCAAATCGCCAATAAACAACATACACACTCCAACAGGTAACAATTAACAAATTAACACTAATCACCATAAAATTCTAATCACTAATCACCAGTTAATCCACAAACAAAAAAATTAATAAATCACGAAAAAAATTGAAAACGAAAATCCGATTAATCGGTAATTAAAAGATGACCCCTTCTCTTTTTCATTTGTTTTCATTTTCTGTTTATGTTTTTGTTGAGTTGATGTTTTTATATCTAAATGTTTATATTATATTTTTGTTTGCAGTTTTTTATGTTTTGTGATTAACTAGTTAATCAAGTGAAATAAATTTATATCTACTAATCATTGAACCATTTAGCGCCAATATCCAATTTAAGTCAACTCTTTTTCTCCATCTAATCTTATTGGAACAAATTCTTCCCTGCTTTTCTCTTTCTCCTCTTTCACTCTCTTTCTCTTTCTCTATCTTTTCCTCTTTCTTTATTTTCCCTTTCTTTTTCTTCCTCTCTTTTTATTTTTATCTTTCCATCTCTTTCTTTTTTTTTCCCTTATAATCTAAATATTTTCAATATTCTCTTGAATTCTATTGACTTTATTTTCTCTTTGATCATATATAACCATATAAGAATAGATCAATTAGTGGACATCAATCAATTTTCACTCTTTTTCCTTCCTTGATAATTTATATATACAATCATGTCATCAACCAAACAATCAATGATGGACAATAAGCTGATCAAATTTAAGAAGCTAATTTATCAAGATGAGGTAACCGATTTAAATGAATTACGTTCAATGGCTTGGGCTGGTGTTCCACCTTCGGTTCGCCATATAACTTGGAAACTATTATTAGGCTATTTACCTGTGGTCAGGGAGAAAAGGATTGCAGCTTTAACTCGGAAAAGATCTGATTATCAACATTATGTTGAACAATATTATAATAACAATCGATGTCCTGATGATGAGATTTGGAGACAAATTCACATTGATATACCTCGAATGCAACCCTTGGTATCCATTTTTCAGCAAGAAATTGTCCAACGAATATTTCAACGGATACTTTACATCTATTCTATTCGTCATCCTGCTTCAGGTTATGTTCAAGGAATGAATGACCTTGTGATACCTTTTTTCGTCGTCTATTTATCAGAATTTATGCCAACCCATTCATTAACGGAACTTGACCATCTAAATGTATCAACACTTTCCGAAGAGGTACTACAAGGAGTTGAAGCTGATTCCTTTTGGTCATTAAATAAACTATTGGATTCCATACAAGACAATTACACCTTTGCTCAACCAGGAATCCAATCATTAGTTAACCTTCTTGCTCGAGTAATGTCTAGAATTGACTCTAAACTTCATAATCATTTAACCTGTCACAATGTTCACTATTTACTATTCTCATTTCGCTGGATGAATAATCTTCTCATTCGTGAGCTGCCTTTACGCTGTATCATACGCCTTTGGGACACTTATTTGGCTGAAGGAGCCTTGACCTCATCTACTGCCAATGTTACCAGTTCATCGACAGGATCAACTCTCTCCTCATCTCTCCTTGAATCATCTAATTTAACCTCATCAACCACAACCAATAATTCACTTGGTAATGGATCACCTTTTGCAGCCTCTTTCCATCTATACGTTTGTGCGGCTTTCCTCCGATATTGGTCAAAAAATCTTCTCCAAGAAAATGATTTCCAAGGGTTAATATTGTATCTACAAAATTTACCCACTTTTCATTGGGGAGATAATGAAGTTGAACTACTCGTGGCTGATGCATATTCATTGAAAGAAACCTTTACTCCCAATCATCTTCTATCATCATGAAATTTCAAAGCTAATTGTTAATATCTAACTCTGGATTTTTGGTTCACAACAACAACAACAACAAAAAAAGATTCAATTTGAATCAATACAAATAACATAATAAACAAACAAGAAGATCAAGTAACAAATTAATCTAACACATCAAGTCGCAAATATAATAATATTTTGTTGCTGATTCTTTTTCCTCTTCATCTAATATTTGGAACCTCTTCAATTTCATCTTTATTTTTCATTCTTTCCTGGTCCATTCTTTTTCATTTCTCTTCTCTCATCAATTTATTGTTAATTCTGCTCTCCCTATCATGTGTGTGCGTATATTTGTCTATATGTGTGTCTATTGCCAAGCTTTATACACCTTGGGAAAACAATCATACCTGAATTCTGACTCAATGGTTTTACATATAATTAGTTTGAACATTTTTCTTTATTTTTGTTCATTTTCTAGATGATGAAGAATCTTAATATCTTATTGTTTCTCTCTCTCTCTCTCTCTCTCTCTCTCTCTGACTCCTTTTCCAATGGTTCCTCAATCTCTTGTTCATGGTGGTTCATCTAATTTAATGTTCCAATCAGAAATTAACCTCTTTAAATGCTTGGCTTATAATTGCAACAATACATCTCACCAAGATTCATGAAGGGAATGCAAAGAAAACGATAATCATGAAAGTAAACTGATGAAGAAAAGAGTTGAAACTGTTTGCAAAACCGGAAAAAGATTTTTTTCAATGCCTTTCTTTTTTGTAGATATAATATAATCCTCAATGATACAATTTGAGACGATAATCTCTCGTTGATTGTTATTATTGTCCAACCATGATGATGATGATAACTGGTAACGATGACAATGGTGATGATGATGATGGTTGACTTGGTGTTTCCACTGGATGATGATGATGATGATCAAATTGATGTAACTCTTTTTGTTTACATTACTGTTTCTGGATCAAATCTTATTGATATTACAACTAAATTACCCACTCCACCCAACGGATTGATTAAATTTTCTTGATGATGGTAAAAAGAAATACAAAGAAACAAAAAAAAAAAAAATTCTCCGGAACAAAAAATGATACAATTAACAATGGAAAAATGGTATTCATTCATTTTCTCACTCTTCTGTTTAAGAGTTAATTGTTACATGGCTTGATTATCGTTCTGGTTTGTGAAATATTATTTATTTTGGATAAGCTTGACCGAGAAAAATGCCTTCACATTTTGCCGACATGGACTCGAGGATTGTGATGATAATAACAAGGGAACATCATTATCTTACAACAGAATGATATTCATGAGACCGTAATGAATTGAAACATCATCATCATCATCTAAATGATGATAATCCAAACAATCATATTCTTAATCATTTTCGTTAATCATCATCGTAATAATAATAAGGAAATTGATGAAACAAATTCACCAGCAAGAGAAACTATTGTCATGATAATTTCTCATATATATTAATATAATATAATATATAAAAGAAAGATTCTTTCTCTTCATCATCATCATCATCATCATCATCTCTAGTATCATCATTTACCTGTACTTATATTGTATATGCTCAAACAATTGATTATAATTATTACCATAACAATCAATTTACCATTTATTGTTGTTATTATTATACATATTCCAGAATTAACTAACCTCCAATACTAATCAAATGATAATAATCACATCTCTCTCTCTCTCTCTCTCTCTCTCTCTCTCTCTCTCTCTCTCTCTCTCTCTCTCTCATTATGATTTTTTTGTTAATTGTATAAAAATAATAAGAACTTGTTTTGAATTTCGATTGAGTTAATTATCCTAATTATTACTCATTATTACTCATACAATAAGTTAATTGGTACACAAAAAGAAAATGTAATCATGTTTAAAGCCTGCGGGTAAATTGGTTGGTGATAAAATGTATCAGCGACACAGAAAAACAATTTTATCCTTCGAGGTAATTACTAGATGATGATGATGATGATGAAAAACTGTGAGAAAAAGATGATGAAGAAGATGTCAAGATGATGATGATGATAAAAAGCATTTTTTTCATTGGATGATGACCGACCCGTGAAGATCATAAAACCGTGTTATGTTCAATTCGGAACAAAAAATTCTTAGCTTCTTTTATCTTCCTTTTATCTCTCTCTTTATTCCTTTCTTATCATCATCATCATCATCATCATTTCACAGGTATCTAACTTACCTGAGGCTTAAATCTCCATCTTCTGTTTTTCAAACTCTCATACAAAGTCATGTGTAATAACCAACACGTTACAATATTAAATGAACAAACAACATGGCGACTTTATCAATATCCGTTAACCAATTGAGATTATTATTGTTAATTGTTACCACGGTCACTTTATTTACACCACCAGTTGAATGTAAATTTGATTCAGCAGAGGTTTTTGGCCCATTACCTGATTTATCATCTTCATCTTCATCTTCATCATCAATTGATTCTGTTAATTCATCTTCATCTTCAGAAAAAGTTTCCATATCCAATGAATCTAAAAGTTTTCCTTCATTGTTTTCGCTGAAAAATCTTCTCCTCTCTCCATTCATGTCTTACAGAAATTTATCTTCAACCCTTTTATCATCCTCATCATCTTCTCATCCTTCACGTCAATCAAGTGAAACATCAATATCTGATTACGCTGTTTCTCATCCATTAATCAGTGATTCCAATGCACGAATACCTTTGTATCTTTATAATCCCGGATTAGCTCGTAAGATTGGATTAAGTACTTTATTAATGACAAGTGTTATCTATGGATTAACCATCTTACCAGCCATTTATGCAGTTACTGGTAATCTAAATCTACCCTCAGGTAAAATAATCAATTAGTTAATCAAAGTGTTTTTTTTGGTTCAATTGAAAGTGAAAGTCAAACAACCTACTAAACAATTAAACCACAATGGAAACACTCAGATATTAATATCCATTCATTTCCTATGATTGGTTTTCCAACGATAAAATCATGATGATCTTCATTTGTGATTAACAAGAATCGCATCACATGATAATAATTATTACACTCATCTTTTCATGAGAACATTGAAAAAATGGTAAATCTAATTTTACCCATTAGGATTTAGAGAGACTCTTAACCATGAGAAGAGTTTATGAAAATTTCGATTCATTTTCGAGTTTTAATTTGATATTAATCTAGACAAGTTCGAAGAGTAGGAAAAAAAGTTCTGAATCCTGAGAACAAATGATGAAAGAAAAAAAAAACTTTAGAATTTATGAGAGTAAAAATAAGTTGGAATAAGAAGAGAAGAAGAAATTATTTTCTTCACCATCACTTTTATTCTGAACTTTTGATTTCTATTCTCATGGTAATCAAATATAAGAGAAGAAGATGAAGAAGAAATTTTTTTAAATTATTCGAAGAAAAGAAATTATATATAAATAATCAAGGAAATATCAAGAGAGATTATTGATAAATACAATAGGATTTCATGGTCTATGTACCATGGAAAAGAAATGATAACAACAATTCAATCCGATAAATAGGAATTCAATGATTAGAATCGAAGAAGAAAAAATTTTTTTTCCAAATCAGAAAACTTTCAACTTTCGAACCTTCAAAATCGAGCCCATTTTGTTTCTTATTTAACAGAAAAGGTTCTAAGTTAATTCTGACAATTGTAATAATCAAAATCTAATCACGATTATGATTATCAAAAAGGAATTACAATTTATCATGATTGGTGGAAGCTTAATTTCCAATCATTTAATCAGCAAACTATTTACAATCTGATGAAAAGATTTTGATTATTATTTGATTTTCACAATCGTTCAAATCTAATAACTAAATCGTTGATAAAATTTTATCATATTGATTATCGTTAATTGTTAACCTTTATATTGGATAATAATATAATCATTTCATACAAAAGGGACACAATCAATTACCAGCATCAAGGTTAAAGCTAAATCAGTTAAATCAGTTGAATCCTTTTACTTTAGTACAAACAAAATAAACATTTATTTTCATGGATAACACCATGGGAATGAATCAGAATCCAGGAAAATTGAGAAAACTAATCTTGAATTAATCTTGTGTATCAAATGGACTCGAATGACCTTTTTGATTGTTATCCTTATTGTTATTATTTATTTTATCAGTAATTTTTATTAACTAACTAATCAACAGCAAGAGTTAATGGTCAGCTATTAAAAGTAATCACTGACCATGAATCTGTTGGGGAAAAAGTAAATAAAAAAAAAGGTTCAACCCCTTTGCTTGACCAGTGGTAGTCTCTCCTTAGTATTGTCCATCATCATCATCATCATCATCATCATCTTCTTCTTCATGATAAATACCCTGAAATTATCATTTTCAGTGGATGAATGAACTCGAAATACCTTAGAACATTTCAAACGAAACATAAGTTCGAGAGAAAGTTCTAAAACAAGTTCGATTGTATAAAACTTATTTCTAATCTTTTCTGATTAGTCATTTTCTATCAACAAGATAATTGATTGATTGATTGATTGATTAATTAAATTGATTAACACGATTGAATAACTCGTTTCTTATATTATATGTATAAACACTGTTCTTTGACTCTAATTGTTGAATAATTAATTAGAATGGCAAGTTAATTATTTATATAAATAATGAAGACAGGAAACAATTAAGTTTAACTTTGTAAGTGTTAAAGTTTATTTTTAAATTAAAAGGGTTGATTGTGATTATCCTTCAATGAAATTAATAGTGTGATCAAAGTTTAACAATTAAATTATCATGTTAGTAAGTAAAAAGTTTAATTGACAAAGAAAATTGTTAATTCAATTACAACGTTTGATTGTTATAATGTCAATCAAGTGTCTTGATCAAGTTTAATTTGCTAAATTTTATCATCATCACAATCTAATCAGCTTTCATGCTCAATTTTAATCAAATTAAGTTAATCCTCATAATTTAATAAATTGTAAATACATTGTCATAGTAGATTAACTAATAAATTGAGTTAATATGATCAAACACAATCAATTATAATTTAGTGAACAAGAGTTATCTTAATGATCACAATTTAACAATAAAATCAGCTTATGACAATCAAAATGACAATTGATAATCAGTGGGAAAGTTAAATTGTTTCTTAGATTGATGAAAATAATTTTGATTGTGATTATGATGATATTGTTAATAGTTAATGATGGCTGAGCAATAGTCTAGTTGATTAACCATAAAGGTAATAAAATAATATGAGAGCAAAAAAACAATAGCCTAAGGTCATTATTTTATCTTCTCGTGTTATTAATATTATTAGAGAATCATTTTCACAAAATTGTAACAACCGATGATGATGGAAATACATTATCAACAGAATTCAGTCATGAAGATAATGATGATAGTAAATTATCATCAGAATAACAATAAATAATATCAAGAATCATGGTTATGATTATGATGATTGTTTCTTATTGATGATTATCTTTTGGTGTATTTAACTTGGAATGTGACTTGTAGTCGGTGATGAAGATGATGAAGATAAGATACATGTATAAGAGAGAGAGAGAGAGAGAGAGAGAGAGAGAGAGAGAGAGAGAGAGAGAGAGAGAGAGTAAATATAATCTCTAATAATAGAAACTTATGAAGATAATGATGGGGATGAGGATGAAAATAATATACTAGATTAAGAAGAAAAAAACTTCTCCATCAAATGAAGTTAATCATCTATTGTGTCTTTTTATGGATTCATGATGATTCTTGATCTCATGGTATTCTGAACTTTTTTCACCATCACCTCTCTCTCTCTCTCTCTCTCTCTGTTGTTTTCTATTGTTATTTTCTCGTCGATTGTAACACAATAGAAGACAACGAAAGAATTTGTCAAAATTCTAAGGGAAAGAAAAAGAAAACGACAATCGAAAGAATTTGTAAACTCAGAGGAAGAATAAAGAATCGAGAGAATGTGAAGAATATCTTCTTACAGGTTATTCTTTGTTAGCAGTAATATGAATGAGAATTATTTTTGATTTCTCTCTATTGATTTCATTCATTTCTTTGGTGAGATTGAATAACGTCCAAGAGATATCGATCGTCTCGATGTCTTGTTCTTGTTGATTTCTTCTTTTCGCCTCAAGAAATATTAATAGTTTCCAAAGAAACCCCAACATTGTTGAGATAATTTCCATTCCAATGAATCAGATTTTTTTACCCTGTGATCTTTGTTATTATCACTAATCTCTTCTGAATTATAATCGTCAAAACTTTTATCTAAGATCATCTCTCAATCCAATAATCATCTCGATTAGAATTGAAAAACAGTAACGATAAGGATTTACAATTTATTCTGTATTAAGATTACTATCTTAATCCTCCCTGGATGAGGTAACATGAGGATAAAAAAACGATGATTAAAACTGAGTTGATCAGTAATTTCATGTTTCAATATATTGATTATATCCATGACTTACATGAAATGATCAAGGTTAACGTCATGATGATCATCATGATTGCTATTTGGTAACGGTAAATGTAATAATGCTTGATTTGGTTTGTTAGCCTACTGTCAATCATGATTGAAACCATTACATGATTTGTATCAACGATGATGATGATTGTTTCAAAATTAATATTTCTCTCATGACATGAGACAATGGACAGAGAGGTCAAGCTATACACACAAATGTAAAAAGAAAATGTTACCTGTCGGACTGAATGATGATTGAACTCTAATTCGAGAGTAGTATTAATAGTAAAGTAGTTTTTATTTAGAAGAATTGATTTTTAATCGAAATGACACTTTTTTTTCAATCCAATAAATAGATTAGAACATTTAATCCAATCGAAAATTTTCTTATTCTCATCTGTTATTATTATATCCAATCTTTTAGGACTAATGAGTAGTCTAACTGGTCGACGAAGACGGAAACGGTCATTTTACCTTGGAACACCCTGGGAATTACCTCTGCTCGATAAGCCGACAACTGAAAAGTTTCTTTCTCTCCTTGAGACAACCCTCGAAGTGAGAAAGGTCCACTCAACACCCTGTAAACGTCAACATCTTTGTAAAGTTTACCAGTGGTCATTGAAAAGTGAAGATCGACCAGTAACATTGACCACCCTGGAAAGAGCATTGGTCAATATTTTCGGGTAAGAATTTACTCCTTTTCCAAATTTATATTGGAGACTTATCCAACCTAATCACCAATTTCGTATCAATTGTTTCACTTGACCACAGAGTTGCCGCTGAAAGAAATGATTTACATCTTAAATTGGTTCCCGCTGTTAAATTGTATTCGGAAGCAGCTCTGGTTGCCTTAACCGGATCAAATTGTTCACTAATTTATCCTTGCACAGAGGATATTAATTACAAGAAAGGCTCAAGAATATTTTAAATTATATCTTAATCATTTGGATTATAAACAAATTAAATCTCTCACAACGATTAATAAATTATCTTCACTAAGTAAATATCAATACATTCAAACAATTAACCATAATGAGATTGCAAATCAATCAACTTCAAATATTTATTGTTAAACTATTATCTTATTGATTGAATAATAAAAAGTTTTCTTAACAAATAGTATCCTCAACAATCAATTACTTAATCAATTGGATGATTACAATCAGAATGGTTGTTGACAATTACAATTGTATAATTGTTTCAATCAAAGACTTCCAATCAAGGTTAGAGTGAAACATTTATCTTGAAAGTGATTCTATTCAATCAAATTAAATATTAAAATTTCAATCTAAACAAAAATAGAATCAAATTCTTATAGCCTAAAGCTAAATTCACTTGTATTGCAAAGTCACAATTAACATTTAACTGTAGACAGGAAATTATAATTAGCAATTAAATTATTGATACAGTTTGACTTGTTGATCAAAGTAAAAAACTTAAATTAAGCCAGAATTTGATTGCAATTACTTTTTAGTTAATTAAATTGACTGCAATTGATTTGATTTTCATTTTAAAGATAAACATAAACTTCACAGTTCCAATGAAACTTTTTATCGGAATCAAATTCCCATGATTAATGGTTATCAGCAATTGATTATAACGATTCTCGGCAAACCAATGTAAATATTATTCAATATTAATTGTATTTTCCAAGGAGGATAAAAGTTTCTGTTTTCAATTCTACCATTTAAACTTGAATAAGTTCAAAACTTTTTTCTCCATTGAAAATCTAAAATTGCCTGAGGAAGATTTTATATTTTTCCCTCTATCTCTCTCTCTATGTGTTTTTCCATTACTAAATATTAACCACTTTTAAAATTCATATATACCATGATCATGGTGATGCTCATCTTGATACTTGGATTAATATATTACAATTTCTATGCTGACAAAATGAATTGAAATACTCAAGATGTAAATGTAAATACATGTTTTCTATTCATTGGAATCCATGACAGGGATGGATAACAATATATACAGAGAATGCTAATAATCATGTCAGAATAATAGAAAATACGATTTTTTACCAGCAAAAAAAAAATAGTTCTCTTGGTATTTTGTCAGGGTTTCAGCTCTAAGCATCAAAGTAACATCATTATATTCAAGCAACAATTTCCATATCTTCAGATATTATCACTATCATGGAAGGTTGAAAATTATCATCATTGTGATTATTATATTTATAATCAACATCTCGCTATTTTTTTCTCTTATAATAATTCACATGATCCCTAAGGCAATCCAGACATTTCCATATGAAATATATCATGTCAATCATGCAATTCAAAACAGAATGTTTGACTTTTCATAAGAGTAATTAAAATTTTCGTATTACAAACAGGTAGACAAATTTGTCCTTTTCATTTGTCAAGTCGAATATTTGTAGCATTTGTAAGCCTAATGTTAACTTAATTGTTCACAATTCAAATAGATTATTCCAAAATCCAAATTATGACTCAGAATTTACAATTAACGTAATAGGATATCAACAGACATACCCTGAATACAACTTTTGCAATAAATACAGATAATGTACATTATTTTTAATAACTACAAGTATAATTAACTTAAATCAAAAGAGTTAACCTTCAGCTTTACTATTTAATTCATTCATAATTTCTTATTGTTTACATTTCTAGTTGATAACTGTTATATTTTGATTAATGGATTAAAATTATCAATGATTTTTCATTTGAAAAGGTGACTCTTAGATGGTGAGGCTCTATGATGCTTTAAAAAAAGTATTGTTACTTAAGATATCAGAGAAGATTGTTCTTACGCCATTCCCACAAAGAACATTTTTAATATTTGAATTAGCCTAGGTAATTTCTTATATAACTAATAAAGTGATTTGATCATCTAATATTTCAATTAATCTGATTGCAAAAATTTCAAGTTGAAAGAAATGAAAATTTCAATCTCGTCAATTGGTGAAAATTTAGAGTTGCAATGAATAACCAGAGTATCAAAGTAAAATAAACAATAAAAACTCTTTTAATTACAATCAACTGATCTCAATCAGAATTTTTTGGTTGCAATTGAAATATGCTGCTACAATTGCTCGTACAAACCTTGATGTCTTACAATTTACAAGTGGAAAATAAATCCATTATAAAGCTCTTATTCGTCTTTCTATTGAAATTAATTATCATAATCAACTTTGGTAAATTTGGCTCATCATGATGAATTGGATTACTATTATTAATGGTATCATTATCATATCATCATTTGCACAAAGTAAAGGGTTAGAATTGTTTAAAAGTACTTATTGCAACTAACATTATTGTAAAATTCTTGTGGAATTTAATTGTTAAGGTGAACGAAAATAAAATAACAATAATAACAATAACAATAAACTTCACTTGATTATCTGATGTAACCTGATGAGTATGATAATCATTGGAAATAAAATATTCTGTGAACTCAGATAATAAAAAATTTCAACAAATCAACAAATGAAACTTTTTCATTTTTTCTCTTTTCTACTTATCAAATAGAAAAAATATGATTATTTAATTACAATTGTAATTATTGATTGATGTCCATTTAATTGTAATAAAATATTAAGATTAACTATTATTATTATTAACATAATATTGTAACCCGATCTTTTCTATTGAAATAAATTTACCTCACAAAAATTTTCTTCCACCTTATCCATATTAACATTTAGGTGCATATGTCGACGATAATTTAGATGCATAGATTATGTAGTGTAAAATAAAGTAAAAGAAAATAGTAAAATCAGATTCCTTTGGCACGTTCATTGTAATAGAATCTAAACCTGTTAATTTCTCACTGGCATTCAGTTATGAGAAAAGTTTCGTTACAAAAAATAATCTACTTAATTAAATTGATTTTCTTTGTGTATTTGGCTTAATCAACTGTGTTATGATAAAACACGTGAATATAGTGGAGTCTTAGACAGTGATGTACTATCAGGTGGATATATTTCCATAAAATTATTCTTTCAATTATTTCCACAGGTAAATACCTTTTGGTTTCGTTATGACCATAATGTTAACTGATATTCGATTGGGAAGTGGTTATTAAACAAGAATTAGCTGTAATTGGCCTCGTAAACAATATGCAAAGTAAACTAAGTTCTATTCATAGCTTTATATTATATTCGATGCAAATTTTTAGAATAGTAGAAAAGAATAGTGGAATTTTTTCTCGTACTATTTTATCCTAACAAAAATCAACTTTTGATTTACAAATAATTATTGTTAATTTTCCTTATCAAGAAAAATATACATGTAGCTGCTTATGAATTGATACTATGATAATTGACCTGAAGATCTTGTTAAGTTAATCTTGTAAATTATTTTTTACTTCTTATTTGACTTACCTAACTGAACTTTCATCTTCCATGATTAAACTTGATTCACTTAATACTACAATTGTATCATTTGAAATGGTTAAGCTGAAAGTTGATTTATTATTGTGAACATTATTAGTTTAGTAACTTTTAGTTAGTTTAATCAATTGAGTGTTAAAAGTAATAATCTCAGTGTTTATTGTCCATGTGAATACAAACACATTGCCATGGGAACATAAGGAGAGGAAAATCAAAAATGATGCTGATGATCATGATGGTCATGATCATGATTGATGATAAGTTTACAGCATTCACAAGTTATAAACTATCAACAGAGTTCAGTTGACATCTTTGAGGATTTATCATATGTATAAGACCATTTCCTTGCCATAAGCTTCAATCAGATGAAAGTTCACTCGACTTGGAATTTGATTAACTAGCAATATGATGCAGATAAACACTGAATTTGAATGGTAACTATTACGGAAATGATAAACTCTTGATGATTCATAAGTATCTCACAAATCATATTCATACCAAGAATACAAAAAGATACCCTTGAATCTATCATGTAGTATTAAAAGATTTCATAGAGAGTAAATTAGATAATCATGATTTACTTATGCATCTTATATAAAAGTCGTAATGTTTTATCATTCCAAGGTAAGAATTACCTTTCACTTCATGGTATTAAATCAGAATTCCTTCTTGCTCCAAGAATGTTTTTCTATTGAAATTGATAAGTGGTTTTCGAGACAAAAAAGAGATGAAGATGCATCATGTAGATGAAAATTTCGTTTAGGAACTTTTTTTATTCTTTGTTATTCTTTGGATTTCATGTCGAAAATTTTTTCCTCTCTCTCTCTCTCTTTCTATTTCTTTCTTATTTTTTTCCATTTTCCCTCTTTGGTGCAGGGAAAGAAAGTTCTGGTTATGAATAAAAACAGAACTGGGAACAAGGAGAGATAAATTCTCTGTCTTTAATATAGAACTAATTGTTCTCAGAGATAATCTTTTGTATTCCTTTTTATTGATTCGAAAAGTGAGACAAAATAGAAAAATTTCTCTCTCTCTCTCTCTCTTCTCACCTCACAATCTTATCCATCAATTGATGAGCTAAAGAATAAGAAAACAATGAAGAAGAGAAAAAAGAAAAATAAACTGGCAAAAACTTTTCTTTTTCCAATTTTTTTCTATTAGTTTTTCTACTCAATTTATGTTCTAAAGGCCGAGATATTCAATTAGTAAACTCAGAACTTTTAGAACTTCTTTCACTTTGATCAACTTGTTTCTCTTCCTCTTTCTAAATATTTACTGAAATTGCGAGTTAAATCATAACTGTTTTCGAGTCTAAACATATAATGACCTTAAGACATTATCATGGTTTCGATAGTCATATGATATCGTATTTTTCATTCATGTGATTTTATTAAATTTCATCTGTAACTTGACCACGAGTTTTACCAGAATTATTTGTTAATAATGATCATCAAGGGTCATTATCGATGAGAAAACTCCTCTATCTTTATTCAGTAAATCGGTAAGTATATATAATCACCATGTTTAGATTTTCTCATATGATTAAATGAATTTTTCCCCTGGATCTCAGTTAACCTGGAATAGTGTTCGTACTTGAATTGCTTTGGTTGATTAAACTTGATAGAGTATCAAATATACAAATGTAAGAGTGGTAATTGTGTTAAATTGATTCATGGAACTGGAAATGTAGACTTGGTAACAGAGATCCATGAAAATCTTAACTCATTCATGGTAAAAGTTTAAGTTGTTTCTCACTTTGATTCTTAAGACTTTTGTTTACATGTGAATTCACATTTAAGAAATAATCAAAAGGGGAAAAGTTCTTATAATCATTATCATCATGGAAACTAAGCTATTAACATGAAGATGAGACTTGAGTGAGATGAAACTATTTGCATCATTAGATAATAATAATGATGATAAGTTCAGACTCTTATTATATATCATTGGATCTGGAAACAAATATGAAACAATGCAAGGGAAAAATATTGTACCATGGGAGCTTCATGATAATATGTTACCATTTATGTTATTTTATTATCGTTTCTTGTTTTTTATTTTTATTATATATTCGGATCATCATAATGAATCCGAAAGTCTTGATATGATAATAATAATAACATCATGATGGAGAAACATTCGAATAGCTGAATAAATGAAAATAGAAGCAAAAAAAACACACATACATGTACATGTATTTATCCACACGAAGCTCAATTCTGTTACATCAATAGATATTTTTACTCTTTTTATTACCTTATTCAGGAAAATTATCATCTGTAAACCGATAACCATGATAACCATTTGAATCGTGTTGGTTTTGAGGTGGAAAGAGTAAAGTTTTACATTCACATAATAGTAAAACTATCATCAGTTTTATTTGCTTACTCTTTTTATCACTTTCATTTTTTGAAATTTTTGTTTCTATGACTGAACTTATTTACCAATCGAATCATAAAAAAGCTTCATGAATAATTTATTTCTAAGTTATAGCATTTCAATTGGACACTGGATTAACCATAACCGATTTTATCTGATGAACTTTTGAATTTTTGATTCAATTCCAAGATGATGATCGACTGTTGAACTACAGATAAGATGAGAATGCTTTCTAAAAGTATTAATATCATGGTTTCTACGATTTTGATTGATTGATATTCAATTTTGAGTTTACAAGGATTTCATCAAATTGTGACACAAACTATTGACTAAACGATGAGATGAGTAAATTAAACTCAAGGGTCAAGAGTGGTCAGTCTCTTGAAATGGAAGAGCAAAAAAAGAGAAAGAAAAAAAAACTTTTCCTCATAGTGACAGTTAAGTAAACAGAAATTAATTCAATTAATTTATCTCATATATTAAGTACTTGATCAAGATTAAAGTTATTATCCAAACATGAATCAAGAAATGATATTGATCAAATTAGTTATCAATTCTGATGATCATATATATCAAATTTGGTGAACATTATTAAGGGAAATCTATTGAATTCAATGAATATAAGATGATCCATTTTAATCATCCTGTCATCCTGTTCAATCAAAATGAATCCCTTTCTTTTTCAGTACAATCACTCAGAATATAAATGTTATCACCCTGTACTGATGATAACATAGCGAAATGATATCGTATTATTAAATCAAATTTCTCAGAAAAAAAAGTTCAAACTCTCATTAGAAACTGAATTAATATAAATCGTCTCCCAGTTCTGTATATTATATTATCTAAATATGAAACATTAGCATGAAAAATTGTCACATAAATAGTAACAAAGAAAAGGTAACATTTTCTTAGCCGTTGATGATGAGGATGAAAATGTTATCATGATAATTTAATAATATCATCAAATTGTGAAATGATAAATATGCAAATCGGTATAAAAAAAAGTTTATCATCAACTCGTAATCGTTTAATGTTAACGGTAAATGAAACAATCTCCTTTCAATCAACATGGAACTTTTTTTCGCTCATTTTTCCCTTCATGTATTTCATATTTACTGTCAACACAATGATGATGAACATTTATCTTTTCATCTTCCAATGATGTGTAACTCACCCTTCACCTTGATTTTACAGGGTAAACCATGAGATTGATAAATGATTATAAGAAACAAAGAAAGTTGAGAAAAACAATCAATTCTAAAATGAGCTGAATGAGGCAGAAAAATTGAAATGTTGGTAAATATTTTTATTCTCGGAATTATTATATCAATATGAATATCATTTTGATGATAATCGTCTCAGCTGAATACTAAATTTCTGATACATTTTTCATCTTCATCATCTAAATGTAATATAACACTGAAAGTTTTTTTTTCCTTCTATCAACCGTATAAGTAAAATTATTTTTTTCTGTCTATGGAATCGATAGGTGAGGGTGGAAAATAGGATAAGAATGGCATTGTCTCGGAAGAAAAATGGAATGTGAAAGAAAAGTGAGTGAGAATAGTAAATAAAGGATGATCGAAGATGAAGAGAGAGAGAGAGAGAGAGAGATGAATTAAGCGATTCCGTTTCATTTACGTTGAAGAAATTCTTGTTGGTTGTCTGGGTGGCATTTGAGAATTGAATTGACACCAATGTTATTGAAGAAGTCGAAGTGGAGAAAAGTGAGAAAAACGAAAGAGAAATGACATTATTAATAGAAAAATATTCTGAAGATAATAGCATATGATTCAAGTTCAGATTCTTTTATAACTTCTCTCTCTTTCTGTTACAACAATGAGAATTCAATTCATCTCTATTTTTTACCAACTTCAAATTCAATTCAATTCTTATCCTTCGTTTCATCACCTTACCAATTTTCATCCCAGTCCACTAAATAGATATCGTGTGTACACGATCACTCAACTTCTCAAATTTCATGATAAAATCCAAATGAAATGAACCAGAATAATTATTTTCATATCATTGCGAAAATCTCATAACACTAAAATTCAATCAATGTCATGATAAGCAAGAGAGAGAGAGAGAGAGAATAAGTTACGATTTCGACTTGGCCAATTCTTAATTTCTTAATAATCTAAATGTCTGACTTTTATCAGAATTCTCATGAAATTATCACATTTTAGTCAGTAAATGATTTGAATTTGAAAGGGAAACTTTTAATCAATTGATTTATGCTATTATCACAATTCACCAACTTAATGTGATTCACTTTGTTTTGTTGGTCATAATAATCAAAACTTTTACTTCAATTCAGTTCAGAACATTTTTTTTTATATGATTCGAATACAATTTTTTATTGTATTTGTAACAACAATAATTCAGTTCCCATGGTGTAAAGATTTTTATTTATTTATTTATCATGATGATTCCATTAAATCAAGGTCAATTTACTCCATGATATACAGTTGAAAGTTACATAGAAAAAGATATAAAAAAAGTTCTGATTTTTTCCAGAATTCATCGTGATGAGATTATAAAACTTGCGATTGTAAAAGAATGATAAATCATCATCATCATCATTGTCTGGAAAATTTTCTTTATTCAGCAATAATCATATAAAAGGTAACAATTAAACGTGAACAGACTAATCACCATGATAATCAATAGTTAAATCATAATCTATCGGCATCACCATGATGCCCACTCATTGACCTCTAGATGATATTTATATCATCTAAATGGTTGATGGTGATTTCTGTTGATGGGATGAGAAAATCTAAAATGAGTCAAGATTAAATTGATAACATTATTTATCATTCTGATCTCATTCAGATGAAATCAGAATTCATATGAATCTTTATATTTATTCACAGATATGATTTCATGATGATTTGATCATCAAGAAGTTCAATAAATGATGATGATCACCGTTATGGGACATCATCATCCTCTGAATTTATATGTTACTAACAATGGATTCTAATGAATTCTGATTCTCCAGGTATTTTGAGTAACTTTTCTGAATAATATTCTAAAAAAACTTTTTGCCATGATAATCAGTTAATTTGAATTTCTCTCTCTCTCTCTCTGCTTTTTTTCCTCCACTTTAATAGACACCATTGGTAACAATTTAGCTCAATTTCATTGTGATTTAATTTTCATGGTAATTTGTTATCATACGTTTATTTTGATCATAAAATTGATACAATCAATTTAGTAGAAACATTTTCATCTTCATTATCATCATGAAAAAGATCCTATTATCTAAAAGAAATAAAGTGAAAAAGAAAGAGAAAGATGAGAAAATGTTACCAAAATTGTAATATCCATCACAGAATATTCAGTTAGCTATATTATCTTTTACATGGAACTTTGTTTTTTCTTCTTTATCTTCTTCTCCTTGTTTCTAACTATTGTCATTCTTTTCATTACTTTTCTGTATGACAATGAGAAGATGTGACCAAGACACCAGAGTAATCAAGTTATCATCACAATCGACTGATAAAAATGATGATCAAAATAACAGAGAGAGAGAGAGAGAGAGAGAGAGAGAGAGAGAGAGAGAGAGAGAGAGAGAGAAATATGGATAAAACAATTCACAGAACACAGTAAGGGAATAAGAGGTAATGATGATAAAAGAAAGAGAGAGAGGAAGAGGAAGAAGGAAGAAGACGGAAGATAATGATGGAAATTGGTTCAAACAGGGAAACCGTTTAATGTAATTTCAGGGTTACCCAGAAATGTTCATATTCACATGAATGGCATTCATCATGTTGATAATTGTCTCATGTTGTTGTTGAACTTAAGTTAACCAAATGAACTATTTTTTTTCCACTTTTTTGATTGAATTTATATCTCGAGGAAAAGAAGACGAAACTCGGAATTCTGTTTATCATGAAACATTCTGTTTACCAACTGGAAATTGAGTTTTTTTTGTTGTTGTTCTCATTTTCTATTAAATTAAACTACAAAGTAGTTAAAAAAAATAGTTTCTCATTGTAACCATAAGCTCATAATCAAAGATGAGCTTTAGAACTTTTTTTTCTCTCGTTGTTCTATCTACTGAAAAAAAAGAAGAAGAAAAAAGAAATTTCCTCTTCTCAACTCCCTGTATGGTGGAAAAGGATAACACCGAGTTACGAGGTGGGTTTGGTAATGGAAACAAGAACAGATTTCGATCACACTTCTGATCAATCATTTTAGTCAATCAGAAATGACATAAAGATATGAGATAAAATAGAGACAGAGGTTTAATGATTATCATCATCATCATGGCGATAAATTGATAACTGATGAATTTACAGAGTTTGATGGAGAAAAAAAATTTCTCAAATTTTCTGAAGAAACATTTTCTCTCAAATATTGGTAACCATGGTTATCGTTTTCTTATGAATGATAATAATGAGAATCGAGGAAAAAAAAATAGTAAATTGATAAACAGAATTGAAGATTATGATGATTATGATGATGATGATGATGATCCAGGGAGGGAACTAGTAAAGATTTCGTATTGACTTGTTGATACTTTGTAACAAGTTGACATGCTCCATATTCCCGTTATATTATCTATCAGTTTCAATTGAGTTTCATTCAGTTCAGTTGGAGATAAATTTCAATTCAGTTTGTATTCCTAATATTTATCATAAAGATCAAGATATCAAGTTAATTCATTTCCAAAGGATTTACTTTTGATATTCACTTGAAACCTTCAAAATTTTACCTTCATCATCATTATAATAGCTTTAAATAATTAATCAATTCAAGTTCATTAATTAACTTTCATATTTACAAGTTTCAAGTGATTAACTATCTGCAAAAATATTCACCTTTCTCAATATACTGTTGTTCAGTTTTCAGCTTTATAATTAATTGTGTTGACAATTTAAAAACTCTGATGATAATTTTCACAATCAACCAAATGGATTAGTGATTCATTATAAATTCATTTATAAAATTGATTTGATTTTAATTAAGTCAAGTAACTTGATTAATTAACTGTTCATTTGTTGAGATTAACTTGAAATATTATATTCACAGTTGCAACTAATCCAGAGGAAAAATATTGAAATGAATTTGATTCAACAATTTGGCTAATTGTTTACATCGTACAAGTTTTAATTGATTAACTGTGTGTATGTGTGAATAAAATTAAATGAAATTAACATTCGATAATCATGATTATCTTTCATGAGGCAACAATTTTCCATTAAATTCTCAACTGAATTAAGTTGAGTAATTCAATTAGATTCTCATGAGAAAAGTATGAATTTATTTTCCAACAGAAAAGTCAAACTTTAAAATGATTTTCATCTCATCATCAACATTGACACATTACAATTAATCCGAGGAAATAAACAAACTTTCAATTAAATTGATTCTCAAAGTGATTAACATAATATGGTTTTCTATTTTCTGATTGATTTCAGTTCATTAATCAGTGTTTAATCATGATCATCATCATCTCCATGTAAAAATGCAAGTTGATCAATATGAAACTTGAAACAGTTGAGAGTCTGTTCAAGACATTCAAGTGACTAAATTAAGTTTAAATCAAATCCAATTTCTTGATTCTAATCAATAGCATAGCAAAACAACAGGGAGTGATCATTATCATCATCATTGTGTCACTTTAATGTGATCAGTTTTAATTAACATCTCAAAGATAAATTTAGACACCAGAATAATTAAATCATATTGTTAATGTTTCCCAAATACAGCAACAATTAAAATGGATAATGAGATAAAGTGATAATCATCATCATCATCTTCCTCGCTTTCATGGCATCTCTTTCAAGTGAATCCTCATTTAAAACAATTAACGAGACAATATATAACAATCATCATCTAATTAAATCTAATTATTTTCACATTTCCAATGACAATTACATGATATCAAGTGAATCTCATACACTTATCGATGGATTATCAAATGACCAGAGTACCTATGAGAGTTACGTAAATAGTAATGGTTTCAATGAATCGGACATTGATTCTGATCTTAATGTTTTCTACCATCGACCAGAGGAAATGCTCCTTCCATGGGTTCATAATAGTTTCTTTTACCCGACCATGGTCACTTACATATTGACCTTTATCTTTGGTGTTTCTGGAAACAGTGTTGTCATTTGGTTTATGCTTGGTGACAAAACCAATCGAAGGTAAATTTTCACTCAAAACAATCAGACCAATGGTCAGTTGATGGTTTTATATTTTTTTGTTTCTCGTCATTTCTTTTAACAGTGTAACAAGTGTCTTCCTGGTCAGTTTGGCAATTTCTGACCTCTTATTACTGACCATTGTAGCACCTCTTGATATAGCCCATTATTTTGTCGTTCAATGGGACGTTAACGGGAAAGTTTGTAAAATGGCCGCTTTCGCTGAATCGGTCTCAGCATTTGCCTCGATACTCAATTTGGTTGCTGTTACATTTGAAAGGTAAGAATAATAAAATGCAAAAGTCAATCGAATCTAAAAATATTGATACAACTTTTTTTATTTCCATTTTTATTTACTTTTATTATGTATCGAAATAAATAGATTCATAGTGATCGTTTTTCCTCTTCGTTCTCGCTCGTTATGTACAATGGAAAATTGTAAAAATTTTGTTATCCTTGTTTGGGCTTTGTCTATGTTTCTAGCATTGCCAACGATTAACATTAAGGTAAGTTTCCTATCCACAGGTAAACTATTATTATCAGGATTTAATGAGAGTAGTAACTCATTACAATCAACATGATGTATATAACAATTTAATTACGATTGATTTCCTTTCTCTCTCTCTCTCTTTGTCTTTTATTCCTTGTTGTTAATCATAATTAATTCAGGAAATTAAAACATCAACCTTTTATAATCATCAAAATACAACAATTACTTTGTACGATTGTAAAGAATCTCGAGATACAATGGGTCTTTACCTTACTATTTATAGATTTATCTTCCTCTTTGCTCTTCCCTCTATCTTCATGATCGTATTGTATACATGGGTCATCACTGAACTTTGGATATCAACACGAACTATGGACGAATTAACAAATAACTCGTAAGAATTTTTGATAAAAATGTTCTCGCAACCTCACCTCTCTCTCTCTCTCTCTCTCTCTCTACTAGGAGAGTTCATCGCTCTGAGTCTCGAGCAAGTATTAGTAGAGATACTTGCTCATCTCCGACTAATCATACGGTAATCCTGAGAAGTCATTATCCAGGTCAAGAGACACGAGACGTTAAATCGGCAAGAAAACAGGTAAATGTCGAAAAGGGAAGATATTTATTTGTTTTTTGTTCAAAGTTGACAAAAAGTTCTAATGAAATTTTCATTTTGTTTTTAAAATTGTTTTCGTTGAATAGGTAATCAAAATGCTTATTCTGGTGGTGATTCTTTTCTTAACCTGTTGGGGACCTCGACTTATCGGTGAAATTATGCTCATTTGTGGTATGAATTTCGCGTTCAATTATACAACTTACGTGATTCGAATTGTCTTTTTCCTCCTTCCGTTTATTCATTCGTGTTTAAATCCAATTGTTTACTGTTTAATGTCATCCAAATTTCGTAAGAAAATCATTGATTCAATTGACCAATGGTTCCATCAGGACAGAGTCTCAGCAGTTGATCTTTCCTCTCGAATTGAAAACTCTAATAATGGACATTTAACCTCGATTTATACAATACACAATTCGTTTGAAACTGTTGCCCAATAATGTTTCTTTCATTGAACCAAAAATTCAACATGTATATTATTGTAACTCTCATAATAATAAACAACCCTTTCAACCTCAATCTAATACCGAAATCTTTTTTCCCACTCAAATAATATAAAAACGTTCACAACAATCAACAAACTAAACCTACTAACAATTTATTAGTTCAATTTTCATTTCGATTTGAAAAACTCGAAAAGTAGTTTCAATAAGAACCAATAGATGGCGACTCCTGTCAGAAAATTTATGAATCTTTTGCTTTTCTGTCACTAGATGGCGGTAGTAGCTCCATTTTATTTTGGTATTTTTGAAAATTTGAATTGGCTTTTAATTGTTTTCAACCAATTTGACCTCTTGGTCAAGTTAATCAGTAGTTAAATTTCATTTAGATTGGATTATGATTCGATGGTGTGGAGGTTTGCATCTCTCATCGAGTAAAACACTCGATTGGCTGGAGATTCAAATGGAAGCTCTGAAATCGTAGGTTTCGTTTTCACCGTTCAACTTGTTGGAATTGGAGTTCCAAGTTTCGAGTTTGTTTCTTTAAATTACCTTTGAGAAAGAAGATTGTTCGGTTTAATGAAAGTTCATTTTGTATGGATTTGATTTTTAAGAGTTAATTTGGTTTAGTTTTGAAGGAAAACTTTTCATGTAAGAAAAAGTGGATTCAATAATTTCTCTGAAACGAAAGAAAATTTCATGATGCTGATAATGATGATTGAAGATGAGAAAATGAAGATATTATTGTCAAAATTGTCAGGATAATTTTCTCATCAAGTTAATATCATTTGTCTCATATATATAATAGTTATTATTATCTTTCACTCTCATGATATTTATACAGAAGCTGAAAAGTAGATGAGGAAAAAAAAATTAGAAACTATTTAAACATGATTAACTTTTACACCACTGTGTCAATTTAAATTGCTCAAGGATTAAAGAGGATTGTTAAAGATGATGATAAAGATGATTAAAAGAAAGAGAGTAAGTTAGAAATGTGATTTCGAAAGCTGAAAATGTACAAGAAACAAAAACAAAGGCTCGAACTTTTTTCAACGAGCCAAGATAGTTGATAGAATGTAAATTGGTTCAATCAATCATCCATTTAACTGTTAGAATAAGAAACGTTTTAAACATCTTCATCTTCATCTTAAATTATTACCGTTATTATTACGAAAGAGATGAGAGAGAGAGAGAGAGAGAGAGAGAGAGAGAGAAAGTTATTCAAGCTCATTAACAGTTAACGATAAGATAATAGGAGATGAAGATGAAGTATTAAAAAAAGGAAAGGGAAAAGATGGAGAGTCAGCAAGATCCAATTGAGGAGATGATGGGCAAAGATGATGAAGATGAAGATGAAGATGTGTCAATGATGATGAGAACTTTTTCTTTTCTCTTCCTCATCTTCCTAATCTTCTTCTTGCTTTTGTAGTTGAATGTTTTCCCTTTTTCTTAAATGAAAGGATTCATCTCATATGATTGGAAAATCTTATGCCAACAATTTAAAACTTGATAATAAGATAATTGATAAATTAACTTGAACAATTATCTTTCTTACTGGTGATTATAAATGAAGTTGTATCACAATTTGTTAATTGTTGATGATTAACGAAGTGTTTGGTTTATTTTTTTCTTTCTTTCTTTTTCTTCATCATTTCTCATTTCATGTATTACTAATGTGATCTGATTAATTGTTACTGAATTGTTGATCATTCAATTTGCTGATTAAATGTTTATTTAAACTTTTTCATTCTTTGGTTAAATTTTACTGATTTTCATACACTATTTAACTTATTAATTTGTTGGCAATTTAAATTGTTCTGACAGAATCAAAGTTTCAATTTTTTTGTTTCTTTTCACCATGAAAAACAAATGTCAATGAAGCAAAATCATCAACAATTAATTGTTACTGTTAAGATAAACACAAACAATTTAAATTTTTCAATGATAATAATGAATAATCAAGAGCAGAAAAGGTTAACACAATAGTTGATTGTTAACAATCAAATTCATTTGAAAAGTAAATCACTTTCTCCGAAAAGTTCAAATTTTTTAATAAACAATCAACTCTAATAATAATCAACCCAATTGAATCAATTTCCTGGTTTGAAAATACAAACTAATTACAATACAACTAAACAAATGGACTAATAATCAATGGCTGATAATCAGCTGATCAAATATGAAGATGATGATGATAATAATTAGATAAGTTCTAATGAAAACAAGTTCGAGGCTCGAAAACATTTTGATAACCTTTAAGGTCAAAGATTGAGTATAAAGGTAACTTGATATTATCTTTTATTAATTTGTATTCCAATTAATGGGAATGCTTATCGATTATAATTTATTAGGATAATCAATTTTTACAATTAAATTTTATTATAACAATTTAGTGTGAAAATGAACAAAAAAGATAAACATAAATAATTGACAAAATTGAGATTAACCATCATGATGTTCAGGTTTCAATCTCAACATGAACATGAATATAAAACATTAAAAGGTAATCATAAAAATCACATTTACCAAAATCTAATCAAATTAAGATTATCATTATTAGTATTATTATTATCATAGCCTTGATTGTTTCAACTTTAATTACTCTGTTTCCAAATTAGATTAAGTCTAATCTTTAGTTTTATATATGATATATATTATCTAGATTATGATGATATACATTAAATTGTTTTCCAAGTGTAATCATAAAAATTGTAATATTGTTATTACTTATTATCTATTATCATGATTATAATCAATGATTAGATTGTATCTTAAATTGTTTCCCATTTAATATACTATCATTATGATCATGTAGTTGATTATATTATCTGGAACATTTTGATTGTATCTAAAATCAATTGATAATCAACCTGAATTTGGATCATTAAATTAGAGGATGATTGTTGTTACTCTTGTTGAAGATAAATATTATTACATAAACAATCAAGTTAATTGTATCAAATTTCAGATTAATTATATTTAATGATAATTATTATAAAGAGAGAGAGAGAGATGACAAACTTAATTGTGATTGAATTTCATTAAAAGAGTTGATCATTTTTCAAAAGACGAGGATGTAAAGAGGAAAAGGAAATGAGAGGAAAACTTAATTGTCCACCTATTGGTATGAATGTCTAAAGATGATTGATGACCTCTAAAGGGGTCAAAGGTAAGAGTTGAACTTGGAGGAATATCTAAATTTAGGTTAATCTTTTTTGCTCGTGTTTAATTCAGTAGATTAATTTTCAATTGTGATAAATTGATTTGAGCGCAAGTTGAACTAATTAAGAGTTAAAATGGGAAATAGAAAGTTAATTATCTTAAATCAGGCGAAAATATTAGACGAATCATAATTAGATATTTAACTGATGATAACAATTAACTTAATTGTCGTTTAGTTTCAGGAATTTACACTTAATAATAGTAATTTTTGCTTCTAATAGGAAACTCAGGGTTAGACTATTAATCTTAAACACCAACAATTTAAGCGTACACATAATCAACCTGATCATCCATTTCTCTACTAAATCAGTAATGATTATAAATTGTGAATATTATTGTTAACTGTCAAGATGAAGATTCGAGAAAAGTTTTCACCATGAAACCTCCGATTCCATGAGAATATTAAGAAAAAAAATAAGTACCAACAACAACTGAATTTAAGCCAATATTAACACAGTTTATTTTTTTACTTAGCTAATAACACAGTACATGATAATTTGTCAACCCTAAAGAAGAGAAAAGAAAGAGAGAGAGAGAGAGAGATGATGATGAGGATGATGATGATGAGAATGGTGATGATGATAGTGTATAAATTATATTCCCATGTTATGATAACCATAAATCCTCGTGTTGAGTTTGTTATGATTGTGTTGGTGTTTTTGGTGATGAAGATGATGGAGATGATAAAACAAATGCGAATTCAAGTTAAGGAATTGAACAAGTAAGAAAGGTGAAAAGAGGAAGACAAGACGAGGAAGATAAAGAAGATAAGAAAGACTTAAATAGAGAGAGAGAGAGAGAGAGAAACATTTAAATGATATAAGGTAAAAGCAACATAAATTGATTAGTTGATTGATTGATGTTACATTGATTTCTGTTTAAATTGTTGTTGTAGTTTTTTTATTAATATTACATATTGATGATGATGATGAAGATGAAGATGATGAGGATGAGGATGAAGATGATGAGCATTAGAAAGAGAAACAAGAGGATTTATCCAATATTGATAATAAGGAAGCTGAAGATTAGATTACGATGAAGATAGAGATAATGGAAGATGAAGTTTTTGTGTTTTCTTTTTGATGGTCTCATTTTTTTTAATTGTTGGTGTTTCCTTTTTGATAATTAAAACTTTTCCTTAATTTAGATAACGCATATTTTAGTTAATTACAAGTGCTTAGCTAATATAATATCAGTTTTATTGGGTGTGTCAATGGTGGATTAATGAGCGTGACAGTGAATACCTAAATCCATAGATGAGAGATTGTTGTAATATCGTTAACGAAGTAAAAGTTTCGCCAAAGTTTTGCTTTTCGAAGGAAAATTTATCTCAAAATTTCGAGTTGAATCAAATTGAACTTGTGGTGAATTGAATTAATTGCACATTTGATTTGAATAAAATACCAGGATCAAGAGATTTATCAAGCAGGCTCGAAGAGAAATCGAGAAGAAACTCCTCGAACGGGTATCAGGTCAGGATTTAAAAGCGAAATGAAGAGAGGGAGAGACAAATAGATTAACAGAAATTTGAGCATTAAAGGGTAATTGATGATCTCCCTGTCGAATTCAATCTCGAAACTTGGGTAGAAAAAATTTCTTTCCGATGGATCGGCAAATCTTCAACCTTTACCATCTAATTATTTGTCGGAAGATCAGGTCACTTCTTATTTTTTAGCACGTTAATGTCTATTTTCGATGCTGGAAAGTCCACAGAAGAGAAAAGAAAAAAAAGAAAAGTTTTTTTTTCCATCTCCATTTATATATATTGATAATACTTTTCGTAGTTAATTGTTGATTGTTTATTTGCATTTATGATGATGACGATAATGCGGAAGTGGAAATTGAGTTTGTTTGTTTACGTTGTGAGTGTTTAATTTTATAAGAGTGACTATGTTTTCTTGTGTCTCCAAGAGGTTTCATCTTTATCATCATTGTGAGATCAGGAATGGATAGTAAGGTGTTGAAGGTGCGAGATTAGGTAGATCAATGGACATCCTTCGACCCCGACGGGATGAACTGTTATTCCAAACATGAGTTCCCATGTGAACTTTAAGATTACCCTTAGTGGTAAAGGGTCGACTACAAATTTGACATTTAAAGGGCTTATCACCGGTGTGGGTTCGATGGTGGATTTGTAATGCACTGTGACTTGAAAAGGGTTTATTGCATTTCTCACAAACATGTTTAGTGCTATTTAATGAAGATCGAGATGAAGATGAGGTTGATGATGAATTTGTTTTGGCTTCACCACCTTCACCATTCGGTGTGGCCACCGAGGATGATGAATGTCGATTATGATGATGATGATGAGAATGATTTGAATGGTGAGGTTGATTGTGATGATGAGAATGATGAGAATGATGGTGATTATGATGATGATTATTATTATGATGATGAGGATGATGTTGATGATGAGGCAACGCGGAGCTATGAGATGAGCTTGTTGATGATGATGATGATGCTAATCTATCATGATTTTTGTTTCCATTATTATCACCACCGGTTAATTCACCTTCTTCACCAATATCTTCCCCTCCATCATCAATGTCATCCTCTTCATTATCACCTCTTTCACTGGCTTCTTCTCCATCATCATCTTCCAATCCTTCATCACCCCCACCACCCTCGGTGTTACCACTACTGTGAATATCGTTTCCACCGTCAATGAAACTCGTATCACCATGACCCGTAGTTGAATGAGCTGGACCAGAGGAGGTGGACATGTAGGTGGTACTTGCATTTGATTCATCTTTACCCTCTTCACAATTAACTAAATTAAAACGGGAAAAACAAATCACAACAATTAGTCAATCACAATTGATATTTAAAAGTTTGTCTAATCCATTTTATCAAATCATTTTTTTGTTGCTAATCAAACTTTCACTTTAATAAAATTGTCCATTTGAAAGTTTTGTCAAACTTTTTTAACCAAAACTTTTACTATTGATTTAATCTCTCTATTGGTGTTGGTATAACAATTAGTTAATTGTTGACTTGATAAAATGGTTATTAGTTAGAAAAGAAGATGAAAAAAAAGACTAACCTATTAGTCTAATTAGATTTGTTTTTTTCTATACTTACTTGAATTACTATTTTGATTGCAACTATTTCCGGTCAAGGAATTTGAATGTTGGGATGTGTTGAATGATGCAAGTGATGAAGTGTAAAGCCCTGGGGGTAGATCACGACATTTATGTGTCATCATGTGTTGTTTCATGTTACCTTTAGTTGAGAATCCCCTTGAACATATTGAACATTTAAAGGGTCGCTCTTTGGTGTGAGATCGATAATGAATCTCAAGGGCTGAGTTACAGGCGAAAGTTTTGAAACAAATTTGACAAGTTGTATTGGGACGACCGGTGGGGAATTGCAGGCCAGCAAATGGTGAGTTAAATAATCTTGAAGCTGCTATTCCACCCGCCGTTGCAAGAGCGGCAGCAGCAGCCGCAACTGGAGCTCCATTTGAGCCAGATTTAGATGAGCCCGCTCCAGGTGAGAGTGGTGATTTAGCTGCTAAAGCTTGAGCTGCTGCTGTGGCTACAGCGGCAACTGCAGCAGCGGCAGCGGAAGATGAGGAAGCACCTAAAGGAAGGGAGTTTGGTGTTGATGAATTTAAATTTCGTTGGTGTTGTAAATGGTGAAGTCCTAAAGCTAGTGGATGTGAGGGTGATATTGATGAGGGGGAGGGTGATGGTGTCCGAGCTGAGGAAAGTGAAGGTGATGATCGAGGTGAATCTGGCCTTCGACTGCTTCCACCTCTCTCCGAACCATTTCTAGGAGTTAAATCTAAAGCACCGCTGGTTGATGATGCAGAGGGAGGATTAGGCATTAATGCCTCTTCCATTGGGCAAGGTGTTGACCCACGATCGGCACCATTGTCTTCAAGGGTTGATGAAGATCCCGAATTTGAAACTGTTGTTGTATTTGGAGGGGTCACATTGTGACGAGAAGGTGAAGATCGGTGAGATGATGAGCGTAAATTATGATGATGAGAGTGCTGATTATAATTTGAAAGTGCTAAAGGTGAAGGTGCAAGTGATGATGATGGTGATACTGAACGAATGGATGATGAAGATGACGGAGATGATCGAGGTGATCGTGGTGATCGAGGCGAGGAAGAAGACAATGTTGGTAAACGTAATCCTAACGCATTAACTGGATTCATACCGAAAGCAGCAGCAGCGGCCGCCGCAGCAGCCGCAGCAGCAGCCGCTGAGACACCAGATGATGACGATGAACCATTTCGTGGGGTCAAGTCAAGAGCACCACCAACGGCGGAAGATGAGTTTGCCAATGATAGAATCATATCTTTCATTGGTAAATAATGATTACCCGTTACTCCGGAAGCAGCAGCCGCCGCTGCTGCCGCTGCCGCTGCTGCTGCAGCGGGAGACATTAAAGGTGAACGATGATGATGAGAATGATGATGATGAAAAGAAGGAGGTAACACCGGAGAACCACCATCAACCCCACCACCACCACCTCCCCCTGGACCTTCACCACCGGAAACTCGGGAAGATCCACTTCGATTAACTTCAGAGGCAAGTAAATGAACGGGATGTAAACGAATGTGCTGTTGTAGTACCAATGCATTAGTGAACTGTTTGTGACACACTGGACATTGATGAAGCACTCGAAGCGGAGGTTTAACCCGATGAACTCCCATGTGGGTCTTAAGGTTACCCTTGGTGGTGAAAGCGCGATCACAAATTTTACACTTGAAGGGTCGCTCACCAGTGTGGGTCCGATAGTGCATTTGAAGAGCCGATTTACAGGAAAGTACTCGGTGACAGATTACACATTCATTTGGATCACTTAATTTATGTTCAATGTTATCAACTAATTGTTGTAATTTATGAGTTTCAGATGCTTTTTGTATCTCCATTAAACTTTCCCATGAGTTATCAGCACTTCCAGGTTTGGGTAATAAATCTTGATAAAAGTTTGGATCCGGTGCAGCGGCTCCTGGTGTATCTGTTGGTGCTAAACTGCCACTTGGTGTTGTCGAGAGCGGCGGAGGTGTTGACGGAGAGGCCGACCCAGCGGTGGTAATTGTTGAAGTGTTGTTATTATTATTGTTGGGTGTAGTGGTTGTGGTGGTTGTTGTTGTTGACAGCGAAAGACCTGAAGGTGTTGTAATTGTTGAATGATTTGATGTTGATGAATTTAAATCGGGTGTTGATGTTTTGGGTGGTTGATTGGAGGAGGAATGGTGATGATGATCATCATTATTATCATCATCATCTTCTTCATTATCATTATCTTCATCATCATCGGTAACTATTGGCTGTGGTGGAGGTGGTGTTGAGGTATTATTATTGGAGGTTGAGCCAACTGATGCTCGAGATGATAAAATTGTGTCATTGTTGTTGATGTTGTTGTTGTTGTTGTTGTTGTTGGTAGTGATGTTGGCTAGGGTGGTTGTCGTTGTGTTGTTGAGGTGAAGTCCAGCAACGGTTAGATTTGCCGTTGTCGGGGTAAAGGGTCCGAATGGTGTAAGACCAAGGGTGGAGAACATGCCCCCAGGGAAGAAGGATGCAAAACTTGGAGGTAGAAAAGGGTTTGAAGGTGGGGTCGCTGTCGAACCGGTTGATGAGGTTGTCGGTAGTTTAGAGGTTGTTGGTGTTGATGCGGTTGCAGAAGGGTTTAGTAAACCACTGAATGATAATCGATGAAGTGGTTGTAAGGGATGATGATGATTATTATTGTTGTTGTTGCTATGGTTATTGTGATGATGAGGATCAGATGATTCATCATCAGATGAGAATGGATCTAAGTTCATTTTACTCAGATGATTACCACCATTGGTTGATGAGCACATTGATTCATCTTCCTCTGCAAATTCATCACCCACTTTACTATTATTATTGCCATGAGATTGACCATTGTTAGCACCATGATGAGAGGTTCCATCATTGGTTTTCTCATCTTCTCCCTCGGAATCACCATGGGAAAGTCTAAGGTATTTATCGGTGTGTCTTTCAGCGTGAACTTTAAGATTACCCTTGGTGGAGAAACGGTTACCACAAACTTTACATTTGAAAGGTTTTTCTCCGGTATGTGAACGAATGTGTATCTGTAGGGCTGAATCGGAGCCGAAAGCTTTACCACAGAATCGACAACGATGCCGATAATTGGAATCACTTTCTTTACCATCTTTACGAAATTTGAGAAAATCGGCTCCCTCCAGGTCACTTAGACCGTTCATTAGAAATGAACTTCCCTGCATAGTGTTTTGAAGAGCCTGTTCGGTGGTTCGTTGTAGTAGCTCCAAAGTGTTTGGTCCACTTGGTGAGGGTGGAGGTGGAATGTCACTTGGACCCAGAGGAATAGTTTTACTAATTTTATCATTTGAATTCTCATCTAAACCATTGCCAATGGAGGAAGATGCAACTGTCAACTGATCCAAGGGTGAATCTGACACTGAATAAACAGAAGAAAAATAAAATTTGATTTTCATTATAATGACCAAATTAACGAAATATTGACAGAGAAAAAAAATATTCTATTGTAATTTAAATTGAATCATATTTCATTAATTTCGTTTTTTTGACAATTCGGACAAAAGATATATAATCATGATCATTTATCATCCATCATCAAAGTTGTAATATTGATTTTGTAACTAATGATGATGATAATTGGCACCTTCAGATATGTAGGCGTTGAGTTACCTGTGAGTATTGATCATCATTAACCTGAAGATGATGATGATGATAATCTCAATAGTTATTGACTGAAAAACTCATCAAATGACAAATTTTCGTGGGAATAGCGATGAAAATGATAGAGAAAAAGAGGAAGACAGAGAGAGAGAGAGAGAGAGAGAGTAATTTTTTCATCTTCTCTTCTAATTCATGACAAGAAAAAATTGTATCCATAGAGTTCCAATGACCAGCAACAATCATCTTCATCTTCATCATCAACCATATGCCGATAAAAGATCAAAGATAATTAGTGTCATCACCTCCTCATCATCCTTACTCCTCCTACTCGCATCATCACCAAGAGGAAGTGACAATTTTTTTTCTTCTTTTTCGAAAAAGAGAAAACCATAAATTCCGTTTTTCTAACTCTCTCAAAGTCCTTCAATTAATTAAACAATTGACACAGATAAAACATCATCAAGATGAAGATAAATCCAACATGTCCAATGGACAAATAGACAGAAGAAAAAAAAACAATACCTTGCCACCCGTAGTTCCTATGTAATTTCATCAAATTGAACAACCAAGGAAGATGAAGATAAAGATGATGACAAGAAGAGAGAGAGAGAGAGCAACAACAACAACAAAATTAAAGGTAACTTTTTACCTTGGAACGAATAATGAAAATGAAAAAAAAAATTCTTTTCTAAGTGTAACCAATATTGTACTTTTTTCCGGTTTACTGGATACTTATGATCTATGGATTGACTCGGATCTGAACTTCATTTATCATGTGATAAGAAAAACATTGTTTCTATTGTTATGAAGGTGAAAAAGAAGAAGAAAAAAAATCAAAGTTATTACAGGTAGATAATAATTTCTGTAATCCATTATTAAACTTTATCTTCAGTCTGTTGATTACTATCAATGAGTTTTATCACTGAATCTCAAAGTTTTTGTAATAGTAAAAATGATTTTACTATTACAAAAATTGTAAATAAAACTTTTCCACTACAAACAGAGTCTCAAAGAAAATGATGAAACTAAAATTCATTCTGATTCATTTTCACTGAATCGTTTATCTTTTATATATATATATAAATTATATCATTATTATCATGTAGTTGACTCTCGATTGGTTGAATATTTTCATGAAGATAGTGATGATGATGATTAGGATATTATGTGATTATCATTATTGGGGTGGGTTAATATTTTATCCTTGGTGTTTCATGGTGAATGTTTTGATTCAATTCTGTTGGGAGTGATAACTTTTACTTTCAGATAATAGTAAAAGTTGACGTTTGCAATAATATTTTGAGAGGGTGGAAAATGGCATATGTATGGTGGTGATGGTGGTGGTGGGAAATATTTATCCTATTGAAAATTGTATTACATGGAGTGGACCTTATGAAAGTGGATGATGCTGAGGAAGAGGATGAAGATGAGGATGAGGATGAAGATGGGAAAAGCTTTGAAAATGATGAAACAAAAGTCATATATTTTCATTACTATTGTCACAAAATGATGATAATGATGATGACTATCTTTTTATATCTGAAAAGCATATAAGAACAGAGAGAGATAAGTTTTCTCTTTCTTTTATCATCATCATTTTTATCTATCATCATCATCAGATAATATTATTATCAGAGATGATGATGATGATATAAAATTTTCCTGATTTGTGAGTAACACTTACAATAAAATCATTAACAATCATGTTCAATATCAATCGATTATAAATCAAAACATAGTGAAAAAGATGATAAAACTTATCATCTTCATCATCTGATCAACACCAACATCATCTTGAACCATTTTGCTGTGAATCATTTCAAAAGATAATTTGTAACTTGATGGGTAAAAATAATGATGATAAAAATGTAATAAAATAATGGATCAGATTAGGGATGAAGATAATCAGATGATGAAGATGAAAAGGCTTAAAGATGAAGAAAAAAATCAGAGGACGAGAGAGAGAGAGAGAGAGAGAAAGATGATCTTGATGGTGATGAAGAAATAAATTATATTTAACTCATGTTGACTTATATGGTTTCCAGTGAGAGATGAGGATAAAAGATGATGAAGATAAGAAAGAAAGGAAAAATGATAAGTAAGAGAGCGAGAGAAAGAGAGAGATGAAAGTACAAAGATGACGGTCATCTCATAATGAGAAATAAATTGAATGGATGAAGATAAAGATGATAAGTGATGAAGAGGTTAAAGAGATACCTCGTCCATCATCTTACTTGTCCATCGCTTTTGTCATCTAATATAATAATAGTTAAGATTCCCTTTTGTTGTATATTGGTCAAAGTTTCATCTTTATTTTCACTTTCCCCCCTAAAGTCCAGTTGAAAGATGATGATGACAATAATATAACATATAAAAATGATCATCATCGTAAGTAATACATGATAATCATCATTATCATCATCAAGAATAACAATAATAACAAAAATTGACGGACAATTTGGTTTCAAGGATGAAAATGGACATAGTGACACATACAACTGGGGAAGAAGGAGAGAGAGAGAAAGGAAAAGAGGAGCTGAATCAATCTCTCTTGAGATGTAACATCAAAAGTATCTTCAAAGACTTTATTGACACATAGATATACTCTTGACCATTGACCATTTTCCTTGTTGATATAATTTTTTGCTTTGTTTTGGGTCAGAGAGAGAGAGAGAGAGAGAGAGAGAGAGATAAATGTGTTAATAAGAGGATGAAATGGTGAAGCAGTGGAGGAAGAGGAAGCTTAAATGGTGATGAGAGGATGCTAAGGATGAAATGGATTTTAACAAATTGATATTCATTCATAGACACTGGTAGTTTGATATAAGGGAAATTAGAGGTTAAGAGAGATGATGGAGAGAGAGCCATAGCAAGAAAGAGAGAAGACTAATGAAAGAGATGATAAATAAGAGTTAATAATGATAATGATAAGGAAAATGAGAGAGAGAAAGAGGATTAGGTTAAGTTTAGAGTATCAAGTTGATGGTTTATGTAAAATAAGGTCAAAATGATAGTAAATGAAGTTCAATCTCTCACTGTTTATATTTACTCATTTTTTTTATCAATATCATGATGATGAAGATGAAGAGGAGGATGAAGATGAATGAAAGAGGTATGAGTAAGATTAGTGGGGTAATTTTAATGATCTTCCAGAAAAATAATAGAGCAAATAAATTAAGGGTAAAAGTTTAATACAAAAATGATTATAATTAACTAGTGTCTTCCTCTTTCTCTCTCCATCCTCATCTTTTCTATTTCCTTTTCGCTTCCTCGATGTTTACAGTGCATTTTATTATTCTCTCTCTCTCTCTCTCTCTCTCTCTCTCTCTCTCTATCGATTCCCTTGTTTATCATCACTGAATTATCCTTATCACGTTGATCTTTATTCCTCTAGTTCATTATCATTGTTGCTATTTGTTTCCTCTCTTTCTCTCTTTCTCTTATTCATCATCATTTTATCATTTTCTCCATCATTATTACTAATTCTTATGTTAATATCCTGATTTCAATCTTGATTAATTAAATAGAATCCAAAGAAGACCTTTAGAAAATTATTTCCTTTTCCGGTTTTGCCCTTTCAATTGGTGATCAGTGATGACAAAAGATAAACAAGTGAGAGTAGTAATAACCATCTAATTGAATGATCAAAATGTTACATAATAAAAAGAGATGACAATTAAAATTATTAATCAACTTTGCGAAAATTAAATTTTGATTTTTTGACAAAAAGCGAAACAAAAAATTTGATTAAAATTCATCATTCTGATTATCACCATGATTACAGTTCAATTGACATGATCATAATGAAAAAGTGTCTTCATCATCACTGAAGTTGAAGAAACTTTTTTTTTTAGTTTTGCTTTTTTCTCAAATTTTGAAATTCAATTGAATTGAAATGGAAAAAGTGTAAAAATTAATTCTAAATGATAATTAATCAGAAAACCAATAATATTAATGGAATTGAATGTCGATATAATTTAATTTCTATCTCTGATTCAATTCAGTAATGAGCTTAACAAGGGAGCAGAAAAAAAAAGTTCAATTTGATTCAACTTTTTGCTGAAAGTTATCAAAGTAATAATATCATGATGATGATGATTAGAGTTGGGAAAAAGCAATTAAATGTTATCATGAAAACAAAAGGGTTTCAAATTCAAAGGGAGGAGTTAATTTGCCTGAAAAAACTGAGGAGGAGATAAAATGATGATGATGGAGAGGGTGAAGACCATGATGATGATGATAATGAAGATGAGGATGATTTATTCAATGAATTCTTCAAAGATAGATAGATAGAGAGAGAGAGAGAGAGAGAGAGAGAGAGAAAAACTAGAAAAGCAAGAAAATTGAAAGTAATTTAAATTTAATCGAGTTGCCTGGGAGTTAACCATGGATCGATACTCATGAGGTTTTTTTTCATCATCTTCATGTAGATGATGATGAAGATAAACATGGAAATGAGCTTTATCATCCTTATCATCATCTTTATAAATGGTTAATACATTCATACTATTCAGCTTAAGCCTTTTTTTCATATTTCTCACTGACACCTCCCTTCATCATTTCTGAGCATGATGATGGAAAAGTATGAAAATGATAATGATGATGATGATAAAAGATGATGATAATGATAACCAGGCCTATAAAATGATAATATCAACAGCGCATCGTCAAAAGCATAATCATAATTCAATAACATCAACACAACTTGTAACCTCAATAACAACAACGACGAGAGAGAGAGAGAGAAAATCTCCTCCTTACTAATCATCTCCATCTCCATCTTCATCATTATCATCTTCCTGTTAAGAGCATCTTTATCATCCTCACCCTCATCATCATCATCATCTTGCTCATTTCTACCAAAAGTACCTAAGTCAATATTGTCTAATAACAACCTTGTAATACTTGAGAAGAAGATGAGAAAAGAGAGAGAAAAAGAAAGAGAAAAAAGATTTTTCTTTTTCTATCTTCATCTATCATCATCTCTCATCTCTCATCATAAGCTGCTTATGCTTTTTCATATCTTTCAAACTCCTCCCAAACACTATAACAACCTTTCAAAGATGATTTATCTCCCCAATCTCTACAGGGTGTCTTACCTTGGCTCTACCTATTTTCCTTTACATATTTTCATATTTTATTATTATTATGAGGAAAGTTTTCTGCTCACCCTAATATTTCATTGGTTGGATTCACCTATTGACTAGAAACCTTAAAACTATTGGTCAACAGCATTTAAATATGATAAATCAAATGAGGCTCTTGAATATCAGTGATATTCAGGTTTGAAGAGGAAAAAAAAAGATGATGACAAATATTTGATCTCTCATCAAGATTATCGTAAGGATAGTGGATTATGCTCATGGTGGATTAACTCTGATTTGATTATGTATTTTGTTGCTCAATTCTTGAGGTTTTCTTTTACTTTTGGAAATATTTTTCATGAGAAAAACATTAACATTTGTACTTAGACTTATAATGATTAAAGATGATTGAAAAATCATCTTCATCTTAACTTTTACCTCCTCATCTTTTCACATGCAACCGCATCAGTTGGTGGTAATGAGAGAGAACCTTTTTTTTATCATCCTCATCCTCATCTTCATGCATTTTTCATTTCTGGTAATGATGATGAAAATTGTTCCTTCCACTTTACAATATTTACCACCCTCTCTCCTCTCTCTCTCTCTCATATTAATGCATCTTAATTTTCCTATCAGAGTAATAAATGCAAAGGAGGAAGATAAAATGATGATGATGATGATGATAAAAGATTAAATTAAAGTTAATTTATCAGTTAAAACCTCAAACCCATAAAACAATCAATATCAATGTAAAATAAGCGGTAAATTTAAAAATGAATGTAATTAAAATCTCATCATCTCTCCCCCTTTTTACCTGTTGTGTTACCTGGTGAGTATTTTGTTGTTATTATTTTTTTACGTTTCATCAAAAGGTGTGAGTAACTCATTTTCTGGTTAACTGATTAGCATCGCTCTGACAGTGAGAAGATAAAAGAGAGAGAGAGAGAGAGAAAGAGAGAGAGAAGGGAAAATGATGATGATGATAATCAGGTAAGAAAAAAAAATAATTACATCAAAATATAATCAGTAGCAAATGTAATTTACAATATACATAAAAAACAGGTAACCAAATTAAATTGCAATTTCAATGCAAACTTTTTAAGCGATTAGTTTTTTTTTATTTTTTTACCTTTTTTTTGGTTTACCTGGTGGAAAAACAATTCAATGTAA
The DNA here is from genome assembly GCF_014898815.1 of Panonychus citri. NCBI lineage: Eukaryota > Metazoa > Arthropoda > Arachnida > Trombidiformes > Tetranychidae > Panonychus > Panonychus citri. The sequence continues at coordinate 325,992 of NW_026515542.1, read as the reverse complement.
TATTTCAAAATGTATTTAAAGTTGATGATGATGAGAGATGAAGATGAGGCTGATGATGATATGAATCTTTTTATTATATGATTTAAGTCATGATGATGAGAGGGAGATGTTTGTTGTCAGAGCTGTAATAGTTTCTGCTCCCGACGAATTTTTCATCTTCTTTCTCTTCATCATTTTCTTGGAGATGAAGAGGATCTTTTTCATTCTCTCACCTTATCTCTCGGTCAAGGGCTCGTAAATCATCCAGAGAGAGAGAGAGAGAGAGAGAGAGAGAGAGAGAGAGAGAGAGAGCTTCTTTAATTCACTTTGTAGAATTTTCTTGTTCTCTCTCACTTTAGCTTCTTATGAAGCTCATCATCATCATCTTCCACCTTGAAATTTTCAGCCTTCTTAGAGTGAGAGTGAAGCGGAGAAATTGAAGATTCAGGGATAAACATGATTCTGTTCATTAACTAAAAATTCATTTCTCACATCATCCCTTTTTCATCATCATTTCTTCATCCTTCTGAAAGATGATGATAGAAAATTCAAAAAGTAAGAAAAGAAAGAGAAAATTACCTGTACTATGTTAACCACAAATCATTTGCCTTTCAAGTTACAGTCAAGATGAAGAAGAAAAGATCAGCCAAAAGAATTTTTTCTTCTCTTCTTCATCTTCATCTTCAATCTTAGGTGAACTTATCTTCTCTCTCTTTCTCTCTCATTTTTCTTCTTCTTCTTCTTCTTTCCAATTGGAAGATAATCTTTCAGAAAATGATTTTTGATTGGAGAACAAAATTCTGCGCATTTATAAGTAATATCATCTTCATCTTACCCTTAATCTATTCGTATTTTAAATCATCACTAATCCACCGTAAATCTATCATACTCATAATCGTATTCAACTTCAGAATAAAAAATAACAAGAAAAATAAAAGTTCTGATTATTAGGAACATACAATCACTCGAGTGGTCATTTTATCACTGACCTTAAACATTATTTGTCTTATCATAATTCAGGTCAAGGTGATGAAGGTGAAAGGTGGATGAGTGAGTGAGAGAGAGAGAGAGAGAGAAAGTGAGATTATCACTTAATAAATTGAACGTTAATTGTTAATCATAATCTCATCATCATCTATCAAGGTGATTAACAAAGTTAATTAAACAGTTATCAAAATTGTCAAATAAATAACGCTTTTGTTTTGATTGCATAAATCAATGGATATCCAAAGCTAATTTAAATTGTCAAGCTAAATGAAAATATTAACAACAATTAAAGCTTAATCAACATGAGATACACTTGGAGAAATGAAAATTTTTCAATGTAATTAAATTAAAACTTTACTGATTCAAAATTGTGATATAACCTGTAATGTTTATCATCAGTGAATTTAATCATTAATTTACCTTGATCATTATCATTATGATCATCATTTAAATTGCAATTAAAACAAATCAAAAACCACGAAAAATTTAAATCTAATAAGTTTTAACTGTTTAAATTAAAATTTGTATTAATAATCAAACTGAGCAGTTAAAACTGATTGTTTGATAATAATTAAAGTAAGCAATTAAAAAGTTAATTAGTTGGAAACAGAAAAATGATCCAAGGTGATTGATTGATTTGATTAATAATCGATACGAAATATAAGTTATTAATAATGTGATGAGAATGAGAAGATTGAAATTTTTTTCTTCTTCTTTTCCATGAAAAATCATCGATTCGAAAATGTTGATGATGATGATATGAAGAAGCAGAAGAAGAGAAAAAAAGTTCTACAATAAGAACAAAAAGCTGAAGAAAAAAGTTCTAAAGTTTATCGAAGTCGAACCGAATGAAAGAGAAAGAGAGAGAGAGAGAGAGAGAGAGAGAGAGAGAGAGGTAAGAAGTGTAACTGAAGAAAAGAAAAAAAGAAAAGAAAATAATAAATAAGGTAAACAATGGATGATGATGGAGGTGGAAGATAGATGATAAAATGGGAGCAAAAAGTAAGATGATGAAGATGAGTTGGGATGATAAACAAGAGTAAAGTGAAAATGACAAGCTATTTATGGATCGAGATGAGAAAGGTAAGAAAATAAAGTCGAATAAGAAAAATTTTCCCTGAAAAGAAAACTTTTTTTTCCTTCTCTATTACCTGATGAAGATGGAGATGAAGATGAAAAAGTTATTATGAATTGGAATGAATCATCTTGAGAGAGAGAGAGAGAGAGAGAGATAAGAATAAAAAGAAAGGGAAGTTTAAGAGCGATCGAAACGATATCGATAATGTTAGAGAACGAAAATTCAATAATATTTTACTTTTCTCAAGATTTCAAACTTTTTTTTCTTTCTCTCTCTCTCTTTTCTTGTTCGTCTTTTCTCCCATGTTTATCATCATCTTCATCACCATTGTGACCAGATTTTTATCAGAACTTTTTTTTTGTTATCATAATATAAACATTAAACTTTTCACCATGTTCAGGGTTCATGACATCTTTCAGAATCGGATGAAGGGAAACATTAACATTTCGAATATAATGAAATATTTTTTCATCAGAATTTTTCCTCCTTCTGTTATAAGATATATTTTTTTCCTTCTTCATTCTCGTAACTCATTATTATTCAGAACTTTTTCAGATCTCTCTGTTCACAGACAAGAAAAAAAGTTCGACACAATAATATTCCATAGAATTTTCTTGTTATCATGATTCCTTTTCCATCTAAATGGATATTTATGTTCCTCCTTTTTTTCAATTTACCTTATAAATATATATACATTTTTGTTCCATGTTCCTACTGAGCATCAACCCTGAAACTCATGGTGAATGGTTATTATGATAATATTGAGGAGAGAACTTTATGGAATAGCCAAAGAAAGCAAATTCTAGAGAGGAAGAAAAAAATGAACCAAGAAAATGGAAAACGAGTAAGAGGATGAAGATGAAGATAAAGGCGGAAGAAAAATGTTTCTAAATTCTTGTCATGAAAAACTGTTACCATCATAACTATAAACATGTAGGAATATAATATTTATATACAGAGGAAGAAAAGTTCATGCTCAGTGTTGAAAGAGAGAGAGAGAGAAATAGATGAGAATTATATCATTATCATCATAAGAATTCATAGTAAGAAAAACATTCTTTTCTGAATAAAATTCCTGCAAGGCTTATTTTCACCATGATAAATATAATCATCATGATAATAACCATTAACATATAGAAAAAGTATATTAGCCTGAAATTATTATCATTCTGAATTCTGAGATAGAATAGGATAAAAAAAGAAAAATTTAATTTAACATTCGATTCTGATGAATGAACAATTTTCCACCATGATGATGATGATGATGATCAACTTATCCCCCCATTCCCTATGGAAGAAATTATCTTATTATGAAGAAAAAAAGAAAAAGAGAAAAAAAAATTTTCTCTCTTAGTTTTTCTTCTCGATTATCGAATTACTTTCTTATTATTATATTAAGATTTCATCATCAGATTATCATCATCGCCATGATGATAAAGATAACGACAATTTCGAGCTCAATTAATATGATATGATGACCGAAATGAATTCTCATGGAAAGATATAAATAACTATCAAGTTTATTGTTTTTTCTTCTTCTTCTATTCTCAATCAAGATTCCTAAATGAATATATAACATATTTATCTTAGAGTTTTCCTTTTTTTTTGTTTCGTTCATCATCTTTCATGATAATATTCAGATGAACTCCCATGATGATAATAAATATTCATTCCATGAATGAGACCAGAGAACTCATATAAAAACAATAACCAGAATATTCAACAATAAGTTATTCAAATCATCATCATCTTCATGTTTTCTTTTACTTTTTTCATTGTTTTTCCTCTTCATTGATTCAGTTTTTATGGTCATCTGAATATAATATCAACTCAACATGAATTATTATTAACATGATTATGTTTATATAATAGTTTCATGAAATCCATGAGGTACAATATCATCATCATGGTCACTTATGCCCAACCTAATCTATTAAATATATATTATAATAATAATATTACATTTTCTAACTTATCTTAATCTATTTTTGTGTTAATTCAATTTTCAATTATTAATGAATCGCCATGAAGATTATGATTATTACTATTATCCATTATATTCAGTTAAGGTTTCATATTATTCAAATGTAATCCATTTTTCATGATGATCATCATCATAGAAATTCATAGTTTCTTTTTTTCTCCATGAAACATTTACTCAAGTAATTCTGGAGATGAACATGATATCTTACATGTAGATAAAATTACAGAGTTCACGATGATGAAAATTCAGTATAACTTGAGAATTCATATCTTTCACCTTAATCTTTTTACACGCAGAATCTGATTCTATATTATTATTATTCTGATTCTGATCATGATGGAATTTTTTTTCTTCTCCATCTTCTAAGAGAATTAACAAAAAAGTAGTTCTCTTCCTCTTTGTGAATTATAATATCACCATGATGATAATCATCATTTTCATCTTGAGATAATGAGTTTCTGTTCAACAAGACATTGATAAAGGCTCATAGAGAACAGGGGAAAAGTTCTGATGCTCAGAAAAAAAAGTTTTTCTTCATTACTTTATGGCGGAAATGATGAACTCCTTTTAATGAGGATGAAGATGAAGATGATGATATGTATCGTTATTAGATAATGACAAGTATCTTATTATTGTTTCAGTCTATTAAACTCATCATTGAATACGATGAATTACAATCTGAATCTCTCTCTCTCTCTCTCTCTCTCTCTCTCTCTTCACTACTTCATCCAGAATAGAAACTGAAAACTTAATTTCAAGATAATTTTATCCATTATTCAAATTGTCGATTATAAAGTGAAATGAAAAAACAACATGATATAGATGATAATGATTATCTTCCTCCTCCTCCTCCTCATCATCATCATCATCATCATTTACCCTGTTACTCCTTAAACTATTCATTTAAATATTCAAATTATTATAATGATAATGATGATGATCATCAAGGTATCAACATCAATTTCATCTGAAATTTTTTATCAGCATGATGATGAGGAGGGAAAACAAAAAATGCTCAATTCCAGTAGCAGTTGTATTATTATTAAACTTAAATGATTATCCTCATCATCATCATCACCATGATAATGATTGAGAGTGTGGTGGTGGTGATGTTGGTGGGTATCATCACTTACGATAAATACAGTAGCTATTGAAGAGGTGAAAAAAAGTTCTCACTTTTTTGCTCCATGGAAAAAAAAACAGTAGCATTGTTATCGTCATCATCATGTAGATAATAATCAAGTTTAACATCATTATAATCATTATATTCAACTGATTATCATGATAATAACAATAAATACTGTTAAAAGTGATTACAAGCTTTTTTACCTGATGGTTGGTGCTTGTTATTGGTGCTACCGGATAATTGCATGAGATATATAAACAGAACCTGAATAAGGTGTTGGTTCTGGTGATAACTTTTACCACCATCATCATCAAGACAAACACTCACACTTACTACTTGGTGTTTGATTAAGATGATGATAAAGTTGATTCAATTTTTTTTCTTCATCAAAGGAAAAAAAAACTAAATCATAAAGCAACAGTAAACCCAGAAATATGTGTACATACACACAACTATTGAGATTCATTGGGATGAAGATGAAAAAAAAAATTCAACAACATGAAACAAACAGGATACTTGTTGGTGAATATAAATATCGTCATGATTATCATGAGCACCACCATCATTATATTATATATGAGATGCACAACAAACAAGATAAATAATAGAGGAAATAATTGCAAGAGATGAAGCAAAAAAAAAAGAATTGCAAACAATTCAAACAACGAAGTGAGTGAAAAAAAAAGTAGGAGGAGAAGATGAGGAAAAAAAATAATCTTTTCTTAAGTAATAATAACAATAATCATAATGATAACTACCTGTCCGCTTACCTGTTTGTCTGAACTTTTTTTTCATCTCTTTTCAATCCACCCACTCCTAGCATTTACCATGAACACGACAAGGTATTAACTTCAGGGGATAGACTTACACATTGATAGATACACACACTCACACACAGTGTAATACAATGAACATAATGATGATGAAGATACTTTTTTTTGCCACTTCTTTTTCATCTTTTATCTTCATCCTCCTCTTCTTGGCATCATCACTAAATTTGCTCACTAAAAGATATCATATTATTATACTTAATATCTTTTACCATTGAAAATTTTATTTCAACTGCAAATGTTTCTCAATCCAAGTTAAAAAAATGTAGTTAAACTTAATGGGCATAAGATAAGATGATAATGATGATGATGATGATGATGATGAAGATGAAGATTCTGGGATGCAGATTAAGGTAAATCTTATGTATTATAATGGTTCAAATTTTGTCTCAAATATTTGAATCCATTTCATATGATTATTAAAACGGTTATCATCATAATCACTGTAGTGATACAAACGCATCATCATCATCATCATCATTAGATTCATATTATCATCATGATTATTATTATCTTCATATGGAGTTTGAATTGTAGATTTTGGGGAAAAAATCTCTCTCTCAGTTATGATTTTATTCTGGAAATTTTCATCATCATCATGAAGATTAACTTACAAATGATTTAGATTAATCTTAATCCGGATAAATATACTTCAAGTATTACAATTGTTACTTTGATTGTTTTTATCTTCATCTATTTCTAGTTTTTGATTATATTTGAATAAATTTATTGATTTCAAGTCAAAAGCCTTGAGGCTTTTCTGAAGTTTTATTATTACTGATCATTGGAAATTGAATCCAACAATTGAGTAAATATAATTTAAATTGATTACCTGATGATTGATTTAATTACAATAATATTAACATGATAATCAAATGAAAGGTTTTAAACCTTGAGTTTGAGAAAGTGTTTGATTATCAACAAATACAATCAACTTTTTTTTTCGGTTAATCATAATCAACTTTTCTGATATCCTAATGATTTATTGGATTGATTAATGATTAGTTAATTGTTGATATTAAAACCAGTTGTATCTTGGTTATGTTGATAATAATTATCTTCTGGTATCTTTGAGTCTTTGGTTTCCAGGAAGATGATGATGATGATGATGATAAACCTAATCTGCATAAATAAACATGAGAAACCAGAAGATGATAATTATCATGATGACGATGATGATGAATGAATCAATCATCAAAATAAATAGTAATTGAGAGAGAGAGAGAGATATTATCATCAATGATAACTTGAATCATCATCATTTTAAAATGATAATATTAGTTGATTGATTAAAATGATTGGGAACCCGGAAAATTAATGAAAATCAATTTAATTGAGTAAACTAAATTGAATCTGTTTGTATGATTATCTCATGAATGCATTTACTTTGTGTTTACAATTAACAGCAATTAAAATTTGTACGCGAAAAATTAGTTAATCATTTCAGTTGGAAATTGAAAAATTAAGTTAATCAAAATGTTTACCATTAAATTGAATAGAGAAAGTAAAAAAAAACTCTTTCTAATTGTAATCATTGATTGTTGCCAATCAGGTTATAAACTTTCACTTTACTCACTCTGATAATCATCACTAATTATTAACAATTAACTGTCGCAATTAAAATTAAAATTCATTATTATTTAGAACTTTTTTTTCTTTACCTCTCTTGTTTCTGATTCAATTTTTAAATCAGAATTGAATTGAAGTTCATCGAAATTGAATTTAAAGTAAATGATCAATATTATCAATTTGGAAAGAAAAAGAAGAACAAAAAGTTAATCACAATTAAGGTTGAAACGATGAACAATTAACTTTCACCGAATTTACTTTTCTCAATTGTTAACTCTCTCTCTCTCTCTCTCTCTCTCTCTCTCTCTCTCTCTCTCTCTCTCTCTCTCTCTCTCTCTCTCTCTCTAATGCTCTGGTTGTTGTTTTTACCTAGATTCAAGTTACAATTACTCTTAATCATCATCATCATGGTTAACTTGATAATCTTTAATAATAATAACATAATATAATAACCATGGTGGTAACCAGGGTAAGTTCAGTCTCATTTCAAAAGGTATTCAGTTGAAATGTGTGTATATGAACATGAAACAGTCCAAATTGAATCGGAATTCATATTATCTGTTGGTTGATATGAGGAAGTTTAGTTTTTTTTGTTTCTGTCGTTGTTGTTGTTTCCTTTTCTAATAAATGATTAACATGATGATCAACTCAGGGTTAATCATTGGAAACTCAATCATGATAAAGAAATTAATTTAATTCTCTTTTCATTTTGTTTCCTATGTTTATTATTATCAACAAATTCCAATGATTATAAAGATAATTGTTGTCATTGATGAGGATGAAAGTTGAGACTTTTTTTTATATCTTGAATAATTTTTGGTCTGAATTTCATTTTTCTTTGGGTGTTTCTGAGAGATTCTGATGTTGACTGAGCAATGAACTCATGGAGATTATGTTCATGATTGAATTCCATATCTTTGGATATCAATTAGAAGTTTTTTCTTGCAATTTCATTTACATTTTCATCAAATTTCTTGAGTGAACTTTTGTAATGTTAATGGATGAAGCTAAAACTCAGGATGATGATGGAGAAGAAAAAATCTTAAATACTTGAAAAAGGAGAGTGTGACTCTTTATATTCACATAGAGTTCTTGATGATGATGAGGACGATGGAGAGAGATGATGGCTTCTAGTCGGGGGAGATAAGATGATGATGAAAGTGAGACCAGAGAGAAGATAACTTAGCATTCTTTCTGATTAATTCTTATTCTTTTTCTACCTTATCATCATTTTTATCTCTACTTTTTTCTCTTTCTTTCTTCTTAAATGTCTTTCTTTGTCATCATCATCATCTTTTCACCTCTTTCTCCAAGTTTATTTTGGTTCTCTTTCACTGTTGATTATGATGATGGAGATGATGAAGGAAGAAGAGGAAATGACAAAGTGAGGAAAGAGTGGATTCTAGTTGTTATTGTTACATGGTGAAGATGAGAAAATACAAAGTTATCTCTCTCTCTCTCTCTCTCTCTGGCTGATGATAATTTAATAATGAAAAAAGAGGAAAAAAATGAAGACAATGTTTTCCTCTGAATAAATAAAGTTATCCTTTCATATAAGCATATTATTATTTTATCCTCATCCTCATCATCATCATCAACCTAGTTTAACTTGACTCGTTATGAGTTATGAATACATGATAAACATGATAAAGTTAATTAGGGAATGAAATGAATTTCAAAAAATGAGCCAACAAAATATTTCCCTTTGTTGATTTCATTTCAATCTTATTATCCTAATCCTAATCTTAATCTTAATCTAAGCAAAAATTTCATCTGAAAATGATAAATTCATTAGTCAATGATGAAGATGATGAAGATAAACAGAAATAAACAGAATTATAAATATGATGTAATAAAAAAAGTGACTAAATAATAAATGGAGAGTAGTTATTGTTACCAAATGACCTGAGCTTGTTGACCTCTTGTTATAAATCAAATGGATGCTTAGTCAAGGTTAACAAATCCAATATGGATACAGAAAGTTTGTATAATATAAATTTGATATATCACATGGAAGATGAGGTTGAAGGTGAGGGTGGAGATGAATGAGGAGAAAGATGAGTAGAATGGAAGATAAACAGAGAGAGAGAGAGAGAGAGAGAGAGAGAGAGAGAGAGCGATAGTATGTTACTAGATTTTTCTCTCGTCTTCCTTTTCTTTATCATCTATTGTCTAGGGTGAATGAAAAGAGGATAGAAGACAAATTAAACACTCTATGGATGAATCGAGATTGAATCTCCCATGGGTAACATTCATTGTCTTTTTTACAGTTATCAAAAAATTACTAACCTTCTTGCTCCTCATCTTACTCCACCTTAACCTCCTACCCTAACCCACCAGTGGGTTTCAATTCATATTTAATTTTTTTTCTTTCTCTATTCTTCATGTATAACATATCAACATAAACTAATATGATAATAATTCACTCCTCATATTAACCTTATATTGTATTATCAAAAAGAGAGTAGACAATTTGATCATCATTGTTGACCCTTTACCCTTCAAATAAAGTCAATAATGTTTAATTCTTATAATAAATATGAATTATTGTCAAACAAGTTAAATTATCATAACAATCAGGACAATTTACATATTAGACAATTATCATGACAATGGATTTTGATGCAACAAGAAAAAAGATCAAAATGATATTAGAAATTTTTTAATTCAATTTTTGCGCCAAAAGAAAAGTTCTGATTTGATTCTTTCTCCCTGATTGCTATAACTTTCCACCCTGTACCCAGCTCTCTCTCTCTCTCTCTCTCTCTCTCTCTCTCTTTCTCTAATGACTTTGCTTGCTTTTTATCAACAATCTGATTTGAAATTGGTTCTAATCGAGAGCTAAGAGAGAAAGTTGAAAAACTTTCACCTTATTATTTCCGTTTGAATGACGAAACAATATTGACCATTATATTGACCGTTAAGATGATGATAAAAAGATGAAGATGAAAATGATGATGATTAAATCTCATAAAAAGAAGGAAAAAGTTTTCTCTCCCTCTCTCTCTCTTTCATCTTTCTCTTCATCATCAATAGAGACATTATTTATTATCAATGCACTACAATATAATTCACCATCAATTCATGATTGAATGAAACTTTCATCTTCTTACTTCCTGAGATTTTCCTCTCTCTCTCTCATCTTCCTAATAATTTTTTGTTTGTTTGTCCAAACTCTAAATCTTGGACATCATCATCATCATTGCATCATCTCTAGAGGGTTGTTATGTATTTACTGAGAGAGAGAGAGAGAAGATGACCAAGATGATGATAAAAATTGTATCTTTGGTATTATTTTTTTATGACTCTAAATATGACTCTAATTGGAGTGTTTGTCTTAACAAGGAAAACAAAGACTCTCATCTTCCTTGTCTTCATCATCATCATCACAAATCAAAGTTACCAAGAGACGATTTCTCATCATTTTTCATCCTCATCCTCATCTTTATCTTCATCTCTTTTCATTGTTGTTGGTTTTACTATTAATACAATAATAATATCAGAACTTTCAACCTTCGTATTCAATAATTTTCAGAGATTTTCCTTTTACCCTCAAATCCTCAAATTGTATCTTCTTTTCATCCTCTTGTCTCATCTGATAGTTTCTGGCCAGTTTCAGGTTTCATCATCTTTTATCATCATTATCATCAATTAATTTACTATTTGATAATATAAATCAATTTTCAATGATTACAATTAAATCTGATCAATAAATAAAAAAAAACATCAAAAATATAAAAAAAAAGATACTAAATCTCATTGAAAAGTTATTGGTTATTGGTCATTAAATTTTAAAGCAATTTAATTAAGATGATAATGATGATAATCAAGGATGATTAAAGGATGATAATATATTTAAATTGTAATAATTTAAATTTGGAATCATCAATGGACAATAAAATGTAAATTGTAATTTTTGCCTTCAAATCAACAACGTAAATGCAAATTGTTAGCAAAGTGAAAATCTCAAATTGTTATCATTAAAAAAAGATAAATATTATTATCATCTTATTGCAGTTATCATCATCATGATCATCATCATCATCTGATAAAATGAACAACAATTAACATTTAATATTCATTGTCATTCCAAGTGACTGGTGAAAATGTGAAAGGAGCAAAATTTGAACCCAGGAATTTATATTATCATTATCACTCAACGAGATTGAACATGAAAAGTTATCATAATAACAGTAACCCTATCAATGAACATTGATTATTATTATTATTATTTTTGTATAACATTTGAAGACAATTAACATTCATTGTGAATATGTAATGATAACAATAATAATGATGATGATGATGATGATAATCGGTGACACATTGAATACCTTGCATAACTTGTAGCATGAAACATTATTACCATACAAGAATATTGTATATTATATTTATTCATTGTTCAGCATTGTGACTGGTAAATTTTCATACCAATGCTACAAAAAGTGTTATATGTTTGTTTCCATAGGAATGAACATTGAGAAGAGGTGATGATGATGATGATGATAAGAATGATAATGAGAGAGTCTAAGTTGTCCAGGGAAACGGATGAGAGAGTAACATTGAAAATATTTTGATAAAAATGACGATGATCAACATGATGATGGAAGAAAATTATTCTTTTCGCTATTTTGACCCTTTTTCCATATATGATATTTATCATCTTCATCATCTTTACATATTGTGATTTCTCTCTCTCTCTCATCTGCCTGGTTGTTGTTGTTGTTTTTCATGTTTCCGGTTCACTTGTCTTTCTCGCTCGCTCTTCCTCATCCTCATAATCATCTTCATCATCTTCCCTCAATGAGTAATAATAATAACAAAACGAGAGAGAAACTTTTTTTCTCCATCAACTTTATCACTATTACTACTTAATGAGAGAGTATATGGAAGGGTAAGATTGAGAGAGAAAGAGTGAGAGTAGGAGACTATGGATGATGAAGGTACTGTTGATGGTGTTGGCAATGGTGATGATGATGGTAGTGATGATGTTTTTATTGTGCTTTTCTATGGGTTTTTTCACTTCTCGTCAGTTGAGTCTACCGTGAAAATTATGAGCCTTCAGTTGTAAAAATATTTTCACCCTTAACCTTTTTTGCTTCATCCTTCATCTTCATCATTATCATCTTTATCTCTTTCTTTTTCTCTCTCTCTCTCTCCCTATCTTTCATTCATTAGTTTTTACACTACTCTGAGAGTGGATTGAGAAAGGAGTGGAAAAGCAAAAATTCATTCGATCATCAATTTCAAAAAGATTCCAATAAATTCAAGAATCTCATCCATCACCTTCTAAATTCAATCTTTTTGGTCCACGAATAAAATTTTTTCCTCATCAATGAACCAACTTTCACCATGATGATGATAATGATGATGATCATCACAAAAATAAGCAAATTGATACAGAATTTACTTTCTCTCAATGAACAACCAGATTACTTGAATCTGACATAATATATGATAACGGTAAAAGATATGGAGATTAAGATGATGATGGAAAAGATGAGAATGGATGAATAAGCTAAGTGAAAGAATATTGACAAAGAGAGAGAGAGAGAGAGAGAGAGAGAGAGAGAGAGAGAGATGAGACTGAAAAGAAAATAATATTTAGACAGAAGAAGAGGAAAAGGAAAGGATGAAGAAACAAAAACTGCACAAGATTTTCATCTTCATCTAACATATACAATATTGGTAATAAATGATCATCAAGTTACATGAAGATGTCGATGATGATAATAAACCAACTATGAAAGCTAAAGGTAAGAAAGGAAAGAGGAAAAAAGCAATTACTTTGGGTGACAAATATTATTATTTACTATTAAGGTTACTACCAGTTATCATTCACATCATCATCATCAGCCTCAATGTTTAAGGTCAATAAATATCACTTTTCACTTTTAATATGGTTCCTCATCTTTTCCGTTTCCGGCAATAAAAGACGATAACAGCTAGTTAAATATACATGAACATTTATATGCATTGGAGAGAGAGAGAGAGAGACAGGAGATGGGGCATAGAGAATGATAATAGAGTCTATTGAATTATCAATGAATAAAATGATTAAAGGGAGGAGGGAAATAAATGATGAGGGAGGAAGATGAGGTGGTGGTAATAGTGGAGTATGATGATGATGATGGAGATGTTGATAAGAGTAAAAGAGTAAAATCTTTGCAGAAAAGGAAGGAAAATGAAATAAACATTGAAGTAAATACATAAGTTATTCTTGTCTTCTCACTCTCAGTCATTCATAGTGTATTTCCCATTATCATCATCATCATGATGATTATTATTTTTATCTTCATCTTCGAAGTGTATTATTGTTATTATTAGAATTAGAACTAAGGAAATAATTCGATAATCTTCAATTTCTGTTCAAGACTAAATGGATAACTGGACTTTTGTGATATGAATAATATGAAAGGGAAACAGAAAGAGAAAGAAATCAAAATGATGATGATGATGATGAGGGAGAGGGAGAGCAAAGGGAAACTTTGATTATGAGTGTGAGGATAATAAATAATAATGCTTGATGATGATGATGATGTTGGTCAAAAAAGTGGAAACTCAGTGATGACCTTAACTTGTGAATTCTGTGATTGTGGTCAAAAGCATGTTGACATTTAGGGATGTTAAGGATGAGAGTTTCAAGATGATTATGAAGATGAAAGAATTATCTCATCAACTTGAAGACTAAAGGCATCTAAATATCATCATCTGCATCATTATCATCATCAGAAGTAATTTCATCATCTTTCCATGCAAAAGAACTGGAAGAGAATGGAAAGAAAAGAGAGAAAAGGGAGAATAAGAAAAAAAAAGTTTTCTTTTTTTCTCTCTGATGTCCTTTCATCTTGATCACTTTTCATCTTTTTCTATCCATAAATGGAATCTATTCTTTACTCCCCATCCCTCCTCCACCCACTTCACTCGATGCATGTCACTTAATTCAGATAAATCGCCTTCATCGTGAAAAACATGATAAAAAAAATCGAGAAAAGAAAAAAAAACTTATATTTATAATTCTGTTCTTGTTGACATAATCTTAACTTTCTCTCTCTCTCTCATCCATGGTGCTTGTGGTGGGTGGTAATATGGTATCCATTTCATCTTGCAGTATCAATTTGGATGATTATGATGATGCTTTTTTCTTGCAACATCCTCTTCATCATCATCACCATGAAAACTTATCCATCTCAAGTTGAGAATCCATTTCAAGTGAATCATTTCAATGAGTTTTGCTTTTTAAGTGATTGCCTGATAACTATTATTAATATTGTTCATATTATTATTATTGTTATTGTAACAAGTCAAAATGATGACGATGATGATGATGATAAGGATGATAAGGATGATGTCAAGTGGGTAAAAATGTATATATACAATTGAAAGGATGTAGATAAGAGATGATAATGAGAGAGAGAGATGCATTCAAATTGACAAAAAGAAATGATTGTAAAAAAAAAGTAACTCAATTTCATCCTCATCAGAATCAACAATGATTTAAATGGTGACATAAATTGTTACACTTTTGACAAATAACTTAATCATGATATGAATAATTGTTCATATGAATCAAATGAATATCACCTTCTCAATATAATGAAATTGGCTTCGGTGATTTTTATTATTATTTAACACCAAGTTTATTTAAGATGAAGATATTTACTATTAAAATGATGATACGAATGAGGATTAAAACGATGATAATGATGATGAAAATTAATGAGCTAAATAGTATAATAGATATGGAATAGGTATAAACATGATAATTTTTTTTCTCTCTCTTCTAAAATGAAATATCCTATTTAATTCAAGTAAACTAGATTTATGATACAATAAATTTAAGATCCCATCAATTTTTTACAGGCTTATAAGTTCACTTGCTGAGGTTGGATGAGAGAGAGAGAGAGAGAGAGAGAGAGTCATCATCATCATCTTCATCTTCATCTTCATCTTCATCTCTCTCTTTCTTTCACTCTCTGTTCCAACTCTGAGGCTTCCAAATACCACTAAACCAACTTATTTAGGTTTCTTTTCAGCTCTCTCGCTTTCTCGCTCTCTTATTAGAAAGAGAATGAGAAGGCTCTTTATCATCAATATCATCTCTCTCCATCATCTTCATCCTCATCTTGCAATTTAAGAAAAAAAAACTCGTTAAACAACCCAAAAAATAACCAAACCAGGTAAGAACCAAAACAACAACCAATCAAAGGACAAAATCTATAGGTGGTAAGATATCATTTTTTGGCTTTTTGTTGCTTATATTTAGCACTTTTTGCTAACTCTCTCTCTCTCTCTCTCTCTCTCTCTCTCTCTCTCTCTGAGTGCCCACCTCCCCTTTCCTCTGGTCCTTTGCTCTGGTTACTTTCTTGGTCATTTTGTAAGTAACTTTTTGACTTTCTCTCTTCCATTTAGTTTCTAGCCTCAGGCAAAAGTTATTCATTCATTTTCTTAGCCTCTCAATTTTACTTTTCCTTTACCTGATCATCAACAGCAGCAGCAGCAGCAAAAGCATAAGTAATATCAACAGCTACCTTGTTATCCCAAGTGGGCAGAGCTTGGGCAACATCAACAACAACAAGCAAAAAAAACTCGCACTCAGATCAGGTTATCACTTATTAGTTGGAAAAAAAAATTTTCTACTCACACTATTCATTCATATTTCATACCTGTCAAAATTATTATTATTATTACCTTTATAGTTATGGTATAGGTAAAAGGTAAGATAGGTTTCTAGTGAAAGAGTCAATTTAACCAATTGCAAACAATTAACTTGCAATTTGTAAATTGTTCAAAACAAAGAAAACAAAAAAAATATGCAAATATGACAAGCAAACATTTACCGACACATCAGTCAACATGATGATAAACATGATTAAGATGATAATTGTCATGTAATTGGAATGAATTAAAAAACAAACTACTAAGCATGAAAAATGAAAGTTGAGTGTAGGTTAATTAGCTTCAGCGTGTGTGCTATATGATATATTAGACTCATAAAAAAGGCTAAATTACATATGATGATGATGATGATATTATGGACTTGGTTGCAAATATTATCCACTGAGAATGTGTGTATGTATAAATTATCACAGGAAGTGTAATATAAGATAGATAACATGATGTAAAACATTGAATGTCAAAGAAATAGATATAAATATGAATGGAACCTTAAAAAATGGCCTTGGAATTGCAAAAGAAATGGAAGAAAATAAAATAGATGCCACAACTAACTGACCATAAAACAAGCATCTTCATCGTAACAACAACAAGGAGAGAGAAAAAATAAGATGAAGATGAAAAAGAATTAACTGTAAATAGATTGACATTCATTGATGATCGTATACATGGAAGATGAGGAAGACAAGAGAGAGAAGATGAAAAAAAGGCAAGAAGTAAAAATATTTTGCTCGACAATTTACTTTCATAGGAAAATGTTGTTACTATGTATATGATGTTTTTCTCGGAACCTTGGGTCTTCTTCATCATCATCATCATCATCTCTCTCTCTCTCTCTCTCTATGTGTGTGCCCAAGTCATGCTATGTCATCTTTGATGGATACCAATTTACCAAGAAAAAAAGAAACCAAAAGAAAAGAAATCATTTTCTTGGCGGTAAATATAAATCGGAATAACATAATGTATGAAGAGAAGAAAAAAAAGATTCTCAATGAAATAAATCAATCATTTTGCTGTTTGTCAGATGATGATGAGGGTGAGGGTGAAGGATGGAAGATGAAGGATGAACATACTGATTCTTTTGGATAATGATGATGAAAATACTGAGTAAACTGATGAAGGAGACGAAAGGGGAGAAAACAATTTTATCAATGTTATCATAATCAATAATTGCCTTCGCTTCTGTTTACTAACATTGTGTAATTTATGAGCCACCCTTTTTGTGTACTACTATGATGATACTGGATGTGTGTGTGTGTGTGTGGGTTGGTAGGGTACGTGTCATTGAGAAAGAGAGAGATAGAGAGAAAATGATGAGAGATGCAAGATGATGATGAGAATGATGAAATTTAATACTTGAAAAATGTTCAATAAGGCAGAAAAATGAACGACTGGTTACCCTTAGTAATCAGTTTAACAGTTTACTCCATTTAGAAAGTGAAATGTTTGCAGTTATCATCATAATCATCAGCTATCATCATTATCATCTTGTTGGAAAAGGGATAAAGATGAAAATGATTTAAAACTAAATCAAAGAAAGAAAGAAATATTCTCTGTCTCTCTCTCTCTCTCACATTAGTGGACGATAAGCCAAGGAAGAAAAATTTGAAATAAGGAGCATTTTTCCTCCTTCATCTTCATACTTTTTTCATCCTCATCCCTTTTGTAGCATCTTCCAAGAATGCAAAAAACTTATTCTCCACCCCCACTTATCCACACCCTGGATCACACATCTTACATCTTCTGGACACACAAAGTTTATTTAGAAAGAAGGAGAGAGAGAGAGAGAGAGAGAGAGAGAGAGAGAGAGAGAGAGAGAGAGAGATATTGAAAGATGAAAGTGATGCGGATGAAAAGACGAGCATGCAAAAGGTACAATTTATATAAACATATTTATATAATAATAGTTGATATAATAATGGATGTTATAGTGATCATGATAATACAAGCAAAAAAATGATGTTCATCTTTTATCATCCTCATCTTTTCCTCCTTAACTCCCACTTCCACCCCCAAGCTAATCTAAAAGCCACACTTGAACACTTATAAACATGACAATATAATAATACTGTTGGCTAATAAAAACAAAATAACCTTAAGGATTTGAAAGGCTCACAAAATGTATATACACTAATAATTCAATGATGATGATGATGATGATGCGGATGATGATACAGATTCAATAACAATACAATAGAATATAATAGCAATTTGATTTTGCAAAACAGAAAATGTCGAAAGGAAAATAATCAAAATAAACAAACACAAAAGGGATAAGGATAATGATGAGAAAGATGCTAAACTGTTACAATAATTAGAAAAATTCATTTCCAGGATGATTATCACGTCTGAATGTAAAAATTATGTTCACATTTTCCTCGGGATAACAACAAATGACAATAGATATTCACAGTTGACTGAATATGAGAGTAACTTTTTTTTCTTGTCACAAGGTGAGTGACAAAAACGGTCTACCTTTAGCATCTTCATCTTCATCTTGTTCCTCTCACTTTTATGATCAACAACAATATATAAGAGAGAGAGAGAGAGAGAGAGACAAATATGATGATTATGATGATGATAGTAATTGATGATGAAGAAAACAGATTGGATTCTTAATCTGTTGTACATTTTTAATCCTTTTCTCCTCTTTACTTTCCATTTAAACCCAATGGATAATAAATGTGATAGGGTTTCTCTTGTTGTTATTGTTGTTATACTTTCTCTTATAAGGTTAAGGTTATTTCTCATTTTCGTCTTGTTTGTTTGGGGTCAAGTTTATCCCTTTAATCTGGTCAGATTATCCCAAAAGGAGGGGGAGGAGGAGGAAGATTGAAGATGCGGACACACACACACAATAAGATGGACACTTATCGAGTGTAGTTGTTTAGTTTATTGTCTTTGGACTTGGAATCGCAAGTGAATTGATTGTTGATCGGTTTACAAATTGCTTCTCAATTCGTAATTAGCTGTTATAAATTATTGTTTTCGTTAATTATGATTAGATGAACTTTTTTATTTCTACTATTCGATTTTTCTTGTTCGAAACTTTCCCAAAGTGTAACATTTAAATTGTTCAGTGTTGTTGGCGTTTTATCAAAAATTTTTTCTCTCTCGTGGCGAAAAAAAAGAGAGAGAAAACTTTTTCCTCCTCCTCATCATCTTTTTCATCATCTTTTATCATCATTTATCTTCATTTATGCTCTTAATTACATTCTATCTTTTTTTTCTTCCTACATTTGTTTTTTAATTTTCTCTTCCTCCTTCTTTTCATCATCATCATTATCATCCCAATTTTATCGCCTACAGAATTTGGAGAAATGAAAACAAACTGAATCTTTCAATGAATCTGATGATTTACTTTCTACCATCAAATGAATGATGATAATGTTGATGATGAGAAAATGAAAAATCTGATTCTGATGATGATAACGAATCAACATCATCATATTTATCAACTTTTCACTTTGCAACTTGATGAGATTTTTTCAATGGTTTCCAATTGATTTATGTGTCCACCACTATCAAGGTCTGGTCACTGGATTAGGTTATCTTAAATATTTCCCATCATCATCTTCATCATCATGTTTATCATTATCATCATCAAGTTGATGGTAAAAGAGAGAGAGAGAGAGAGAAAAGAAAGAAAAAATTTGGGGAAAAAATGGAAACTTCATTTTGAGAAATGAATTCCAATTCTGTCATCAATTGAGATTCAATTTTATCTCACAATTTCAACAGAAATCTCATAAAAAAAACAATTTTCTGATATCAGAAAAATTAATTACTATTCTTATCACTTGTAAGAAACTTTTACTTCCCATCATCATCATCTTGATTTTCACCCTGAAATGAACATCGACACAAAAATCATAATGAACATTCAGATTCATCATAATCTATATTATGATGTAACCATTAGAACCACAAGAAATAATAATCAACATGAATGATAATGGAATAGTTTTTATTCATTGGAAATCCTCCCTTTCCATGTTTTGTCTGCCATCTTATTATCGGTTACATGTTTAATAAGGTATATTCTTATCATTTCTCATCTTCATCAGTAGCATCCTCATCTTCCTCCTCTTTTATCATCATCTATTATTACAATTCTTATCATTATTATCCAAGAAGCATATTCAGTTACCCAGAAGCTTTTCAATATATAAATATAACAGGTTAATCAAGGAAAATAATATGTATATTTGTCATGGAGAAGATGAAGATGATGATGATGATGAAGATGAAGATAAAAGAGGAGGATGATAAAACATTGATTAGAGAGAATGTTAGAAATTATAAATGCTGATGATGAAGATGAAGATTGAAAGTGATGTTGGAGGAGGAGGAAGAGAGAGAGAGAGAGAGAGGAAGATGACACAATATCTATAATCTCACCTTTCATCTGAGTCTTTTTCATCATTAATAATAAGTTGACAGGTTTGTCATCATCATCATCCTCAGAAATACATCCTTATCTTCATTATCATCATCAGAGTCTTTTCAATGTATATTATGATCGAGGTCAAGATTAAATGAAATAAAGTTGAGATATCAATTGATATGAGAGAGAGAGGATGATAAGAGATATGATGACAAGTAAAGAGATAATTGAAGATGATGATGATGATAAAAGTATCAATTGTCCAGTTGATAATGATAAGGAGAGGGATAAAAAAAGGAGTTGAACTGAGCTGATTTAATATGTAGGTTGAATGTAATCTGATGAAATTAATTGAAAACTGAGTAAATCACTTTCATAGTAATAATATAATGACAACTTTCAGAGAGATGATGAAGATAATTACATGAATACTCATTAGTCTCATCATCATTTTCGGAAGATCAGAGAGAGAGAGAGAGAGAGAGAGAGAGATTTGGATATTCGATAATCTATTAATAATCGTAATGAACTTTTCTCGTTTTTTTATCATCTTCATCCACGATAATTATCACAACTCATCAATAATGTAACTATTTGGTTCTCTCTCGAAAAGTTGATTAATCCTCGTCAAGTGAATCTAATTAAATGAAATCGCAAAAGTTTTAAAAAAATTAATCTTCATCTCAATAGGTAATATTTATCTTCCTTCGTTTCCAATGATAATCATGATGAAGATGAAGATGAAGATCATGATGAGAAGGAGGATCTCGAATCGTAAACATATAAATGAGCTTTCAACTGTTCTAAGGAGAAAAAAAAGTTCTAATTGAAGAGAGAAAAGCAAAAAAGATAAACATTTTCGGCTAATCCAATAATCATGGAAATCTAATAATCGGGATACATGATTAGTTAACTTAATAGTTGTTGTTAAATTTTCAATCAATTTATACCAAAAAAAAAACAACAACAACCTGACGACAAGATGATTGGGAGTTAATTAATATAATTAATGGCTCATTGTAATGATGACCCAAGGTTATCATCAGAGTTGTAAAGGTGTTGAATTGAGTGAGAAATATATTACATCATTAAGGTAATTAGCATCATCATCATCATCTTTCATCATCTTAATCGTGTTACGATTGCAAATGTATTTAAATTGTAATAAAAAAAATAAACAAAAAACTCATAATGATTATAGTGATTAACAGATTCACCTGAATGAATTTAAACTTATTAGTACAAAATGAGACAGGTAATAGAGGATGAGAAAGTTTTTCATCGTCAACAAACAAAACCGAGTGAAAGTAATAACAGGAGAATAAAAAATCCAGGTAAGATGTAAAGGTAAACAATAATGAAGTATTTTGATGGACAAAAAAGATGAGAAATTTTTTTGTTTTTTCGTTCACTGTGTCAACCAAAGTACAAACGTGTTTTTTTCATTCGTCATCATTATCATCATCCATATTCGAACGGTAAGTTTACCTGCTCTCTCTCTCTCTCTCTTTCTCTCTTTCTCTCTTTGTTTATCATTTTATTCTGTTTACAATAATTACATTTCGATTGCAATTGAATTGTAATCAATTGCAGATCAGCTTTAAAGTCTACAAGTTTATTGGAAAAACAAAAGTACAGGTAAGAAGAGTAGAGAAAAAAAAGAGAAGAAAAAAAAACGATTTCTACAAAATTTACTCTAAAAATAGTAACTATTTTCTCTCTCTCACTTACCTACTCATCATCTTCATCTTCATCATCATTACCTTTACCTAAAGTAACCGCTTTAACTCCCCGTTGCATCCCTAATTGGAGTCATTTTTAAACCATTCAAAAGATAGTTTATGATATCTTGCAGAAAAAATTATCTTCTCTTTCTTTTTCTCTTTCTTACCTGTTCCCTGTGGATGCTCTTTAGTATTCTCTCTCATATCATCATCATCATCCCTCCTTTTTTTACCTTTCCTTCACCTCCTTTACGATCATCATAAGCATAAACTCATCATCATATCTTTTAGACCTTAAACTTGTTACCTTTACCTTTTTTTCATCTCTTCTTAATACCATTTACCTTTCATTGCAATCAATTTATTAGTCGACAATTTTGTTCCTCATCCTCATCTTCATCTTCATCTTCATCTTTTAACTTATTGACAGACAAGTTATCAATTAGCTTTCTCTTCATCCTTCTCATCTTCATCTTTTCTCTCTCTCTCTCTCAAATTCTGGTTTGGTTACTTTTGTCTTTCCAATAAACAAGGTGAACCATCTTGATGATAACTTTTACCTGTAACACACAATGATGATAATGATGATGATGATAATCATCTTCATCCCTAATGATTGTAAATCATCAAAGACAATCATCATCAATGACACTTACAATCAACTGTTAGAGTAAATTATCAACCCTCTTCCCAAGAAATATCAGTAACCTTTACTGTTAATGATAATCATTATGAAGATGATGATGACGATGATTATTATTATTATTATTATGACGATGATACTAGTGACATACCTACACCGAGATGCAGGTAAATGATGGATAAATACTGAGTATTTGTATATATTACCATTATATATTATCATTATGAACCCTTTACATTTAATGGCAATTTTAACACCCACTTTCAACATGCAATCTTATTTACAGAGTTGATTAATTGTCATCTAAATGTCACACAAAATTGTTGATATTTTTAACACCATAACATTTATCGTATTGGTTTTTCTGGTGTCACATTAAACCTTATCCTCATTCACTCATTTGTATACATAAAAACAGTTCATGATAATATTTTTTTTTTCTGTCACAAATTCATTTTCAGAATTTGAACTTGATTCAATTTATCATTTCATTGAAATCAAACTACAAAAGATTCATGAAGTTATTGAAAAGATACTGAGAGAGAGAGAAAGTTGAATAATTCATTTATTCATGAATATAACTGGAAAATTAACCAAAACAATTAACTAAATCATACATATACAATTTAATGATTAACTTTATTATCCGATTGTTTTTAAAGGTTTTGTTTTTCATCATAAAAATGTTTCCAATTGTTTGCTGGATTTGCAAGGCAAAGGTAATAACAAAAAAAAACGACGAAAAAAAAACTTGACCTACTTTTCCTTTCGGTTTGGAAAATGTAAACAACAGTTAACTTTGAATTCATCATGATGGTTGAGCATGAACCCATGAAAATGAACAAAATTATCATGATAATAACGATTTAACCTATAACCATGATATTAATGTAATATAATATTCAGAAAATGGTTATCTTTTTTTACTATTATTACATTAGACTGGAATAGGTTGAATATTATGAAAAAGAGAAGGAAAATTTTTTTTTCTCTTCTCTGTTTTTCCATGAAATTCAGTGAACCAGAAGAAGATGAAGATAAAAGAGGAGGAAGATGAAGATGAAGAGGTGGTGGTGGTGTAACCATTTAATGGTGAAAATATTATTACACAGATAATGATGATAATTATGATAATTTAGTGATTAACTTTTCACTTTGATTAATGAAATAACGGTTTGCAGTGGGAGTGGGATAAAGGATTAGGATCATTATCTTTGAACATGATGATAAATTAAATGAATCAAGTGTTACTCAATTATCCTATTATGTTATTAGCTTATTAAATTCTGATTTATGATTATTATTATTACTAAATTTAAGATCAACAAGTTATATCTTGTTGTTTGTGTAACTAGAAAACTATGGATTAAGGTTAACATGATGGTTAATGGTGAAGGTTAAAAGTTCTGAGATTCAAAGTAACGGTAAAAGGTAAATAGACTTGAGGGTGTTTTATTTTTTTCTTTAGTTTCTTTTCCTTTCCTGAGAAAGTTCAGCAATTGATTCATGGTGATTTCGATTCGATTATTATGGAGAAAATTATTTCTTCAAGATTCTCACATGATCATGTTATCATGATACACTTTTGGGGATATGAATATATGTGTTTATGAACATCATGTTAGTCTCATCAATCAATTTGAAACTTTTTCTTTCTAATAATCATTGATCAGATTGGAAAGTTGAACTTTTATTCAAATTGTTCTCATCGTGGTGATGAACTTTTTCGTATTGTTTTTTTTTCTTCTTCTTCATCTTCATGAAGAACTGGAATTCCCAAGATTCCGGTGCCTCTTTTTGTTCACCTCAAGGTTTATCATCATGAGGAAAATCTTTCGCTCTCATGGTAATACTTTGATTCAGCTTTAAGAACTTACAACCTTTGGAATCTCTTTGCTGGATAAACAATTTTTTTAACCTTTCCACCCATGAGGTTATTTTCATGTAGTTTATTCACAAGTTACGAAAAAAATAAGTTTTCCAAAATCATGGAACCGAATCAGAATCACTCATGATATTGAAACCAATTTTGTTGTAATATTTTTCCAGGTTCCATCATGTTGATCATCATTATCATCATGCTCAAAGTTCATGGTCTTTTCTTGCTCATGGAGATGCAAAAATGAATGATTTGCTAAGCATGAATAACCTAAACATTATCATGGTTACATTATTATCAGTCTATGTATTCAAAAATGTAATAGTATCATTCCCACCCTATTCCTCCTCCTCCTCCTCTCATGATTTTTACCATGAATATAAATATATAAAAGATATATAGTTTTCCATTCAATGTTCAAGAACTTTTTTTTTCTTCCTCAGGTCAGATTATATTCAGATTATGTTCAGATAAATGATGATAACGCTACAATTGATTGAACAGAAAATATATTTACTCTTATCTTTCATCCTGAAAAAAAAGAAGTCCATTCAATATTCAGTTCTGGAATTTCATATCATCATGTTACAGGGTGAATTTAAATTCTAACTGGCCAATAATGATGAACGGTTTCATCTTGATGTGACGAATAAAGGTAAATATTAATAATTGAAAACTCGGTGAAGATTCCCAATTGATGTTGGTCTTTCCCTTACTGATGAATTAATTTCTGCTGAGACAGCAATTAGTTAGTTATCATTAGGATTTACTCAAAATCAGAATAAGCCAACCAAAGGGATGCTGGTAGACACCCTGTATGTGTACATGGATAATATTGTATTATATGTGAATATGGATTCATCTGAATAGTGAAATTTTATTTTTCTTCAGGATAACTGATATTAGTTGACCAAAGTTATTGATATAAAGTGATTTAAAGTAATCGATGATGATGAAGAGGATACACATGAGGAAGATGATGGTCATTGGATGATAAAAGATGAAGATAGGGGGAAAAAGTGGAAAATAAGGAGATAAAAAGAAAAGGAAAGAAGATGAAAATGAAAATGCTCATGAAAGTGTATGAATATTGTGTGGATTATGAGAATCAGAAAGAGAAAAAGAGAGAGAGAGAATGAAGATAAAGGAAGATGAATGAGAAAAGTAAATAGACTGAATTGCATGATGAATATAATATCATATTCTATGAGCATTTTGGTGGAATAAAAAAGAAATAAAGAGAAAATATCTCTCCATTTTTATATAGATATTATATCATCATTTTCTCCTCTAGTGGAATAGAAAAACATTCAAATTGAAATGAGAAAAGAAAAAACTTCTTGAACGATTCTAAGTAAAATTTATATCGAAATGAAATCGACAGAAAAAAAGTTCTAATATCGAAACAAGTGAGGAAAAAAACACTTTTTGAATCTCCAAAATCTATGGTGGGTATTATCATGCACATGGAATCAGCTGAGTGCACTTATCTACCATGGTGAATGTTGAAATTTTCACTCAGATAAAAGTGTAAGAAAAAATATCAACACGATTGTGATTGTTTTCATTGAATCTGTCACCAATTGCATCTCACAAGTGAAGCATTTAAATCACTAAAGCAAAGATATAACCTGTCATCATGATTACTTTTATCATCGTCATCGATATGTATCAAAAATATCATCAACATATCATGAAGGATAAAACCATAATCAACCTTAAAGGTAATTTGAACTTAATTAAACTAATTGTAAGAGAGAGAGAGAGAGAGAGAGAGAGAGAAACTTAAATCTGATTATATGAAATTGGCTCAGCTCTCATATCAGACAATTAACTTTCTCATGGTGATTTCTAGTAGTTATTAAATTGTAAACTCTTTATTTTGTATCCAGAATAATAATTCATTATCATCATAAGCATCATCGTTATGATTAACTAAGCCACCATACAGGTAATT
Organism: Panonychus citri; assembly: GCF_014898815.1. Taxonomy (NCBI): domain Eukaryota; kingdom Metazoa; phylum Arthropoda; class Arachnida; order Trombidiformes; family Tetranychidae; genus Panonychus; species Panonychus citri. Next base: position 299,173 of record NW_026515542.1, on the reverse strand, counting down.
TTATTACCTTGAAGTAGCAATAATTTAATATCCAAAACGATGATATTGATAAGAATCAATGTTTAAGCTGATTTAAAGTATTAGCTGGTAAAAAAAAACTGTTCGTGGGAATAGTTTCCTGGATGATGATAAAGATGAAGATGTAATTGATGATGATGATAGAGGAAGAAGGGGATGAATGAGAAGAAGATGATGATGATGATGATGGGGTAGGTTAGAGATTCCCTGGTGGATTAATAAAAATTAAGGTGTTAGCTTCAAGTTGGCTTCTCATATAATAAATAAATATCTATGCTCATGGTAATATTATTCAATGTTGTGAATTTTCAATCAGAATATTATTTCATTTAGTTTTGATCATTGAATTAAAATGATGATGATGATAAAAGCTGCACAGTTCAGGATTTTATTACATGGGAGGAGGTGGAAAAGGGATCAGGAGGGTGGGCAGTGGGAGGAGATGTAGTAAAAAATTAATAAATGTCTATTAAAAAATGCATGATGCCAAAGGGAATTAAATTGCCGAGATTAGATTTGATTGAAATTATCTCTCATATGAAATTAACATGTTACTCTCTCTCTCTCTCTTTGATATTGCATCTTTTTTTTGGATAACCTTTTTGCATCCTCATCACTTTATCATCCTCATCATCATCCTTTTCATTAACCTAATTGACTTAAATTGTAATTGCAATTTACCATTTTTTTCACTTGCAATTTAAAATGAAGGTAAATATTGCCAATTGAATGAGCACACATTACGTTTTTGATATTGATATTTGTAAATGAATTGCAATTTAAATTGATTATGATTTTAATCATTTTATATTAATCTATCTCCCTATCTAACTTTACACTGATTAACTTAATCAATTGGTGATGATGATTAACAAAAATAAGGTAGAGTTGTTGTTGTTGTTGGTGGTGGTGGTGGTGGTGTGAAGGTTGATTGATGTTAATTAGTTAAGACACAATTCATTTTGATTAAATTGTTATTATTTAATTGTTACAACTGCCATGATGAATACTAATAATTATAATCATGATGATTAGTATTTAATATGCAAATATAAATTTAAAATAGTAACAGTTTTTAATTTAATTGTTATTGTTTTGTATTAATTTAGAGTTGAATAAATTTTTTTATCATTGAATTGACATTGAGATGGGAAAACACAAAAGCTAATAGCAAATAATTTAGTTAATTAGTTTTAATTTTATGATTTATTGTAATTCTAATCACACTTGATTAAGTTAATAATGATAGGCTGATGTTAATGGTGATGATGATGATGAATAAACAATTTGATATAATTTTTCAAACGTTATATTGTGACAATTGATCAAATATTGATTATATCAATTCAATCAATTGAATATCTAAATGGTAGATTTCATTTTTCAAGCAAATTTCAATTCAAATCGGAAACGGAAATCAAATGAGTTTAACTGATAATAAATTGATTTCTCATGATTATCATGAAATAATTGATTACTATTTTATTAATATAATCATGATGATAAGAATTCATGATAATTATAAGATTAAGAACTTATATGAAAGAAAGAAGGAGAGAGAGAGAGAGAGAGAGAGAGAGAGAGAGAGAAAGTGAAGGAAAAGCTCGCCGAATTGATTTCGAAAAATTTCAAACTGTATGTAACTTATATTCTCACAATTTATCATGATAATATTCATAAGAAAAGTAGGAAGTTCAGGACAATTTTTGATCAAAAGAGAAATACATTCGAATTGAGTTATTGAAAAAAGAAAAACTTGATTTGGATCGAAAAACTTATCATGAATATTAACAGATCAGAATTATTATCCATCAGAATATGTTCCATCATTATCGACATGTTGATGATTTGTACTTAGAATAAAGAAAAGAATAAATTCTCTCTCTCTCTCTCTCTCTCTCTCTCTCTCTCTCTCTAATCTTGAGACTCTTTTATCAATAACATGAAGAAAATACAACGGAAGATGAAACGATTTGTCAAACCATATTATCACCATCATCCTGTCTAACATGATGGGTAAATACATATGAATGAATATTTTACACGAAGAAATTGATGAAATGGTCAGATTATTAAGCTTCATGAGATTTGAGTGATTTCCTTGAGAAATTTCAACGTGAAAAAAAGGTCTCACTTTCGTTTTTAGGCTTAGCTAATGGTCAAGATGCTCATCTTGGACACGATTTCTTGCTATGGGCTTGGTACTATGCATATACAAAAGGTCAATATCTGCATAAAAAAACGGACAAAGGTATAACCCAGTAAGTTTAGGTTAGGTCAGATTAGGTTAGATTAACAATTTAAGTTTCTTTTGAGGGTAAAAAATGGTTTTATTATGAACATTAGATTTGCCTTGAAAAATGGTGATGATGATTGTGAAGATACTGGTACATTATGGGAGTTATAAGGAGCGTGGTAAAGTCTTCAAGTGAGAGAGAGACATTGAAAGTTTCACTTCAAGTGCAATGTCTCGTAAAATTTGATATCAGGGTGGGCCAATTTTATAATCTACAAGTTTCTCTCTCTCTCTCTCACACTTTTATCCTCATCTTTTGTACCTTCATCACAAAGCTCATGAGATCAGGATAAAACATTAAATATTTGTAAGTTTATTTGATTTGCAGTATTGTTGATAGTTAATCTTAAATTACATGTAGATGAAGCTCAGATCGATAATGAATTGATGATGAACATGAATGATATTTGGTAAAGGGTTTGAATTTGATGGGTGAGTAAAAATGACCAGTAGATGGACACATTATTAGTTATTACAGTGATCTCTGTGAAATTGTAAATCTTTTGCATGAAATATTGACATTAAGAGGAGATTAAGATAAAGATGATCTAGTTAACTGGTTCGATTAGTGTGTTGTCATCTTGATATCATGATGATTATCACCAATCAACTAAATGACTGACTGACTGATGATTATCAACCATAGATGATAATATTAGCAAGGGATTTTGTTTATAGCTGAGAAACATGAAAAAGTATTAATAGATAAGTGAGAAACTTGTCATATGGATGATGATGAGAATGAAGATAAGTACAAAAGGAGCAAGAATAAAGATGATGATGAAGATGAAAATCTAATGAAAATGATGATGATGATGATGAGATATGAGCATTAAAAAGCTACAGAATAAGCTAACAAATCAACTATGAAAGTACAAGTTGAATTAACATTGATTATGATTATTTTGATAAGAGTGGGAGTAAGATGATGGTGATGATGATGATGATGATGATGAGGATGAGGATGAGAGTGATGTATTCATTTCCTTCCTGTATTGAGTAGCTGTCAAATGCCATTTGATATAAATGATTAATCATTTAATGGAGTAAATATTTTTTCCTCATCATCGATAATTAAATTAACAACAATATGAAATTGATATTAACCTGTAAAAAAATGATAAACCGTTATGATGATAAGTGATGAGGATGCTAGCAAACAATGGCAAGAGCAAATATATAATATAAAAAATGATTGATAATAACTGTTTGTAATCACAACAACAATCAAATGTATTGTATGTTTATATGATTTATTGATTTGTAATTGGATCCATTAATTTAACTTAATCATTTTGATTTTTTTTATCTTCATCCTATTGATCTGAGTACAATTTAATATTATTATTAATTCAGTTGAAATTATTATTATTACAAGTTAATCCTTTGATGATCAAGGTAATTTTTTTAAAGGCTTTTAAATGTAATCTTGTTTCAAGAAAATTTGATTCAAATTGTTGATTATTTATTATTATTAAATAATGATGATGATGATGATGATAATCATCATGATAGTTACTCAGTTTTAAGTAAGAAAAGGTAAAAAAAAAGTTCTGATGATTTGAGTTTCTCTCTTATTCAAAGATTGTGTTGAAATATAAAGTGATAGCAATAAAATATATATATATATTTATATGGTATCCACAGTAATTGCCCTGAGGGTAAATGGTTTGTGTGAATGATAACCAATGAATAAGAGGATGATAAGGATGATGAGAGTCAATTTCTTAAACTCCCTTAAGGAATGGGAATAATTTAAGAGGATGATCATTGAATTTATGAGCTTATAACAATCACATTCAAAGTGATTTTCTTGTTTCCATTGATTATCATCCTTATCTTCATCTTTATCATCATCATCATCATGCTCAGAATCACAGGAGAAATAGATAGAAAAAACTTTTAGAACTTTTCTCCCCCTTATCTAATCTTTTACCACCATGAAGATGATGGTGAATTTCTGAATGGATATTCACAGATTCAAGGAATAAAAGTAAAACTGTTTCAAAAGTCAATCGATTGTCATTATTAATATTCAATCGATACAATAGAAAATTTGAATTTATTTATATTATCATGATGAACATGAGGACATGAAATATACTTTTCAATTTCATGGATAACTCGTCTTTTTATCTCTCCAGAATCATTGACAATTCTTATTGTTCACAATTGCAACTGAACTTTTCATCGCCTTTTATTCATATTATGTAAATAATAATGAATCATGAAGCAATATACCATAGATTCAGATATGTATATAATAATATATTCTTATACATAAATACCCTGTAAACCTGTCAATTCTCATGAACTATTCAGTTCTGATCTGATATAATAAAGATTGTGTGTCATGGTGAAGATAAGAAATGTATATCTCACTCTTTTCCCTTTTCTTACTTGCAATCTCTTCATCTTCATCTTTATTTTTTACTATAACATTTTTTAACTTCATTTCTCTCTCATTCTGTCTCTTTCAAGTACCAGAATCCCACCCCCACCCTTCATGACATGAAAAGCTTTCAAGATTGTCATCCATATTGAAATGGAGGAGTGGGTATTGAAAATTTACATATAAATACAGACTCATACACATTTGAATTGTGTCAAAAGGCAAGAATTGCTGTTGTTGTTTATCTGAATTCATCTTCACTTTTCATGAGCCATTTTCATGTGGATGACAATTTACCAATATTGAAAAAGAAGAATAAAAAAAAAATAAGAGAAAATGAAAATTCAAGGATCGAGAAAGAAAGAGAGATACGAGGTATCAACAATAATAGAATCATGATGATCAGATTCATTGGAGAAATGATGATCATGTCAATTTTCATGGAAAATGAAAAGTTTACCTTATTTTTTTTGTTCTATTCTGAATCTTACAGAATCGAAGAAAAAAAAAACTTATTTGTGATTGAAGTGAAAGTGTAAGAGTCAAATATTCAAAGTAAATCTGAATGAAGATGATTTTTTATGTTATCATCATCATGATAATAAATTGGAAGGAAAATAACAGGGAGAGAGAGAGAGAGAAAAGTTATCTATCAGATAACTGGGATTTATGAGATTTAGTAAATGTTTGAATGAGAAAAAAAGAGTTACCGAAACTCTCGGTGAAAATGATTACTGATCAATGAGATGGTGAAAATATCATGAATATATATCACCTCCTACTCCACCTTGAAATGATCCTCATCATGATTCATAACATAAATGCAAACAAAGTCAATCTGTTAAGTCATTAGTTGATCAGGTTGAATTCGTGTTTGAAAGGAAGAGGAAAAAAAAGTTGAGTCTCAATTATCTGAATACATATGAGATATACAATATCTTAAAAACTATTCAATGGATAAATATACATCATGAAATGTTGATGATGAAGATAAAAAAAATAGTAAAATTTGCAAGATGCTCATGAGCAAATATGATTATCATTCATTGACATTCATTTCCCTGGTAACACCTTATAGACTTTTATTTTGCTCATGAAGTTTCATGGTGAATAATTTGATAACAATAACGGTGAGAGTATATAAAGAGAGAGAGGATATTATCTCATTGATGATATTGAAGAGGTTCATCAAATAAATAGATATTTATTATTATTATTATTTATATACAGAAATAATAATCGACACAAGGAAGAGACAAAACTTTTTATCCCGAAGGAAAAGTTTTCGAGAGGCAAAGAGACGAAGTCTTCATCTTCATCATCTCCATCATTCCCTTGGTTATCATATATTAACTTTTATGAAATAGTAACACAAACATAAGTAAAAAAAAAGGATCAAGATGAAGATAAAGATGATGATTATCATCATCATACAACAGATTGATAATAAAATGAATGCTAAATACAATAAGATATTTGTACAGAAAAGTAAACAAGAAAAAAAAACTCAATCCAAAAAAAAGATGATGATGATAATCATTTTCATCCTTTTCTTTTTGTATCAGAAAATCATTGAATGATGAGGATGATGATCAAGATGAAGATGCTAAAATGGGATGCGGATGAAGATGATGATGATCGCGTGTCCTTTTTTTTACACTCTCCCTTTTTTCATTCAATGTTTACATATTAGTGATATGTATTAATACAAATTAGATGGATATTTCAATTTAGCTAATTTCAAGCAATTTCATCCTCAATCCCTTAATCATTAATATCTCTTGTTTATCTAATCAGTTTAATGTTGATAATAAATGTTGATAATAATACCAATTGTCAGAATCCGGAATCGTAATGTAAACAATCATTGAATGTTGTATATACATATAAATGTATTTATTGATATATGAAAAACTATATTATCTAAATAAATAACATTGGACAAGGAGAGAGAGAGAGAGAGATTGTTACAATTGATGAGGATGCTGCTCACTGAGATGATGATAATAACTATGACTCAAAAAAAATTATTATTACATCTTCATTATCATCATCAGCTTCTTCATGATCGCTACGGTAAATAACAGGGTAATAAATTTCAAATTATGAAATTGTCAGTGTTACCATTTATTGTTATTATATTGTTTGAGGGTGGGTGGTGATGGTTGGTGGGGTGGTATTATTATTATTACTGTTGTTGTTGTTGTTGTTGTTGCTATTGAATATATATGTTTGTATGTTTATCAGGGAGTGAAAACAAAACAAGCAGAAGTTGAGAGTTGTAATAATAACAAGAAGATGATGATGAAAAAAAAGGGAAATAGTAAGGATAAAGATGGTATTGAAGATGATGATGATGGAGGAGTTGAAGATCAGAATGAAGAAAGGAAAGTTAAGTGGTTCAGTGAGCTGTTAATTATCACCGCATAGAGAGCGAAGCGTACTTAATGGAAGTGAAGAGAGAAAAAAGAAAAGAAAAAGATGATTGTTATGATGATGATTATTATTATGAAGAGAAGCCGAAAATGAGAGAGAGAGAGAGTAAGGGAGGAGACGGAGGCTGATGATGCTACTTAGTTGACCTACATATCATATATTACACAATAAGCGACACACGTAACAGTTATCGTTGTCATCGTCGGGTATAGTAACCAGATGAAGGCATAAAAATGTTGCATAATGAAGATGAGAATGAGTATAAAAACTAACAATTGTTAATTTTTACACGAAGACAAGGATATAATCACCAAGAGTAAAATTTGATTGGTGTTACATGTTAATGACCATGTCAAGAGATCAAAAGATTTTAATGAAAGGACAAGAAGAGGAGGAGGGCAACAACTAGGTAGGTGAGTGGGAGGCTAGTAAAAGAAAGTAAGAGCAAATTGAACAATTGATTGAAATATTACAACAGAAGTAGAGAAAAAAAATTAATCCATAACAATGGATTTAAACTGGACCAAGTCCAACATTTAAGATTAGGTTAGATTAGGTTAGGTTTTTTTTTCTTAATCTCTAATCTTTTTCCAAATGAATGCAAGTACATGTATCGTACCATTGGTAACTTTTCATCATCATTATTATGGTGTAAATTATTTGCAAACATCATAATAATCACAAGTCAAAGTTTAAAATCACTATTAATCATAATTGAAAATGAGAAATGATTAACAGTCAACTAATGATCAGTTTGACATACAAACACTAGAAGAGGGAAAACTTTTCTTTACTCTAAATCTAATCTAGTCTAATCTAACCTATGATTTCAGCCGCTTTATGATACATAATGGATATTCAATCATGTATTAAATGTATATACAGTAATAATTATATAACTTTTAACAATAAACCCCCTCGGGAAGAGGGAGGAGGAAAAGGTTGAGAAAAAGGTGAAAGGTGAAATTAGGGTGAGAGGGAAAAGAGGGTGAAAGGTTAGAAGGGAGAGAGAGATTTATTTATGTAAATTGAATATAAATTAAATGTAAAATATATAAATTGATAAAAAAAAAATGATTGTTCCGTTGTTGTTGATAATCAGCATCATCTTTTTGTATATTTATCATCCTCAAAAATGTATAAACACTTCCCTATAAAGGGAAAGTACAATCAGCAAACAAAATGATTATAATGGTTTTTTGGATATGAGATTAGCTGAATTACACTTGACTGAACTTGTTATATTATTATTACATGTTATTCAGATTAAAAAACATGGTGTCAGTTTGGTTTTCATATTATTATTATCATCATCATTATCATCAAATTTGCTTGATGATGATAATGTGTTTCTCTATGTTAATCTGTTTCTTATGGAGTTAGAAAATAAAAAGTAAAACATATTCCATAGAAAATGTTTTTATCTTTATCATCGATAATATAATAATATAATATTGAAAGATGATAATAGAGAAAATTAAATTCTCTCTCTCTCTCTTCGGTCTTCTTTCGGATGATGCAAAAGGAAGATGAGGAATATGATGATGATGATGTTCACTCAAGTGGACACATGTAACCTCAGTTGGTTCAATATGTGTTATCCTTGTGTGTTTAGATTCGCACGACTCACTTTAAAAACGTCTTCTAATCCGTTCCCTTATATGTGTATTAGGCCTTAAGGTCAAAATGGCCGAAGTGAAAAAAACTAAATCTATTGGTGTTTATATGAGATAATAGGAAATGTATTATATCTGTTTTGTTTGCCTTCGAATGAGGAAAAAGCAACAACACAACAGTTATATGAGAGAGAGAAATAGATGAATAAGATGAAGAAGATGAGAAGGCTGATGATGATGATGATGAAAAGGAAGTGAAGAAAGAGAAAGAGAGAGCAAAGTTCGAACTTTTTTCTCTCTTCTTTCTTTCTTAAAGTATTTTTATCTCATCTTTTATCTTCTTCTTGTTGCCTTTCTTTTCTAATGTATATTATGATGATAAAAGATTATGATGATATCTTATTTGACTGTCGTGTTAAAATCATTCAGGTCGCAATCACCGTCGGTGTCGGGGTTTGGTGTCGTTATAATCGTGCTCATGTTGTTGTTGTTGTTGTTATTTCAAAATGAATGAACATCAACAAAAAAACTAAAGGAGCAAAAATAGAAGATTGAAAAATAAAGTGAGAGAGAGATAAGGAAGATGAAGAAGAAGAAGATGATGATGATGAGTGAGAAGATGAGGGAAGAATAGGAAGATTAAGGTAAGAAAAGAGAAAGGAAGATAAACATTTAGCTCTCCCCATGAGTCTAGTACATATTTAGATATAAATAAATATCTATATCAATCTGTCAAAAGGTAAGAAGGTGGGATATGAATATGAAAGAGAAGAAGAGGAAAAGTGAGAAAAGGAAAATGATGATGAACAAAATGGTGAGTGAGCAGAAAAAGCTATCAACTAGATTGAACCTTTTGACACTTTAAAATACAGTCGAATAGATAAAGATGACGATCTATGCATAAGTATATTACCTTAAGATGAGATGATGAAGATGAGAGAAGATGAAGATCGACCACTTAAAAGGTAATTGGGCTTGTGAGTAGTAAAAGTTTTTCTCTTTCTCTCTTTATGCAAGTAGTAAAATCGAACTATCGTTTTTAGAACTTTTTTTTCTCTTAAATTCTATTCTATTTTACCTTTACCTCGATCATAAAAATAATATATTTATGTATCTTCAGTAATATCTCATTTCTCCCACCTTTGTCTCTTCCTTATTATCATCTGACTCTCCCTCTCTCTCTCTCACTCCATGGGTCACTTTCATAATGAAAATATCAATAGCAGTTAAGATGAAGATGAGTAAACAATTAGAAACGTTTAGTAATTATTATTGTCCCTTTTGCAATTGTTTGTTGGGATAACTGGTCAGTCCATTTTTCTAATGCTAAAACTTTTAACTGGACACAGTAAAGAAAAGACAGAGAGAGAGAGAGAGAGAGATGATGGTCAAGGTGGAAGAAGATAACGACAGTGAGAAAGTGAGAAAATGCCTCTGGAAGAGAAGATGAAGAAGAAAAAAAACATTTATCTTCTCTCTCTCTCTCTCTTCCATTTGTATATCTATCGCTTTTAAGAAGTAAACAAAATGGAAGATGAAAAGATGAAGATGGCGACCAATAAAAATGGTCAAACAATTTCGACTCATTTTCAATGGACAATCAAAAGATATTATCGAACAACGAAAAATAAAATAACATTGGTTATCCAAGAATATATGAAGATAAATATTTATATCAATAGAAGCGAATTGTCGTTGATTAATTAACACTATCCAATTAATGGTTGATTTAATTTAAATTACAATTGAATCACTTTGGTTAACAATTTTAATTGTGCAAAATTAGAAACTTACATTCTGATCGTTTAGGTTGTTCCTGTTTCTTTCTTGGCATCCTGGTAAACAATTAACACACTGATTAACTGTTGTAGTTAATTATGTTGCAAATGATCACAATATTGTCGCTGTTGGTGATGAGGATGCTAATGATGATTCTGATGGTGTTGATGATGATGATTTCTAGGTAAAGGTGAGTTTAATTTGATAATTGCGATGAAGTTTGATCCTAATGTTGATTAAATTGTTGCTGTTGTTTGTTTGGCTCTTTGATTATAGTTGTAATTGTTGCTGTTGTTGTTGTTGTTGTTGTTGATATTTAGATGAATGGATTATGATGATTAATTTGATGGTTAATTATGATGAATATGAATGATGATAATTAATGATGAAGGTGGTAAATTATGGTGATGATGATTATGATGTTGGTGGTGGACAAATATTATATTTCTTATACTGATTAAAACACTTTAATTTCCTCTCTCTTGGTTTCTCATCATATAATATAAAACTATGATAAGTTTCATTTCTGTTTCATTTCTCTCTCTCTCTTCTCTCTCATTTTCTCTTTCTTTCCTATAAACTCCTCCTTTTTCCTCTTTCTTTTCTTATCATACCAATGAGTGCACTATTCGGGAGGAGTCTAAGCCTTCATCTTCATCTTTTTCTCACCGCCTACATCTCCGAAGTCAATGCTGATTTATTCATCTCTCTCTCTTTCTTTCTTTCTTTCTCTCTTTTTCTCTCTCTCTCAATGGAGTCTGTCGAAGACAAAAAAATGAGAGAATAAAATATTTCTCTTTCATTTCTCTTTCTTTTCTTCTTTCGACTTCTTTCCTTCAACCTCCCATTTACTCTCTCCCTTTCTCTCTCTCTTTCTTTCTCTGTCTCTCTTATCATCTTTCTTTATATTCTTTGTTTCATCCCTTTCTTTTTTGCCTTTTTCCCTTTTAAAATATAAAGAAAAAAATGGAAAAAGGAGAGAGAGAGAGAAGAAAAAGGTTGAATTTCGATTGTTATCGTTTCGTTCGATTTTTATGGACAGTGGTCAATCTGCCTTTCTTCTTTCTCTCTCTCTTCCTCTCTCTCTCTCTCTCTCTCTACCTATGAAAATTTTCACCTTGAACCATAAGAAGAAGAAGAGGAAGATAAATTCTGTTCTTTTTTCTTCTTTTTCAACCCAATATTTTTCTTGCAAACACAAAATGTACAATCAACATGATCGGTTAACAATCAATTGTGAACATTTTTCACCATCGTATCGAGTAGCGCCATCTATCCACCAACGAATGAAACTCCACTTGAACATAACTTTTACCTCTTGACTTGAAAACTTTATTATTATTGAATAATAAGTGACACCTAACAAAAGATTAAAGGTGAGAGGTTAAAGGTTATTTTCTTTATTATTATTCTTTAAAGCCAATTTTTAGTACAATGGAAACAAAATGAAAAATTGTGTCACAACTTTTTCCAATCTGGAAACGGAAACAGTTGCCTCTTTTTTTTGGCTTCTCACAATTTGCAAAGAGAGAGAGAGAAAAGTTTATTATTATTATTTTTGGTTTCGAATGGGAAATAAATATTAATTTAATTGTTATTATTATTAGTTTAACTGTCATCAACTGAATAACAATTTTCTGTCATTTTCAAAACAATTTCCATCCAATAGATTTAAATAAATATCCATATAAATCAATAAAAGTAATCATATTGATGATGAAGAAGATAAAGTTTGGGAATATATAATTTTCTCTAACTGTTAATTTCATTCAAGTTAACACTTGATAGCATCCTCATCATCTCTTTGCCCTCAGGACAAATGGAAAGGTGATGATTGGATATAAATATGCATCTTTTTCATCTTCATCGTCCTCCCACTCCTTTAGGTATCATTTTTATCGGGTTTTCTGTCTTTGTGAGAGAGAGAAACACAAAAGTGGCAGCATAGAGTTAAAACCTTTGTTTACCAAATGATCATCCTCATCATCTACATATGGAAATAGAAGTGAGCAGAGAGAGAGAGAGAGAGAGAGAGAGAGAGTTCCAAATATAATAACAATAACAATAATCATGCGAATTAAATTTAATATATGACTGTGGGTCCAACTCTCTCCCTGGATCAATATAATGCTCATCATTTCAATCCATAGGATGAAAATCATGTTGATAAAATTTCATTACATATCTAATACAAGGAATATCATTTTATCAATTTAGAACTTTTTTTCTCAGTCAATATATATATAACTGCAGTGTATGTATCCATCATCTTTGTACACATAATAGTGACACTATTTACAAGCATTTAATATTATCACCTAGAAATGATGATACTCTCTCTCTCTCTTTCTCAATTTTTTTCCGTCTTCACTATTCATCAATTTAATATTCATTTTATATTATTCACATCGAGGCACATGCAGCATTGTAATAGACCAAACAAATACACATAAAGATGGGAAAAGCTTTAACATGGATCCATGAAAAAAAACCTAATCCATAATAATTGTGACAATAAAAATGCAATACTATTGAATATACATATTACATAAATACCCCCATCCCACTATGTTGCATATGATCATGCAGTGAGAGAGAGAGATGCAATATAAATATATTAGATAATAAATATCCCCATTAGCATCCTCATCATGTTGAAAGTCATAAAAAGACATTGACAATTTGTGTACATATAATATTTTGATGTATCTTCCCAATGTAATAAACCATAATCAGTATCAAGTGTAATATTGATGTTTCCTCTCTCTCTCTCTCTCTCTTTATTTATTTATCTTCCGCATCCCTTTTTGCTCATCATCATCATATCCTCTCGTTATCACCGATAATATATAAATCACTTTTGTATATATCTTTCATGTCAACTATTATGGTTGATTGTTCAACATTGTTTAATATCAATTGCTTGTTGACTGATCGACAAATTTAATAATTTCATCTTCAAGATGATAATCATTATCATGATGATGATGATAATGATCATCAAACAACTGTAACTACAACCATACACTTTGTTTACATTGTACAATGTGTAATTTGTCATACTACAAATGATTAGCCTAACCAGTTGATTGTAATAGTTTCTGGTTTAAATGGGTACCTGATAAATCACTTTATCAATTAATTTAATCACAATTAAACCCAAATGAATGTCCGATAAATGATGACAAGCAAAGATAATCTTAAGATTGTAAAGACAAAAAACTTCAGCTGATTAGCTGAAAGAGATTCACAATTGAATTCAAAGTGAGAATAAGAGAAAAGGCCAAGAAAAAAAAAGAGAATTTGAAAATTCTGTTGAGAAAAAAGTTCCAAATTCACTTTGAATACAAAAATTGCCTCAGACTTTGACACATGATGACAATAGAATGTGAATTTACCAGAAAAGAGAAAAAACTTGAATTCAATCTCGATAATTAGTCAATGATTAGGAAAGAATTGCTAATTTGAAAATGGAATTAATTCTGTGTCAGAATTTTTTTTCTCAACCTTTATCTTCATCTCACTTTTTTTCCTTCTAGCTACTGATGGAAATGATGACGATAACTGATTAGTTTGACAACATCTTACATGGTGAGAAACAATAACATCCATGAAGAAAAAAGAATTGAATTTTACTCTGGTTATCACCTTCATCCACCCACTCAGGTTAACCTACTCTCTCCCTCTCTGTTTACAGAGGGATAGTGATACTTGTATTTATTAGATGAGACAACAAACTGAGAAAACAATTGTTGGGAAAATTCAATTGCTAATTGCAAATTGTAATTAGCTTCAATTGAGAAATTAAGGTGAAAGTGGAAAAAGAAATGGAGAAAACTTTGCATGATAAGAGGAAAAAAATGATTTGCATAAAAAGAATCAGAACTTTTCTTTCCTCATTCTCTTATTTCACCTTCTATTCTCCATGATGATGATAATATTATTCTCAAAATTTCAATTGTTCAACTTGATTGTTTGACGATTTTTAGTGTTGATTGATTGGATTCAATTAGTATAAAGTTGAACCTTAATTGTTTTCAATCAAATATTATTATTCATTAAAGAAATCAACTTTTTTCTCTCACTTCTCATTCTCTCTCAGTGCCAACATCTATTATCATCACAATTAACATTTCAAATCATTTGTAAATTAACAAATGATCATATTAAGATGATAATGATGATGATAAAGGTAAAGACTAAGATTTCATTATATTATCAATATCACTTCAATCATCAAAGTATCATCTCTCTCTCTCTCTCTCTCTCTCTCTCTCTCTCTCTCTCTCTCTCTCAATGGATGATGTTAATACTTTGCATATATCAATGTGATCCTGGATCCGTTTAGATGCAAATTAGATGAAAAGTCAATATTGGCAAAAAAAGTGGTTGTTGTAATGATGAAGATGAAAATGAGAGAGAAAGAGAGTGAAGATAAAATCTCCGTTTCTTTTTTCATCTTTCTCATTTCATCTCTATCTTCATCATCTCACATATCATCAGTTACATCTTTTGATTCTTCTTTTTTTATCATCTTCATCCCACTCTCTCTCTCTCTCTCGCTCACCTTTTCCTCCCACTCCTCCTCCTAATTCATGTCATCCCTTGAAACTTCATATATCAAATTTTATCTTTCCATAGGCTCCCATTGTGTAAAAACATAGTTGTATCTCTCTCTCTCCCTGTATCTACATTGAATTCAAACTGAATTATATCCATACAATGATGAGGATGATTAGAATCATTGATTTAATGAATATATTTTGCAAATAACAATCAAGGGAAGTAGCAAAAAAATTTACCAGTAAACTCATTATAATGCAAACAATTGACATCAATTTTCATTTCAATGCATTTGGTAATTTTTTTTTCATATAACTTTATCATCATCATGATCATCCTGATGATTATTACCGTTATTCTGATGATTATCATTATTACGTATTCATCATCAATCCTAATTCTGACTCTTGTGAAAATCTAGAATTGAAACATTTTCCAATTGTTGTTAGGTTTATCCTTTTGTCTAATTTGGACTCTATTAGTTTCATAGCATCAATTTTATATCATCATCATCATCATGAAATATTACAGAGTCTCTATTGTCTTGTAGGCACTTTTCGTTCCCAATGAAAATGTAGTTAAATTGTTTCTGATTAATATCTTATGATGAACCAAATGAATTGTTATATCATTATCATGCTATCAACACGGTACAAGAAGAAAGCAAAATTTAATGATTAAGAGTAAATAATTGAGTGGGTGGCAAATGTTCAGGGAGACAATTATCATGAAAATAGATGAGATTCATTTTACAATTTTAGAAACAAAATTTTATCGTCAACTGTTAATAATACATATGAATGAATATCTATCTTACCTTCATTGCGATCCATTAATTCATTAGGAAATTTCACCCACTGGTGAATGAATTGAAAAATGGTGGCAGAGAGAGAGAGAGAGAGAGAGAGAGAGCCAGGGAGGGGGAGATAGATTGAACTATTGCCAAATTGCTTTCAAAGTGTTTGGGGTGGGCTTTAAGTCGGAGTGTGAGACTTACCTTGGTCGATTAGTGTTTTCGTCTCTCTTTTTTTACCTTCTAAGTTAATGATATATATCATGATTTTCATTGGATTGAAATAATTACCTTGATTATAAGGTTATTCTACATCCTTTACCAACTATGACCACACTGTATCTACATCAGAGTGTAACATTCAACATATATGATACAATAGATTATCAAAAAAAGGAGGGAAGTGTAAGTTAGAGGAGGTTTTTACCTGTGGGTCTCTTATATATCTATTGACTTGATTGAGATCATCATCTTAATCTGTAATTAGTTTTATCGGTTCGTTTATCCCATTTGCCATTTGTCATCTTTACTCATGCCTTGGATTTATATACATACGTATATGATTGTTGAGTTAAGGTCATCATTGTGGGGTTAGAAATCAAAAACATCATCTTCCAGCTTTGACCAGTCTAAAGTTTCTGTGCGTTTTCATGATGATGAAAGTGAAAATGAGGTGATCATGACTGATGGTGTGTGTGATGATGGAGGATGTAAATGAATAGAATGCAAAAAAAGCTTCTCAAAATGATGAATGACATTTTTCATCTTCAATCAGTGTAACCTTAATGAATATTAACGAGATGAGATGATTTTAACTGATGAAAGAGAAAGAGAGAGAGACATGATGATAATATCTTGCAATATCTTCATTTATATTGAGACTTTAGTTTCCTTCATCATGGTAACAATTGAATCAGAGTCTCAGATCTTGAGATGAAAGTTTAACAAGAAACAAAAAAGTTCAGTCTTGGAAAATAAGTAAGAATAAAAGTAAAAAGAGTCTCGAAACCATGGAAATATGAACTTAATCTCATTGGAACAAGAGAGAGAGAGAGAATGACAGATTAAATTACTCACGATAATGGAAAAGAAAACAAAAGTGAATAAAACTTTTAATTCGAAATTCTAAAAATAATCAACATTTAAATACTGAAGGACTTGAAATCAGATTCATTATACAATCTCCATATCTTATCCATATCCTTAATAACCATGAGAATAATTTATTCAACCGAATAACAACTCATTCGGATCCTCAGAACTTTAACCCTGTAAATGGAAATCAGAGTATATGAATATGAGTATTTCATGTAGAAATTATTTTCTGCGCAGAACTTTGAACAAAAACTCAGAATTCCAAGATTCAAAGTTTCCACTGTTCACTTTTTCATTAATAACAAGTTTCTGATTATATCTTTTTCCCCTCGAATCCTCAATTACTTTTTCATTAACTCATCTCTCACTCTCATCATCATCATCCCTCCCTCTTTTTTTCTTCTTCTTCTCATCGTCATCATCGTTATTCATTCTTCTTGCCTCCACCTCTCTCTCTCTCTCTCTCTCTCTCTCTTCCAATATATTCACTCCTATTTTCCATCAACCAGAATTTTCATCATCACTTTCAATTGAACTTTTTTTCCCCCACTTCCCTTTTTCCACTGATTAGCTTAGCAATACATTATGGAAACAGTATGAAGATAGTGAAGATAATAATGATGAAAAAAAATATCATTCTCATCATCATTTCCTCCTCCCTTTCATCATCCAAACTAATCAATGTTAATAATAAATAGTAACAATTACTACCTAAAATCAATTGGAAACTTTGTCAACTATGAATGAAAACTATTTACACTCAGATCAAAAGGTAATATTCATTGTTACATGACCCATCAAAAGTAAAGTATTAATACAGTAAAAGTCTCATCTTCCTCTTCCTCCTCCTCTTCTTGTCACCATCATCAACCTTCCCACTCTGCCACCTCTCCTCATCTCCATCTCCATCTTCACCTTCCTCTCTTCCTCCTTTTCTCTCTCTCTCTCATAACTCTTTACTTCCCTGTCATGATATATACTTATTAGTAAACCATCAAGACATAAGGGTTACCCATTGATGCATAAGAAGATTGAAAAAAAAACTACAAGTCTTTTCACTTTACAGTTAATAAGATGATACAAATTTTGGATATTCACCTTTGATTACCTTTTAATTCATTCATCTATTACACTTTGATACAGTTACTTTTATGTTTTCTAATAATGCTACTTCCCTATTATTATTATTATAATCATCATCATCATCATCATCATCATGGTACAATAATATAACATGATGATAAAAGGTGATGATGAAGCTTAATGAGCATGAATATGTTCATCTCATTGATCATCTCAATTATCATCAACTCTTCTTGCATTTGACTTGAAAAACTTTTTCAATTCCTCAATGATTATCATCCTAATCATCATCATCAATTAAACATTTAACCTTTCAACATCCAAATCAATTAACTAATCAATTATTTATTTATCCAGATAAAATTACAATATACAATTATTTTCAATACATAATCCATCATATTGTTATACAATACAAACGATAATGATAAATTTTTTTCCTCTTGCAATTTGATACATTTTCATTTTTGAAAGGTTAATATGATTAAGTTAATTGTTGTTATTGATACAGTTATTTATTATTATAATCACATGTATCATACACAGTTATACATACAGTTTACTGCTAATTGACTATGAACAATCAAAATTAATTGCTGTTAATATATTTATGCACAATGGAGGATAAATCCATCTCTCTCTCTCTCTCTCTCTCTGGTAAAAAAAATTACAAACCAGAAGAAACTGAAAGTACCGTTACTATTATTAATATCGTGCAAGTACAAAATGTGTATATAAATACATTGATTTTGCCGCCTCCACCTATGGTTTTTGCAAATCATCATCATCTTGTTGATAATCAATCAAAAAACAAACTCTATCTTACAAAACATTAATGATAACGTTATTTTAAGATGGCGTCAATTTGTGAAAAGCATTGCTAATGTTATGATTATGACTGTTGATTGTTTATCATTTATGCAAATCAGTTTTAAAATGGTTTGCGTTACCGGTAATTGTTTGTTTACTTGTAAATGATGATGATTATCAACCCAGAAGTAGCAAAAATGTCTCTCTCTCTCTCTCTCTCTCTCTCTCTCTCTCTCTCTGTGTAAAAAAAAGATGAGGATGCTAAATGATGTAACATTTAACAGTCTTGTATGTGTTTGTTTGTTGACCAAATGTTTAGATTCAAATTTTAAGATGCTTCTGGTTGATGCAGATGAATATGATTATAATGATGATGATGATGATGATCTTTGAAATGGTGAGCAAGATGGAAAAAGTAAGAGTAAAGTCTCCCATTTCTCTCTCTCTCCCTTCTTAACTACTCACTGAAAATGATAGTAATAAAGATGATATGATTTGCCCTTTGCCTTTGATGGATGATACTTGTCGGTATTGTCAACAAGGTTCAGATAAATTGAACTAAATTTCTTGTGTTGACTTTTTTTCCTCCTTGTTTGTGATAGAAGTACTTTCACCCTGATTTTTATCATTTGCAAATCATTTTTCAGTAGAATATTTTTCCATCATCATCAGCAATGATAAAAGATGAAGATAATGATGATCTCTATCAGCATTTTACCTTCTTGGTGACTTTTTTTTCTCGCGTCTCTTTCGTTACACAAGTGAAAACGAAAACGGAAACATTATCAAGACCTATTTTTAAAGAGCATAAAGATTTTTCTTGTTAATTCATTGCCACTTTCGTATCTTTTTTACTTCATCTCTCTCATCATAACTACTCATCTCTATTTCCGGGGCCAGAATTAAAGATGAGGATGCTACTTTTTGGTATCCATCATATAACGTTAGTCTCATTGTGTTTGCTACTTCAAACAAACTTTCACTTTCTTTATGACAGAAAAAAAGTCCAAAAAACTTTTCTCCCGTCAAGTTAATTAAATATCTTAATGCATTTAAATGGTTGAATATCATTGTAAAAATGAATCAAATCAAATTGCATAATAGCAAATCTATTATTAGAGTTGAGGCAACAGTAGTTGTAGTTTCTTATTCATTCACCAATTGTAATTTAATTGACAAAGATTAGAAGGTTAATCAATGGAGAAACGTTTAATTCTTGATTTATGATTAATTGTTGTTAAGATTGATTAGATTTCTCTCCATTAGTATTATTATAATTCATTTCAAATGGTATAAAGATTTAACTTTCATTCCCTTGATTGTCACAACTGATTAGCTGATTAAGATTATAATTTTTTTTTTCTAAATCAAATCAATTCTTGATATTAAACGTGTGCCAATGTTTGATTGTAATCTAAATTGTTGCAAGTGTCGTAAATATTTCAAACAAATTAAAAGGAAAAACTTTATTTCTCCCGCCAAACAGTTTAAATCATTTTAAAGGCTCTTACACCCACCCACCCACCACCACACCCAAACACTTAATGATTAACTGAATCAAAGTGTATAATATACACATATACATGGTGTCTGAACGTGTGTCCAATTTTGCATATTAATGGAGGGGAAAAAATTCCATATTGATAATATCATTATCGAGTTGACAGTTTATTGCCTGGAGCATTTTGTCACCAGTGTTTACAACAATCAGCGGGAAAATGACGGGGAGAAAATGATAACAATCAATTCTGATTTTGATTGATATTCATATTTATCGATATCATTGGCTACTCATTATCATCAGTCTACTATTGTGACAATCATATTGATCGTGTCATTGAAATTTCAATGAGAATTACAATTGACATGATGCCTTTGCTAATCATCAGCTTATTAATATCTTTATGTTTCAGTAATCAGATTATGATTAATATTTGAGATTCACTCAATCACTTGTGATCTTTTCATTGATGAGAAAAGTTAAATTGATCAATTGAGTCTGAGAGTATTTTGATTAGTAAATTTCAATTATAATCCAAGGGAATGAGTATTCATGAAGATATGTTATGGTCATTTCTTTATCTTTTCCTAAGTGACCAAGGGTAATAAAGGAAGGAAATTTTTTTCCAATAAATGGTATTTTTGCTCAATCATATGGAAATTGTTCTGGTCAGTTTGAGGTCTCCAGGTATTACTATTATATTGCTGGTTATAAATAGAAATCTAAATCTTTTCAGTTGATTATTTTGCAGGTCACTTTTTGTTACAATAATGAATTTCAAATGGTGACCACTTATATATTTAAGAGCGAAAAGTAGTAAAAGTTTTTATTTTTTCTTATCGAAAAAGTTGTAAAATCGAAATTTTTTTGTTCGATTCCTATTCTGTTTTATCTTCCTTGGATAATAAAAATGATATATTTATGTATCATCTTCGGAATATCTTACTTCTCACCTTTCCTCTTACTTTCTCTCTCACTCCATGGGTCATTTTGATAATGAAAATATCAATAACTGATAGGATAAAGATGAATAAACAATTAGAAACGTTTAGTAATTATTATTGTCTCTTTTGTTTGTCGTTATTGAAGGAAGCCCACTGGACACTCGGTGGGAGGGTCAAGGTGGACAACGAAAGTTAAGAAAAGGAGAGAAAGTTTATTTTAACTCTCTCTCTCTTCTCTCTCTCTCTCTCTCTCTCTCTCTTTCTTTTCTTTCTTTTTGTGTATTTATAGCTTAGGGTAAGTAAACAAGAGAGAAACAAAATGAAAGTTAAAGATGAAGATGAAGATGACGATAAAAGATGAGGCAATAAAAAAGGGCAACAGCTTAAACTGGTCATCGACTATCAAACTGTTTCTTAACAATTAGAGTTGATTTTGTTAAATTCTTAAAATATTATGACAATTCTTGTTTTGCTAAACGATATATTCTATCCGCTATCCCTTAGGTGTGACCGTTTGTTATCCAGAATTAATTTGTTTACATTTCGGATAAATCAATCATCACCCAAAGTATTGACGCTTCTGTTGTATTGATTTAGAAGGTATTATCATGAATGAACTGAGCAACTGAAGTTGAAATTGAATTTTCGTTGAAAGGTTACAACCTTGACCCCATTTTAAATTTACCTTTTACAAATCTCGTTAATGTCGATTGGTTAACCTTGATTTCCTTTTATTGGTTACCCTTAGGTCAGGTTGATAAACTTAAAAGCTTACAGATGATTGAGAATGAAAATTGAGAGAGAGAGAGAGAGAGAGAGTCTTTAAGCTTTTCAAAGTTTCTCTTAGTGACAATGATGATGATCTTGCCTTCTCATTCATTGATTCATTCAACATACGACCATTAAAAAGAGACACTTGAAAATCCTTTCATCTTCATCCTCATCCTTATCAACTTCATCTTCCTTTACTGTTTCTTCACATTCTTACACCACTATCACCATCACCTCCTCATCATCCTCCTTTCCCACCTCCTTTTCAATTCAAGCAATTCAAAGTTTACTCAAGATTTACTTTCAATTTGAACTTAACTTTGTGATGAAGATGAAGAAGAGGAAGTTTACCTTTTCAGTGTATCAATTTGATTTCCCTGTTGATTGTTGATCGTTGTTGAATAAACCATTCAAACAAATACAATTGATTTGATTTTACAATCTTCAAATTCTATGTCAAAGTTTAACAAAATTGAGGTCAAGGTCAAGTTAAAAAATGATGAGGATGTTAAGTGAATGGGAAGATAATTAAAAGGAAAATTTTTGTAAACATGAAAACCAAAATATGAAAATAACATCAAGATGTAAATTCATTTTTCACTTGTAACCTGAACACAGAGATACACACACTTTCCCTGTCAAAGTGAGGCGTCATTTGTATCATCATCATCATAAGCATCCTCATCCCTCTCCACTCGCTTCCTGTGGTAATTACTTGATATAAGAAATGAATATGAATTAATAAGTAACCACAAATTATTTTTTCTATGCTCGTGTGACCTTAAAATAGATGAGATATTTTTTTCTCGCCGAAAACTTTGGCTCATGATGATGGAAACTCTCCCACCCCGACTTCATCTTTTACCATGATGATTATTATACAAGAAGGAAGAAAAATGATTTGCTCAATTACTTAATAAGGATGATGAAAAATTTTAATTCTTAATCTTTCATCTAAATCATCTTCATGTGAGTTCATGAATCGTCTCATCTAATTGAAGCATTTCAGGGGAAGAGAAATAAAAAATCAACATCATGGCTTCAGAATTAATTATCCAAGACAATCTGATGAATGCAACGATTGAGTTTGAATAATCATGACAATTTCATTCTAAACTACGAAGGAAATTTGTCTCTTTTTTTCAATTTCCTCTAATTTTTTCATGTTTATCTACCTAAATGCTAAGGTGAAAATTTTCCTATGAAGATTGAGCTCAAACACCATTTGCCTTCAGGTTGTTTCAAGAAAGTTATGATGCAATTCATAAGCTCATTTCGCAATTTACAGTTACTTGTGGTGAATTGGGCTATTGACCAAAAAGTGCCTTTAGTCTTGATCGAGAATTTCTTGTGTGGTTATTTGCTATTCCAAATTATATGAATGGTTGTATTTAGTTATGTAAATTATGTCTACTGGTTGGAACTGCATTCGATTGAGATAAATTCAGTTCTGATAGATTAAACTTATTGATGGATTCTGATAATTATGTAAGTGATTAATTAGAGTGAGAAATCACATCAGCATTTGCATTAAATGAAAATGATATAGAAAACAAAGATGATGATGATTTTGCATTTATCTTCATGGTGAGTGAAATGAGAGAGCAAAAGAGAGAGAGAAAGGATGTGGAAAAGAAAAATGGAAATTGAAGAAAAGAGAGAGAGAGAGAAATGAGATGATTAGGGAAGAAAAGGATAAATGAATATACAGAGAAAAACAGAGTTTATCTGAAAAGGAAAAGATAATTACTTTGAATATAATGAAGTTGACCATTGGTCAGTCTCTTTCTACTTTGCTCCCTTTTTTGTCATACTCATTTTCATCTTTATTCCTAAATATCGTATTTATATCAAGTGAGGGAGAGAGAGAGAGAGAGAAGGACTAAATTTCACTTTCATGTACTTTACTAGATTAATCAATTTTCGAGAATAAATTCAGTTGCAGGCATCATCTTCATCTTCATCTTCATCATTATATACGAAAGATGATGAGGATGAGAAAAGCGGATGAAAATTCATCTCAAATTTATCTTTCCTCTTTCTCTCCTCTTTCTATTTCATTTTATCATCATCATTTTCATCTTCTTTATCTCCTTCCTTTTGCTTCCTTTAATCTACTCAATGGTCACTATCAACAATAACATATTGTACTGGTCATCTTCATCTTCCTCATCACAAGAAATCAATTTTTACAATCAAGACAAAAACTCCTCTTACTTTTATCTTCTTTTTCTCAAAATGACCAATTCCTTTTGATTATCTTCTCTTACTTTCTCTCTCCCTCTCTCTCTCCTTACCTTTGTCAACTAACAATCTCTCTCACCACCACCCAAACATCTCACTTTCATCTCACATTTTCTTTCCCAATACAAACCATCACTTTCCATCCTCATCCTCATCCTCCTTCATCTTCATCTTTGACTAAGAATCCAATGTTTTTATATATTACATTTATTAGTAACTTGGAAACACTTCCACTTACAGAACTTTATATAGTTCAATTCATTTCCAATTCCATAAAGAAAAAAAAAGGATCAAGATGAAGATGAGAAAAAGTAATTATATGGAAAAAGAAAATGCAAATAAAATTCACCCTCTTTTCCGCCTCCACCCAATTTCAGAGTTCAATCCTTGCTTCCTCTTCATGTTCATTTAGACAAATTTAATTGATTACAATAAACTTTGAATTCCAGGTTAATTATGAATTCCTGTATGAATCAATTTGAATGAATAGAGAGTAAAGAGCAAATTGATTAACTTTAACCAATTAAATAAACACACAGAGAGAAATTAATTTTCCACCAAGAAAAAAGTTCCAAATCAATGAAATTCAACAATCAAACTTAAAATATGATTGAGACACTCAACTGAAGTGAACAGTAAATATGAATGGAACAAGTTTTCAACCAATGGTCATCATACTGGTCAGTTTTTTCTGTTTTGGTTCTTTGTTACATTCAAATGATTCTCTCTCATCTTTATCATTCATCTTGAGCTCATGTTATCTAATTTCATGATTGACTGAGCCTTTTACACGTTACAACACGTAGCTAACAAAAAAACTATCCTGATCTTATATGTTGACCATCACCACCACCATAAAACCAACTGCCTTCCTCCTTTCCCTTGGTCATCCTCTTATCTCACTCCCACAAGTCTCACTCGTAACAATAATAGTAATAATTGTCCTCCTTGTCCATATCCGCTTTTAAACCTTTTCCTCCTCCTCATCTTCCACCCTCTTCTTACACCACTTTCCATCCTCTCTCTTTTATACTCTTCCTTCCGGTTGACCACACTACTGACCTAATATATATTCTATCCTCACTATTTCTCACACACACTGGACAAAACACTTTGTCCATCATACATAATGATGGTCAAGAGATAAAAGTTATCATAACATTTTCAAATTCACCTTAATAATAATGATAACCTTAACCCCGGCGGAAGAAAAATCAGAAAAGCATGAGAATCACAATGAGGATAAGTAGTGAAGAGAAAAAAAAATTCTCTCAATTGCTTTTATCTAAAATACATAAAATGACCAATGACCATCACCTCATCATAAGCAATTACTCGACTATTATCTTTACAACCAATAGGTCAAGCGAATGGTCAAAAATTCAAATTACAAATCCTCCTTTTCATCCTGATCATCTCACCTAAATCCTTTCAATATGATCCCTTTATTTCATCTCACCAGCTCATCTTTAATGAGTAAATAAACTCACAACAGAGAGAGAGAGAGAGAGAGAGAGAGAGAGAGAGAGAGAGAGATGTCTGATGTCCAGTAAGTAAAAAAAAAGCTACAAGATTAACATCATCACTTTGATTGTCTCTTTTTTTTGTACCAACATCAACACTTGACAAGTTTAGATGGACTTTCTTAATTGTAATCAAATTTCACCTTATTAACTCCATGAAACATGATTTTATCCATGAGGTGAATGTTTATCCCTCTATTCACTTGACCAATGGTCATCTAATAATTACGTAAAACTAAAAACATTCAGACTCAATTTAATATCAAGATAATAGTAACATTAACCTTTGATAACTTATGCTTATCTAAGCTTAAATTGTGAACAGTTAGTTGATTATTATTATCATTATTGTAATGGTCATCTTGACCATCTACCCACTCTCTCTCTCTCTCTCTCTCTCTTAGTTCACTCTTGATAATTTTATCATCACATGAAAATTGAAACTTGTAAAGGTCAAATATCATCAACCATCATTCTCTATCTTCATCATTATCATCATTTCCATTTTCTCATTGATTGTAATAATCACCAATTCAACTACACGTTCATTACAAGTTGTTGATGATTATTGATAATCATTAATTGTATGAATTGTGTTGAATAAACAAATAATAATAATAATCATCATCATCATCAAGTATCAGGATAATATCATGAAATCAATGATAATATTAATGAAATCAATAGATAACTGATTCTGATAAAAGTTGAGATAATTTTTAGTTAAACTTTTACCTTTTCTTATTTATATAATCATCATAATTAACTTAATGATTACTAGATTATCATCATCATGTTTACTGATCATCATCATCATCATGATAATGATCTGAAATCACTTTACCATTGCTAATGATTATCATTAATTGGAATAGTCAATGTTGATTCATATTTAGTTGATTGTCTTGATATATGAAAATTAACTGATCATTTAAAGTCTTGAGAGTTTAATTTTCTTGGCATTAACAATGAATAATCATTAAAATTAAGTTATCAAATGAAAGATGATTAAGTTAATGGTTAAGATTCAAATTACATTGTTGATAATAGTTTGAACAAAAAAATATACTCTACAATAATATCAATGATAATTAAGACAAATTTGAATACAAACATCAGCAGAAAGTAACAAAACAAGTTCATTAATCAACATATGAAAGATGAACATGATTCAGATTTAGATGAGGATGAAAAGTATCTGATGTAAGCGCTTTTTTCATCCTCATCTTTTCAAGAGATTATATTATTTGGATGTTGTGGTGTTTTCCCTGAAGAAGAACATGAAAATTTAAGATATTTCTCTTTCTTTTCTTACTTTTTCCTTCTTCTTCAAAGGATGATAATGTAAATGATATTTTGGATGATATCCACGAGACTCTTATTATTATCATGATGAAAATGAGGTCAAGCCATTGAGCGGATTAGTTTTAATTGTGTGAGATTAAAGTTTTGTTTTTTCATACTCATTTTGATGAAAAAATTGTGATAACTTTTTGTTTTCCCCATCAAATTTTGTCATCATCATTTACTGATGAAATTTAATTACTTCGCACTGACAAGTTAATTAGCTTCTCGATTTCCATCATCATTAAAATCGTTAATCTCGAGTTTCGTATTTAAGAACTTTTCTCTCTCTCTCTCTCTCAAACTTTTCAATTCGATGTTAAAAAAACAACATGATCATATTTTCCTTTAATCAGCTGATTATCTTTCATCGTCTTTCATCACATCTTCACGAGGGAAGATAATCTCATCTTATTACATCCTTAATCCATTATCTAAATCCACATAGTCTTAATCTCATTTTTGTTAACCTCAAACTGTATCAACAATTTATTTACTATTGTAATATACCGTTGGTAATAGTCACAATTAACAAGATTGTTGATTATTTACCTTCAATTATTTTTTTTTCGAGTCACCTTTTAGTTGATTACTTGAGTAAACAGTTAGATTAGATTAGCATCAATCAAAAAATTACAACATCTTAATCAACAAATAGATATCAAAATGTTGCTTGGTGATAGTCATTAAGAAACGCGCAATTTAACTGATTTTAAACCATTAAATTCTGGTTATCAATTGATTCTGAGTGTTTTGGTCTGTGATTTATTGATTAAAGTTGAAAACGGATTAATTGTGATTATAATATAACAGTTAACTCTTTGTCCATTGTTACAAACTTGTGGTCAACTCGGATAACAATTTGAAAGATGAGGATCAAGAATGGAGATGTATAAATATTGGATTCTTATTAACAGCCTACACAATTAACAGATTATTTTTAACAGTTAACACTTTCAATTGATGATAAGAGTCACTATTAGAAGATTCAAATTATTGATATGATTAACCAGCAAGTACTAGATGTTGAGATGAGGATGAGGATGAATTATTGGTTTGATTATCATTTAGAAGATTTTTTTTTTCTTCATCTTCTTTGATAAAATAAAGAAACAAAAAGTTATCACTTTTTGGTTACCATTTTGATTTATCTTTATTATTATTGGATATTGGAAATTGTATTGATTATATTTATTAGCCTTTGACCTCTGCCGGACCATTGAATCTAAATAATTATAACCATTGCATCTGAAAAGTACATAATATCATCTGTATTCAGGGAATTGATTATCACAACGGAACACTCACTTTCCATTATCTAGTTATAGTTATTATCATTATTGTAATAATAATGTGTAACTGGACATTGTCCACTCTACAATTTCTCTCTCTCTCTCCCCCTCTCTCTCTCTCTTTCTGTCTCTCTCCCTTTGTTGACCAATGTCCAGTTTTCTAGTCTTAAGGTCAACACACTTTTCTACCTCTTTCTTTATGCTTCAATAAAATCCAATAATAATAATATATAACATTCACCATGTTAACCCTTTTAATATCATAAATCTTATTTTTAAACTGTTTCCACCATAATTATCATCATTTCCATCATCATCATTTCCATCATCATCATTTCCATCATCATCATTTCCATCATCATCATTCTCATTCTCATCTTCATCTTCATTTTTATTTTATCACTTAAATTGTAACAAGGTTAAAGGTTATCTGCTTATTCACAACAAAAATGATGTGACCCTCGAGATTGAAATAATAATATTACTATCAACTCATATTCAGGTTTCATTTCAAACTCTAGTTAGTGAGTGTTGGTTGATGAGGTCTTGGTGGAGGTGGAGGTTGAGGTGGTCGTGGTGACGATGATGGTGGTTGTGAGCAGTGACAAGGGATGATAAAGAATCTAAATATGTCACCAATATAATATGACCAATAAATTGTTCTAATTGTTAAATTAAATTAACCAAATTAGTGACTCAAAAATAGTCGCGCTGCACTTTCGCTATAATAATAAAAATTGATCCAATTAGCATCTCTCTCATTGTCCAGCATCTTAAATTATTCCGTATGCTATGAATAAGTGAATGATGTAATAAGCTTGTGATCACAGAATACTACCTTATATAATAGTAATTAAAAGATGAGGACGAGAGACAAAACAAAAAATTTAATGTAAAAAAGTTTCAATGAGTTACCTGAACCTTATCAAAGTATCATGAAGATAATGAGATTGCAAATTTTTTGTATCATCATCTTAATCATCATGATGATCAACAATAGAATAATGTGAATGATCTGATCTGTCACAATGAAAGAGACAAAAAAGTAACATTAGAAAGAAAGAAAGAAAGAGAGAGAGAGAGAGAGATGAAGAACTGAATGAATTCCAAGAAATTCTGTTGGAAAATGAATCCATTTGCAAAAGATTTTGTTTCGTTTTTTTTTTGTTTCTCAAATTTTGTCAACCCAAAAGAGAAAGAGAGATGATGATCATCATCATCATGGATGATATTTTGCTCGAAACTCCCACCGTGTTGTAACATCAACCTGTAACCCATCAACTTCCTTCAATCAAATGAATCAAACGAATCCCTTAACAGTTTTTCAACTTTTTTCTTCTTTTACTTATTTTCATCATTTCTCTTCATGCTTCATGCATTCATGAACATTTCCCGCTCTTTGTATGAATGAACCATGAGGAGGAGAGGAAGGAGGAGAAAACAAGGTGAGTATATGAATATTATCATCATTTATGTTCATTGGTATGAGTTGTTGTTGTTGTGATTGTTGAGGGGGAAGCAAGTGCACCAATTGTAACATTTGTAGAGAAAAAATTTTCTCTTTTATTTTTTTCGACAATTTTTAAATTCTATCCTGATTATCTGTCATCTGGTGTTCTAATGGAAGCTTGACAATACAAAGACAATAGAAACTCAGGGTACCATGAAACTCTCTTTCTCTTTCAGTTCCTCCTACTTACAAGTGGAGAATTTTTTTATTCCATCATCATAATTATTTTTTCTTCTTCTTCCAAATGATATTAGCCAATAGTTTGCACTCTAGTCTATAAAAGATGACGAGAAAATGTTCCTAAGAAGGAGTTATCAAAATGGAAGAAAAAAAAATTTCTTTTCTTAGTTCAGATTATCTTCCGAATTGGAATCAAGTTTCTTCAAGTCTTTCTTTTCTCTCTTCATCGTCATTATTCTCACTGTCTTCTTGCTCCCCCTTCCCAAATACATTTATATTTATTTCTCATCTTTATCAACAACCACCACCATCATCATCATCATCATCATCATCTTAACTCCGCCTTTCCACTGCCCTATAACATATAACACCCATTTTTGTTTCATCTTCATCTTTATTATCATTATCGTTATTATTATCATCTTTCTCATTTCATCTCATCTCATCTTCTCTTATTTTCTTCTCTTTCTTCTTTACTATCTCATTTTATATTCTTCTCTTTCTTTTTTACTTTTCATCTTTTCCATCGCCATCATTATTATATGATTTAAGATGAAGATGATGAAAGAAATTTGAGAAGATATAACTCTATATATTATGGAGGTCAGCGTGATGAAGATGAAACAATACAAGAAATTCAAGAAGATTAAATAAGATGAAAGAGAGAGAGAGAGAGAGAGAGAGAGAGAGAGAGAGAGAATCATGGATGAAGAAAGAGAAAAGAAAGGGAAAATCGGGAGAGGGGAGGGATAAATGTTTGGATAATAATCATATGTAACATGGGGGTGGACTGATAATGTATTTTATATGCTTTATAGAAATGAAGATGAACATGGAGAGAGATAAAGAGAGTGGGAGTGGGAAGGATGAAGAGGAGGAGGAGAAGGAAAAACAGAACAAGTGAAACAAACAAAAAACTGGAATGAATCTGAATCAGAATCTGGACCCATGATACTGACAGATGAAGATGAAGGAAATTATCAGAATAATAAGAAAGATGCTCAAGGAATTAAAAGCTAACCTATCTTTTTATCATCATCATCATCATGTTCATCTTTTCTTCCTCCTTCTTTTTTTTTGCTCCCTTCATCCTGTTCATCATTGTGATACCATCTATATATTCATAAGAGTTCAGAGTCACAATTCTGATGGGAATTAATATTAGAGCGAGAAAAAGAAAGATGATCAAGATGAAGAAGATAAAAAAAGAGCATTTGATAAATTATCATTTCCATTATCATCTATGTGTCTATTTTTTACAAAGAACTGACCAGCATCATGGACTACGATTGAAAAAAAGGAAAGTCTTTCATAGTTACATGGGGAAGATGAACTTTGAGCATTAGTCTCTGAACTTTTATCAATATTTTACTTTGATTCTGTTTTTTATTTACCTTTTCCTTTTATCAACCTTTGGAAATAAACAATAACAAGAATCACTTGATCTTTAAGGTGAATCTTGAATTGAAAATGTAACAATACATATCGATGAAAATCACAATGGAAAAGATTCCGATCAATCATTGTCTCTCTTCCGGGATCGATTTCAGATGAAGAAAACAAGGTGAACATCATCATCTTCATCTTCAAGTACACAAAAGATCATGAAGATGATGATAAGAAAGAAAGAAAGAAAGAGAGAGAGAGGAAACTGTTTTTTTCAATCGATTGTTTAACAATCTATTGATGTCTCATTCTCTCTCTCTCTCTATCTCGCTCCCATTTTCCAATTTCACTTTCGTCTTTATCTTATCATCTGTCTATTTTCGTCTTCTCTTTCTCTTCTTCTCTGTCTTCTTTATCTTCCAGAAAAGTAAACAGATCTCCCTCTCCTCTCTCTCTCTCCTCAATCTTCATCTTCTTTGTCAAAGATTCATTCTTGTTTAATCCAATGTTATCTTGTAAATTTTGACAATTTAACTGCAGTTTCAAGGTTAACCACTAAATCGTTTCAAACTAAACAACAACAATCAACATCCCTATTGATACAATCACAATCGATGACATAATTTAACTTACCTTTTTTAAATCATCATCTCCCTCCCATAATCTCACCTTCAGAATCACAGAGTAATATTAGTTGAAATCCTCCACTTTTTCATGTAAAATCTCAATTTGAACAGTAAGTCTCACAAATTGATTCCAAACTTCACCTTTAAGCTATTACCAAACATAGAAAGTTAATATTAATCACAATTTAATTTGAATACAATTTCATGAGAGTCAAAAATACTCGTAAAATGTTATATTGAATTCAAAGGGGGAGAATAAACTTTAATATCAATTTTAATGTTCCATCATCACTATCCAATCACTGATAATCGATTAATTTAGCTAGAAGAAACTTTGTCATTTGAACATTTTGAAATTCGAATGTGAAAATGTTCAATTATAACATCAGAATGTATTCTAGATGAACAATTCAGTTCTCATCATGGTTATAATAGTTACCATGAAGGTTTTGTATTTCTTTGAAACCTCAAACTTTTGAAGAGGTGCAAGTTCTTGCTCTCGAAAATTTCAATTTAATTTCAATCTCTGATAAACATGAAGTAAATTCCTGTTACTAATGATAACACGATTGTCATGGTAAAATTTTATATATAAATATTTTTCATCTCATGAAAAGTTCAGTTGAATCTGCAAGGATAAGTTATGGTGAGAGTGAAAATTTTACTAACAACTGAGAGTGAAATTGGTTATCAACAAAGTGGTAATGTTATCATCGTCTCATTCAATTATTAACTTGAAATGCCCTCAGGCTGATTACTTGATAACCTTTATCAGATTAGCTGTTGTTTATTATCATATATTTTTGTTTCCAGCATTTTAATTATATGTATTATCATCAAAGATATAGACTCTCTCTCTCTCTCTCTCTCTCTCTCTCTCTCTCTCTCTCTCTCTCTCTCTCTCTCTCCATCAATTCAGCTCGTCTTTGCATAGATTTCATCATAATCATTTCATGGAATGATAATTTCATGGTTATCCCTTTGTGTAACTTATACTGACCATTATAATTGTTTCAGTTGACCAGTTGATGAATTTTTATTCAAGATGATATTTTCATAGTATTCAGATTCATGGTGGATTTTTTCTGTTATTCATTCATTTTCATTTCATTCAAGTGAAATATAATTTTCTGGTTCTGGTGAGTAATCAAATTAATTGTTTTGTCAGGTAACAATAACATTGACCAATGGAAATTAATGTTTGCAAAGAAACAATTTGCCGATTTAACTCATTTATTTCCAGAACGAAGGAGACATTTCCATGATACTAATATGAATACATGGTGGATATTCATTATCTCTGAAATAATCAGAGATAATTCCAAGTGACAACTACCCACTGAACTTTTCGGTGTTATCATGTGAACAAAGAATAGAAAGAGAAACTTAATTTTCTATGGTGTTTCTATTAATTGTAATTCTCTTTCTTTCTAAATGATATTGACCATTTTGGAAGATAAAAAGAGGAAGATGAAGAAGATCATTTTGCATTCTATTCTCTCTCTCTCTCTCTCTCTCTCTTTAGTTTTCTTCTCAACCTGATTAATGATTTGGATCAAACTCTTAATCTCACTTTCTTCATCTTCATCTACATCTTTTATCGTAATGAAAATGAAACAAAACAAAAAAGTTCTGATGATGATTCAGTCTCTTCCCTTTTATCCTGACAAGATTCATATCAAAATTAATCCTTCATTTCCTTTTCCGTTTTACATGAGTGAAGTTACCAATCTTTACTTCCCACCCTCATTTTGTGGATTGAGAATAAGGGATAAACGGAAACGGAAAAGGTTTGAAAAAAAGGTTAGATTGCAAATCGATTATCAAAATCCTTTCCATCATCATCATTATCATTGAAGAAAATAATAAATTATTAATAACATGAAAACCATTTAAATTGTTCCAGTTAATTGTAATTTAATTACTATAACATTTACACTGAATTAAAATAGTAATTTGTCTTCTTGCTGTTCAGTAGATTAAGAAAGTTGAATTGAGAAAAGTTCTGAAATTCATTCTCTGAATAACTTGAAAGATTTCATGGTTCAACTTTACATGGAAAAAGAAAATATTTGATTTGATGAAAATGATTAATGAAAATTCATCATTGATTGTTATTATTGCAAAAGAATAAAAAAATTCTATCTCATCATTTTCAGGTCTTCGAATGATAATGAGCTGAATTACCATGATGAGCTGAAGAAGAGATGATGATAAGTGGGTTAGATTATTATCTAATTATCATCATGTTACCGATATTATTATGTTCTGATTATTATTAAGAAACTGAAGTTAATGCGTTTATTTCATTTCATGGAATGATAATAAAAAGATATAGCTAATAATCTGGAGACAGAATTCAATCTATATCATATGTATAAGATGATGAGGAAGATGGAAAAAAATTTTATATAAGAACAAGATGATAAAGAAGACAAAAGGATGAAGAGATGGTGATGGTAATGATGATGAGAATTCAATGTAAGAGGAAAGGTATTGAAGGGAAATTGGAAGATACCATAAGCAGAAATGTTGGAGTTAAATATTTTCAGTTGAAGAATGAATAAAGATGATAATGATGATGAGAAGGATGATGATGAGGAAGATGATGAAGATGATGATGGGACAAATTTTCATCAATCAATTAGATTGTCCTTCTTTCCATCACAGGCATCTGTTAACTTTTCCATGATAATATGTGTCCACTCATGAGGAAGAAAGTTGTTAACAGCATTCCCTGGGATGGAGATGATGATGATAGAAATGATGAGAAGATGATGATAATAATGATGCAAAAGGAAAGAGGATGGGTCAAGAATAATTTGCTTTTTTTTCGAAAAAAATAATCACCCTTATAATACTTTCGATTCTTTCAGTTTCACTTTACTCTCTCTCTCTCTCTCTCTCTCTCTCTCTCTCTTTCAGTTTCTCTTTCTTTTGACTTCCTCTTTCAGCCACTTCTCTTCATCAATGACATTTTCTCATCTTCACCATCATTATCATCATCTTCATTTTCTCTCTCTCTCTCTCTTCACCTTTTTTATTCGAAATTCGTTTCAAACCCATATCCATTCTATTCTCTTCTCAATTATATTCTCACCATGATCGAACTTCTTACTGACCAGTTACCCACCCCTTCTTTTTCTTGATTCTATTCTTCTTCTCTTCGATTATCTAACTATGTTATGTTCTTCTTAGAACTTTTTTTTCTTTCTCATTATTATTATTATTGATTCTTTCTCAATTATTTGTTCCATTTTCTTTTTTTTCTCTTATTCCTTTTTCCATCATCATGTTTGATCTTAATTATCATCAATATATTATTACTTCAAGTGTCGATCTCTTGATTTGAACTTTTTTTTGTTCTTCGTCGAACATTTTCCCCTTGTCCTCTATTTCCAATCCCTCCCTCTTTACTCATTGACACTTTTTTCTCCTCTACAACTCTTCAATTATCATGATGATGATTCTGATGAACATGATGACCATGTCAACTATCATCATCATGTAACAACTGACCAGTAAACAATATTATCATTTGTATTACCTGAACATTATCATGAGTATATAAAAAAAACGAGGAATCAGAAAAAAAACTTAACAATAAACAACAAGATGATAAACAAACAACAAAACCTAACAAGTTGTAAGAATGAGGTTGAAAAGAGGATGAAAAAAACAACATGGTCAGTATTCAACATCCACATCAGACTGACCATCAATATTGGGGGAAAACAAACAACACTGAAGGTATTTCAATTCATCATTTTCAAAGTTTGGGCTAAAACTTAATTAAACTTGAATTAATCTTCTTACGATAATAATTAATCCGATGGAAACATTGAGACAAAAGGATGAGGATGAAGAAAAAAAAATTTTTTCTCAAAATAATTATGTAACTAATACTTTGTTTAGTTAGTTATATGAATCCGATCTAAACTCATTAGTTTTTCATAATCTTGATAATTTAGTCTTAATCAGTTTTGATTTTAATCCTTTAAATTATCAGGATGATAATGATCATGATGATAAAGTCTCTCTCTCTCTCTCTCATCTTTGTTGATGATTAAGTTACTTTTACATAAATTACCGTTATTATTATTATATCATGTTGATGGATGGATTTTTATCCTTTGGGAGCTAATTTTACATTTTAACATGCAAATGAATTGACAACAGGTTTAACAAAGTTAATTAGAAGAAGATAGAGAAATCTTTTATCATCTTCTCATTATCATCATCATCATTTCAGTTATCATCATCCAATGGAAGTAGCATCTTTCTGATATAAAAAAAGGAAGATAAATGAATGACAAACGAAAGAGAGAGAGAGAGAGAGAGAGAGAGATGACGATATTAGTAGAGTTTACCTTAGATTCTTACGAAGAAAAACGATAATATCATTCTCGACATCTTCCTTATCTTCTTTCATCATCATCTTATTCCCTTTCTTTTTGCATATTGTTTTTTTCAGCATCTTCTTCATCTTTATCATGTTGCAAAAACTTTTCCAGTTGAACAAGTTAACGGTAATTTTAATGGAAATTAGATTGATAATTTTTTTTCTCTTTCTTTTCTTTCTTTTTCTTGAATATACAGCAAAATGGATGATGTTGGAAGGTGGTGAGGATGATGATGAAAGAATAGAGGAAGAGAGAGAGAAGGAGGATGAAAAAGGGTTAAGGAGACAAACTCATCTCTAGGATTGCATTTTAATTATAAAAGCAAAGCTAATTTGCTTTTGTGTTCCATGGGTGCTCATCTTCATCATCTTCTCACTTTTCGCATTCTATCATCTTTTTTTTCATCATCAGAAGATGAACAGGAAAGAGAGAGAGAGAGAGAGAGAGAGAACCGAAAGAGCATGAGATTAGATGATGATGATAATGAGAGAGAAAGATGCTGATGAAAGGTGAATCTTGAAATCGATTCGAAATACTTGTAACCTGTTCACCCAACCAGTTATCAGAATATTTTTTTTATCCTCACACTTTTTTTCCTCACAATCTAATCTATGTTTAGTTGATCATCTTTACCTTCATCTTCATCTTCATCATCATTTCTATCAATTTGAAGTGATGAAAGTGTTGGAAAAGATTTGAATTAGTGAGAAAATTAGAGAAATAAAAAAAATCTAAGAAAATGTTGATTCTAAGAGAATAGAATTTTTTTCTTTTCTTTTTTTCATTCATTCTCATGAATCTCATACATATGAATATTCAAATGAATACACTAAAAGTTGAAGGAAAATAACAAATCATTTACAGAAAAAGTTTATCATTCGAGAAGCAATAAGATGGGATGATAAAAAAAAAGAGTTTACTATTTATCATCCTCATCTTTTCCGTATCCGGATTGATTAAATTCCTTGCTACTTTATCCACTATTTAATAATGATAATGATTAGTGGATGATAATCAATATAATAGATTGAGAAGATGAAAAAAGGTATAAAACCGTATGAACATGAATCCAAATTAATCTCTGACATTCTTATCCTCTTCCTCTTGATGATATTTTTTTTCTCTTTCTTTTTTTATCATCTTTTTATCCTCATCACTATTACAATCATCATCATCATCATCATCAGTTATTGTGACTCTTTCATCTTTATCAGTATCAACTTTCATTATGAATAATTTACTCATTTCCGATCCAATCAAACCTTTCATCCAACAGTTTATATCAATTTCCTGCTAATATCAACCAATAATCATGATAATAACATTACATTGGTAGAGAAACAAAAACCTTTATTATTATCCTCATCATCATCAACATCACCATGATATTATAACGATTGTGATGAGTCAAGGAATGATGAAGATGATGATGGCGAGAGAGAGAGAGAGAGAGAAAAAGAACAAAAGTTTTTTCTTTTCTTTTCACTCCCTTTTTTTCACATTCATTTCATTTTCTACTCTTCATCATCATCAATTCTGTTTCCTCAGGTTATGTTATATAATTTACATTATTATATTACTTTTCCTCATCCTCATCATCACCTTTGTCATCATTTTCCACCTCATTCTCTCCTTCATCATCTTTCATCTTCATTTTTCTTTCCACAGTAAAGAGAAACAACTCAATCTATTAATGAATTTTTCGCTTCGAATTTTCATCTCTCTTCTTTATAATGAGTTTCTATTCATCTTCCATCATCATCTTCGTTGTTTACTTAACTTTTTTTCATCTTATTCTCTTCCATTATCATCATTACTAATCTTTTTCTCTTCTTATCTATTATTACTACCATTTCTTATTGTGTATCCTCCTCTTTTTAATCATGTAATTTCATCATCATCATCACCATAATAATGATGATTGGTAAGTTATCCTCATCATCATCATTCCCAATCATCATCAACAAACCAAAATTGAGACTAATCATTTTTTTATGTCAAACTGAAACAATATCAAACTTTCATGAGATTTTATTTTCCTCCTTCATTTCTGAACTTTTTTCCCTTGTCTTTCATTATCATCATGTTTCATTATATGAAACTGATATAAACAATCATGGATAATAAATAATGTCGATGATATAACCATAGATGACACTCGGTGATGATGATGATGATTATGTTAATAATGAATAAGCTCCACCCTGCGCATGTAATATTATATATTATATATGTTTTTTTCCATGTTGCTCCTGCTCCTTCATGATAACATGATGATCATCTTCATCTTTTCATGATGATTCTTGTGCTTCTCTGAAATTATTGGGTGGAAAAAAAAATAGTCGCAAGAGTTTACTTATTATTATCATTATTATTAT
This sequence comes from Panonychus citri, assembly GCF_014898815.1. Classification (NCBI taxonomy): domain Eukaryota; kingdom Metazoa; phylum Arthropoda; class Arachnida; order Trombidiformes; family Tetranychidae; genus Panonychus; species Panonychus citri. The sequence goes on along the minus strand of NW_026515542.1, from coordinate 260,190 downwards.
CACCATGATTGGAGAGATAGAATTGATGAGAAAGGGAAAGAGAGAGAGAGAGAGAGAGAGAGAGAAATATTATCTTCTCTTTCTTTTTCGGTCAACAATTCTCTTTCTATCTCTCTCTCTCTCTCACATCTATTCTTAAGTATAGTTATTGTATCATTTTTTTCCTCTTCTTTTTCTAAGTATCGATGATTCAGAATTCTGGATTCGGTGTGTCTCTATCTGAAGAAAATGAACCAATCAGAAAGTTCTGGTAACCATTTTTCATGTCAATGTCTATGGATAAAAATGAGAAACAAAATAAAAAGGAGGAGAAAGTGGTAAGAGGGTGGGGTGGGAAAAACGAACACCATGAAATAAACTATGGAATAAAATATATTCCCTGTTATATTATCATTATTATTATGTTATCTTTGTGAACTTTCATGATGATTTAGCTTTTTCCCTGTGTTAAAATTACTCAGATTAATTAAGATCAATCTAATCTTTTCAGCTAATAGTTTTATGTTAAATGTTGATAACTGTAAATACAAGAAGATAAAACTGGTGAAGATAATGAATTCCCATCATCATCATCATCATCTTAGAATCATTTTTATCATTATCAACACTCACACAAGTAAATAAAAAGTGTTACCATGATAAATTTGAAGTAATCAGAATTCTGATTCATATAATTATCTGTTACAATGTATTCAGGTCACGATACTCAATAAATACAAGAAAATGAATCTTTTTTTGAGAGAGAAACTCTCTCAAACACTCAAATGGTCATCTTCATGAAGATGACCAATACCAATATGATAATCAATATTTAACTCAATATAATGATAAACTATTCTCAGAACAAGATAAAGTTTTTTTCCTATTCATTAACGGTAAATTTTTATTGACCAGTTTATGATTGGATGACCATTGAAAAAATAAGAGAGAGAGAGAGAGAGATGAATTGATGAGCAATTTATTTGTCAATTGAATTAAATCAGAATGATCAAAAATTCACAATCGACAACATATTGAGAGCTAAACTTTTTCGCCTTATTAAATATTCATAATTTGATTTTATCTTTCGTATTGTTATTGTTATTATTATTTTTGATACAATGTGATAAAATTGTGACATAATAATAATAATCTTACAAGGTTAAACATCATACTGGGAGGGTAAAAGTAGGGTGGCAGTGGGAGGAGGGTGGAGAGTGGGCTCAACTCCCACTAGATTATGAGTATATTAATATGAATGTTTTTATAATTTATGACATGATTGAAAATCTAAAGGGCAACAAGCCATGAGGATCAATATGTATTGTTGAAAGGCGTTTGTACGTGTTTATATTAGATTTTATCATAATGTAATCATGTTGATGTGATGATGAGGATGCGAATCGATCGTTGGAAAGTAAAGCAAGCTGAGATTTCTTTTTCTTCCTCTTTTTCTGCTTCTTTGTTCTCTGTCTTGCTAAAAAACTGGAGAAGAAAATTTTTTCTTTACTTATTATTATTCATCTTCATATTTGTCAAAGATTTATTTTTTTGTTTAAAGTACCGTTACAATAGAATGTTAGAAGGTAATAACATCATCTTTTCCCTCCTCTTCTCTTTTAGCATCCTCATCACTTTACATCTTTTCTTCTTCTTGGTTCACTTGGTATCGAATAAAAGTGACACGCGTCTTCATGCATTCTCTTTCTCTTTCTCTTTCTCTCTCTTTTCTTCAATTTTCTTCTTTTTATCATCTTCATCTCTCTCTCTCTCCTCGGGAACGGTTACACTGCCTCCCATTAAATTATATATCAAATATGGAGATTTGTGTTATTTCCAGTTTGATGCTTTATGTATTTCAGTGGGTTAGTTGATCATCCACCGTCTAAGTTTCTCTATCATCTTTCCTCTCTCACTCACTCACTTCAATAAATGATAATTGTCATAATTTATTCCATTTCACTAGCAGGGGTCAATTGAAAAGGGTCAAACGGAAAATTGAGTAACTTGACACACACCCAGTCAACCTTTAACCCACCCTAACATATATACATGTATATAAATGTATACACTCATATTCAGTTATAAACATTGGAGATAAAGTTAAAAACTATGACCACCACGACCTACACTATGAATCAAGGAGTGGAAAGTTAATTCTGTTAAATTATCTTGACTCGTGTCTACAATTTCATTCATTATTACATTTATGTATCAACTAGATTATCATCATCATCAATATTATCAACATGAGTCCCTTTAGCTTACCCTTAGTAACCTTCATTTACCTCTGTCATTTTTTCATCTCTCTCTCTCTCTCTCTCTCATTCTGAACCCACCACCCACCCTCGACCTTTAATGTTACTAAATAACTGAGAGTATCAAAGGTTATCACTGAATCAGTGTCAAGGGATCAAATTGATAATCATACATTATCAACCTAATGATAAAGATGATGATGTTAATCTGTCATCTTTATCATATTTACCGTTATCTTTTCAATTGAATTTATCATGATAATTTAATCGTTGATTTCACTTCAACAATTAACAATTTTAACTATCACACTTATTGATTAACATCATGATTAGTATTTAAGTCTTAAAGTAATGACCTTTATCAAGGTTACTGTTGATTAGTTTAAATCATTGACTGTTGATTGTTGACATTAATAAAAATCTCACTATCTTATTGTATCACTATTAAAAGAGTTAATTATAAAATATCAATTACAATCAGACTTTAGTTTAATTTTAAGTTGTAATTGTTTCTTGTTGAAGTTAATTAATTTTTTTAAAAACAACAATTTGTTAGTTGTTTGTCTTGAATTTTAATTCTTCATCATCATTTTTTTTCCAACAATATCAATGATAATCAAAGTCTCTAATCAATATCACGTTGACAATTAAAAACACAAAAAAGAGATTGGATATTCTATTTATGTTTAGCTAACTAATTAACTCACAATTAAAGTCGATAATTATCATGATGATTATCATGTGAATTTATTTTTCCATCTTGAAATTCCCATTGGAAATTGTTCAACAATCTAATGATTATCATAGTTAATCAAAGATTCTTAATGATTAATTGTGATTCCAAGATAAACAAAGGTAAAGATACAAGAGAAAGAGATCATTAAAATAGTTACACTGATTAACTAAATTAATCGTTAAATGCGTGCAGATTATTGATTGTACTTGTTAATTGTTACAATCTATTTTCTTACACCAATGAGAAGGTTGAACTTCCTGTTTCCTGTTTTCCAATTGTTTAAATGAGTCTTTTAATCATCATCATGGTTTCCCTGGTTATCTATTAATATGTTTCCATGTTCATGGGAATAGAGAGAGAGAGAGAGAGAGAGAGAGAGAGAGAGAGAGAGAGAGACATTCGAATGGTGGAAAAATGTGTTTTCATGAAATGACCTGGAAACTTTCAGGGGGAAATAAGACAATGATGAATTGAATTGGAATTCAAAGTGGCAAAATAAAAGAGATGACGATGATGACGAAATATTTGTCTTCTTTCATGAAGATAAACAAAAAGAATCATTTATTACAATGGAAGTTGATTGTTGTAAGTGTTTCAGTTTTCGTCATGTTTTTTTGTTGTTCTGTGTGTGTTCCCAATAAAATTCAGAATTAGATGAAGGATGAACATCCTGAGAATCAGCATGAATGATAAAGTCAGAAGATTAATTTTCTACATCATCATCATCATCTATAAATACATAATGTATCATAAGAAAAAGGCGAAGAAATCATCAGCTGACAAGAATCAATTGTGATGAAGATAAAATGAAAAAGAGGAACAAAAAATTTTCTATAACTTTAATATCAAATTGAATGATTCATATGAAGATAATTATCACAGAGACCAACAATTTAACAATGAATAATGTGACACTCGGAATTAAGTTAATTGCTTGAGGGTTTGAATGAGGTGGGAAAGATGAAGATGAATCCAAAATTGATAATAAAAAGAGAGAGAGAGACAAAATATTAACATGAAGTTGTTCATGATGCTCATAGATTACAGGAAAGATTGAATCATTTTCATGGATCAATTTGATTACCATTATTATAACAAAATGTTAACGGTACCATTTTTTTTGCTTGTGTTGGATAAATGTTCATGTTGAACATTGAATTGAACCTGAGGATGAGTTTTTATCACCATTTATTGGGTGGCTAATGATAATAACAATAAATTCCCACCCCTACCTGGTAAACCCTCCACACCCTGAATGATTCTGAATCTCTAACAATATCAAATGAACTCATATTTCAAATTAAGTGTTCCCCCGGTGGAGTAACTTTTATGTCACTTTATTTTCACTTTCAATAAATATAAACAACCAACAACTCACCTTAATATTAGATATTTTTACCGTTATCTTTATTTTTTGTTTTCTTTCCTTTATAATACCTTTAGTGGACCGTTACTCTCTCTCTCTCTCTCACTTTCTCTTTCATTGTGTCATCATCATTTCCACCCCCTGACAACCCAACAATCACCATCAACATCATCATCATCCCTCTTTTATCATCTTCTCATCTATCAGCTTAGATTCTCAATATAATATTAGATAGAAATTTTTTCACTCTAACATTGAGGTCATTCCAATGGTCAGTTTATATTTTAGCCAATTTTATCTTCTTCCTCCTCCATCTACACCACATAAATAGCCATTGACCAACACACAACACCCACCCCACCCTTTTCATCATCCACCATCAATTGTAAGGTGAATCTTTTGCCACTCAATTTTCAAATTCTCATCATGATGATTAAGATGATCTCTTTGAGGTTAAATGTTGTATAATATTTTCCTTTCCAATCAATGATGAAATTTATTTTCTTTCGAATTTACTATTTTTTATTTTGTTCTATTAGAACTTTTTTTTCTCTTCCTTTTTTATTTTCTCTTCCATTGTAATGATTATAAATCAATCCACTTGTTGGTGGTGGTTTCTTTCACCCACCAACCTTTGAATTCATTGATTGGGTGGGAAAAATCATCAGGAATCATCATCATAATGTTTATTTTATTAAATTACTTGATGATTATTAAATTGTTTCACAGATTAAATGAGATTATAAATGATTAAAAATTCTGATAGTGATTAACTTTAATTGTTGCAAAGGAAAAAGTTTTAAAAACTTTTTTTTTACATTTTCCTCTTTGTTAAATTATATCTGGTTCATTATGTTTACTGTATTTGATTAACTGATTATGGTTTAAATTAAATCTTAAATCATCAAATTGGCTGATTAAGCTGATTTCTTGCTATCCAATTGATTGTGTTTACAATTAATAGTAACAATTTAATCTGAATGAAAATTAACAATATAATATAATGAAAAAAAATCAACTTTCATGATTGTAGATAGAAATTTTTTTTTCTTCACCAATTGTTGATTATAATTAATTCAAAGAGTTGCAAACTAAATCAACATTCAAATTAAGTTAAGGTTAATTGACATTCATGACCAGTGGTAATAGTGATGACCAGTAGGTAGATTGGGTTTGGGTGACAGTCTTAATTGACACAAGTTAACTAATGACAATTAACAATCAGTCAAGTATATTTACTATGATAAAGAAATGGATGAAAAAAAAAACCTTTACCATTCAAACTTATGCATGGGAGGAAATTGAAACTGGTCAAGAGTTGGAAAAATGTAATTGACCAGTACAAGTTTGATTCTGATTAAACTGAATTGAAACGTGATGTTAATCATTTGATTTACCATGAAATTCAATCAGAAATTGATTGTTATTAGAATTTTTTTCTCTCTTCTTTTTCATTATCTTCTTTTACTTTTACATTTACAATTCAATTGATTCTGATTCTTGTTCATTTACTGTCCACTAGTTAATTTATTCATCATCAATTTACTGGTCACTTTTTTTCCCCTGTAAATGTTTATATTTGTGTGACCCTTTTAATTGTGATTATTTACTTTGATTAGGATATTACCTTGTGTGTGTCCCCCTCTTTACCCCTTTACCATGTCCACCCTGAACATTTTGACCACCCCAATGGTCAATATTCAAATGTATCAGTTGAAAGTTTTTCAACTGTAAGAATTAAAAAATTATTCAACTTTCAAATTGTAAAACAATTAAAATTGTTTCAATTGTTATTCATTTGTAATCCTTTCTGATTAGAGTGAATCAATTTGTCTTTTAAAATGAATCAAGGGTAACAATTAAAATTAGAATGTTCCAATTGATTCCTTGACTCTTAATCTTGATCATAATTGATTATCGTTGGACTTTAATTCAGTTCTGATTTTCATCGCTCTGTTGATGATGATCAAGATGAAGATTACAAAGTGAGTGCCTTTTTTTATCATGTTACCTTTGTCTTCTTTGGTGATCAAGATGATGACGATGATGATGATGATGATGATACTTGACTTGATTGTAAAATTTTTTGTCATCTTCTGTTTGTCCTCTACCTGTAAACTTCAATATAAATTTGTACCAACAAGACAAATTTAACTCAATTTAAAGTTAAACTTGATTTACCTGAGATTTTTTTTCCTATTGTTGTTGTTTGATTTCATTCAATGTGACAGATAAACTTGAAACTATCATGGTAACAATGATTATACAAGTAACAATGTTATTAACTGATTGTTTGTTTATTGTTGAAGTTTTTTTTTTCATTCCTTGTTTACTATTGTGTGTTTACAATATGATATATTTCAACTTGTTGCTTATATTGGTTGGTTGATTGTTGATGTAAGTTTGGCAATTTAAATTGATTTGATTGGAAGCGGTAACGAGAAAACTTTCAATTTTTCTTTACGATTTGATTTGATTTCATTCAATCGATTTGGTTGTCCTTTTTTTTGTCACCAATCAAATTGTTTTGCTAAAATCATACAATACTTATTCATAAAATTTACTTTAATTGTTAATCAGTTTGAGATAATCAAAGGCTGAAAGCTTTATTTTACTATTTTTGAGTCACTAATTTGGTTAATTTAATTTAACAATTAGAACAATTTATTGGTCATATTATATTGGTGACATATTTAGATTCTTTATCACCTCCTTGTCACTGCTCACAACCACCATCATCGTCACCACGACCACCTCCACCTCCACCAAGACCTCATCAACCAACACTCACTAACTAGAGTTTGAAATGAAACCTGAATATGAGTTGATACTAATATTATTATTTCAATCTCGAGGGTCACATCATTTTTGTTGTGAATAAGCAGATAACCTTTAACCTTGTTACAATTTAAGTGATAAAATAAAAATGAAGATGGAGATGAAGGTGAAGATGAGAATAAGAATGATGATGATGGAAATGATGATAATTATGGTGGAAACAGTTTAAAAATAAGATTTATGATATTAAAAGGGTTAACATGGTGAATGTTATATATTATTATTATTGGATTTTATTGAAGCATAAAGAAAGAGGTAGAAAAGTGTGTTGACCTTAAGACTAGAAAACTGGACATTGGTCAACAAAGGGAGAGAGACAGAAAGAGAGAGAGAAAGAGAGAGAGAGAGAGAAATTGTAGAGTGGACAATGTCCAGTTACACATTATTATTACAATAATGATAATAACTATAACTAGATAATGGAAAGTGAGTGTTCCGTTGTGATAATCAATTCCCTGAATACAGATGATATTATGTACTTTTCAGATGCAATGGTTATAATTATTTAGATTCAATGGTCCGGCAGAGGTCAAAGGCTAATAAATATAATCAATACAATTTCCAATATCCAATAATAATAAAGATAAATCAAAATGGTAACCAAAAAGTGATAACTTTTTGTTTCTTTATTTTATCAAAGAAGATGAAGAAAAAAAATCTTCTAAATGATAATCAAACCAATAATTCATCCTCATCCTCATCTCAACATCTAGTACTTGTTGGTCAATCATATCAATCCATTGGTGGTTTTCATCATAAATAATATTAAGTGTTAAATGTTAATTGCTCACAGTATGAGTCAAAAATTATCCTAATTACTTAAGGAAATGATTGATTTTCAGCATATGGTTTGATGATATTAAATTTCATGATTTAAGACAAATAACAACCTACATGTAATAAACTAATAGGCGTGAAGAAGATGATGATGATAAAGATTAATAAAGAATATCAATATAATAAAAGTCAATCGAGATGAAGAAGGAAAAAAATTGATGATATCGTAAGTATCTGATTGTACAGTTGGTTAAACATGGAAACACCAAGTCGACAGTCATCATCATCTTCTTCCTCTTTCCTTTTCCTCATCTTCCATCCTCATCTTTATCATCTTCATTTATCATTCCTCTCACTCCCCTTTAATTTCTTGCTCAATCTCATCTCCAATAACTCACAAGAAAAGATGATAACCAATAAGAGAGAGAGAGAGAGAGAGAGAAGAAACTTTTTTCTCCTTCTTCACAATCCATTTATATCTATATATTGTTTTTCTTTTGTATATTATCATCCACATCTTCATCATCATCATCAGCATCATATTCTTTATCTTCATACTAAGATGATAATAAAACTCCCATGATATATAATATGTTATATTGATAATAATGGTTTAGTTGCCATTAACCAAGACGAATGATTTTTTATCATGATAACAATAAGTTTATAACTCAACCAGGCGAGATCATAATATAAGCCTAATAGTTGGTGGGGATGATGAGCAAGATAAAAGATGAGGATGAAAAGTGAAAGATGAACTTTCTCACTTTCAATGTTTTATATATTAGCATGAAAAAGGGAAGATGAAGAGAGTGGAAAATTTTCCTCTCTCTCTCTCCATAAAACAGTTACATGATTAATAGTTACCACTGCAAGTATTTAACTACAATCAATGGTGTGTATTATTATCCGGGTCTCTCTTTTTTCACTGTTTAATATATGAATTTTTTTCTGTTGTTGATGATTAGGTGCAAGGTGGAAGATGATGATGATGATGATGATGGAGAAAGAGGGTGAGGTGGTGGTGGTGGGTGATGATGATCAATATCTTGAGAGAATGGGTTGTTGGTGGCATGTATCATGGAGGGAGGAAGAGGAAGAGAGTAAATTTAAAGTAATGAGTGTTTGATGGCCCAGAAAATGACTTGAATCTCGAGGAGGGAAAATCAAGTCACCTTCATCTACCACCCACTCCACCCTTCTCTTGGTGCTTTATTCATTATGTATGAGTGTTTCTTTTTCCTCCAAATTTATATTATCGGTTTCATCTTATTCATTCATGCTGATCTTTTATTTATCTTCTAGTTCTAAGATGATAATCATTTGATATTCTCGAAGAATTTTCAATGGCAACAAAAAATTTTGGAAAATATTTCTTTTCCAAAGTAAAACTGTTCCAATCTCCATTTTAATTGTTATCCAGATTCTATTATCTTCATCCTTTATGGATGATCAATCAGCTGATTATCTGGTATTACACATTTTTCCTACCATAATGATGACATTAGATGATAATAATAATCTTGATAAATAATGATAATATTAACCCAATTGTCATAAAATGATAACCTATCATCATATGTATGATATGATGGACAATTATTGTGTCAAGGTCAAACTATTTGACCATTTGTATGATAAAAATTGATAAATATAATAACAAGAAAGTAAATGGTCAACATATAAAGTCCAGATTGACCGATGGTCACACTTACAACAATATTATTATCATTATAATTGAATTGTGACTTTTACATCTTGATTGTCATTGATGATCACATCATGAAGATGATACAGTTTACAATTATCATCATTGATCATCATCATCATCAGCATCATTATCTTGAATCAATCATAAATGATGACACTCATGATGAACAATAACAAACAAAAATCAAACCTTTACCTTTAACCTTTAACATTATCCAATATTGGATCCAAATAAGCATAATAATTATCATTCACAATTGAATTTAATTCATAACAATTGACCCCACGCCCTCTCCTTTGGCAACCGTTCATTAGGCTTTTGAAAAAAAAATGGACAATGTGGTCAATCATATGTATGTATACACATATAGGTCATGACATGAGGGTCAATCAACCGCCCTCTCTCAATTTGACCTACTTATTGTGGGTCTTGTATGTTTTTTTTTAATACCAAATGAAAAACTGTTAAATGGGAAAGTGTCATCATAACAATAATGTACATTAGATTATCATCATCATCATCATCATATGGAAGATAACATTTGCTTTACTTTTGATTATAATTGCAATTAATGTGTAACAATAACCAAATGTGTCTCTTTACATGTGAATCTTTCAAGATGATTGAAGAAACATTATCATTATAACGGGTATTATCATCTTTATCTTCATCATCATCTACGTGTATCAAAATCCATGTGACTTTTAATTCAATTCAATTATTTTCACTTCATTAACTGTTATCAATTTTTTTCCTTCTTCCATCAAGATTAACAAATGTTAATTGCTTAGATTCTGGCAAACATTAATCACTTAATCAATAAGTAATCCAATCTATGCAATGTTGATAATCATAAAACAAATTTCGACCATTAAATCAACTTTAATTGGATTAGCAGATGATCAAAAATTATTAGATTGTTTGATAATTAAAATTTTGTTCGAAAAAAAATTTAAATCGAGTTGTCATGGTTAATCTTTCAATGGGTTGAGAAGATGAGCAATTGTTTCAACCGGGTAAATGAAAAAAATATTTATCATTCTCTCTGGCGGGGAATCGAACCCCGGTCTCTCGCGTGACAGGCGAGGATACTAACCACTATACTACCAGAGACTAGATATTAAGTGTCAATTTATTTATGTATATAAATTAATTGTCATAATTAGTTAACTATTATGATTGATTGTCAATCTATTGTTTTTTTTGAAGTTTCAGTTTCTTTTGATCATGATGATTGTTTGATTTGTTTTTCTTTCTTCTGTCAAGATGTGTAACTATTTTCACGTTTTCATTAATGGATTAACTCTGACTGGTAATTAAGGTTTTCCATCAATTTTTAATTAAAGTCAATTTGATTTTCCGGTTTTTCTTTGATACATTTAACTTTGTATCTTCCATTCACTTTTCTTCTCCCCTCTTTCCTTATCTTCTCTCTCTCTCTCTCTCTCTCTCTCTCTCTCTCTCTCTCTCTCTCACCATGAATGATGAAATCCTTGAGCTTATCAAATCAATTCCTGACGTGATAAGCTTTAACACCTATGAACAATTGAATCTCCGTAAAGATAATCTAAGAATAATTTTCTACTAATATTTTTACACAATTCAACTTCCGTTTTCCGTTTGACAAATAATTCTACAACCTTTTAAATCAACAGAATCAAAATCATCATGATTATCATTAATTGCTACAAATACTTCATATTGAATATCTGATAAAAAAAAACTATTGACTTAACTTTATCACCTGCCAGCAAGTCTCCTCCCCTCTCTCTCTCTCAATGATTATTAGTAATTCTAGGTGAGAAAAGGAAACGGAATGATGATAATGATTCAGTGATGATAAAGTTTGAAAAAAAAATTCTCACCATGAAATTCAATCCCAACTCCAACTGAGAGAAATATATAAAGTTGAAATTGAGAGAAAAAGAGAAACTAATGAAAAAGAACAAAAAGTTTCTCTCTCTCTCTCATGATATGTTATCGGTGCTTCTGTTGACAGTCAATAATGACATGCAATTAGATTTCATCACAACAGGGAATGATAATGATGAAGAAAAAAGAAGAAGAAAATGAAAAGAGAGAAGAAAAAAAAATTCTAATTCAAAATGTAAGCAAAAGATTCAATTGGACTCTAGACAATAGAATCATCTGAATATCTATATGATGACAATGATGATGAAAAATAAGTTAATCATTGACTGAATTTACAGTTAACTATTATTACCCTGATTATCATTATTAAATTGTTCATTTGAATTTGAAATTTTTTCCCATTTACAATTTATATTGATTATCTAAAGCTGAACCTTAGTAAATGTATTTTAAATTGCATTTACCAATCAAACCCTTTTTGGTGGAGCAAAAAAATAAGGGCTTTAATTTAATTGCAACCAATTACATTTATATAAGAGTCAACAATTGTAAGTTAATTGTCCTTTAATTGTGCTTTTGGTAATTGCAAATTGTGATCAACAATCAATTTTTTTCGCCAGACTTTTCAATGGAGCTTTTTTGTGTTTTATCATTACAAATACAGAAATTGATTTGATTGTTTCTTACTTGGGATGTTGATCAATTGGTACCTTTTTTGATTGTCAATATAATCAACATTAATCATCTCGATGTTTACAGTTAATTATAATTGTCATTTAGTTGGATCATTGGAAATCAAGGGTGATTAGTGATTAATTTACTTTCCAATATAAGAAATTGAATGTTTATCTTTTTGTTTTTATTTTCTTTCTTTCTCATCAAATAATTGAAACTAAATTAAGATAAAGATGAAGATGAAGATGAATTCTCTATCTCTCTTTATCATTATCATCATGGTAATAGTATACAGAGAGTGGGTGGAAGATAATTATTTATAATATTATCATATAAGCTCCTTTTTGCTTGGACAATCAAATAAGATAAGTTTTTATCAAATCATTTGGAAGAGCAAAGGGTTAACATGATGATGAAGATGATAAGGGATGAGAAGATGAAATTTACTGTAGATTAAGATTCTCTTATTCTCTTTTTGCTCTTAATAATGATGAGGATGAGGATGATGGACTTGAGATGAAGTAAAAGACTCGAAAGTCCATTTTGTAAACTCAATCTTCATATATACTACACATACAAACACACTAATACTTTTCCTATTTTTCCTCATCTTCACCAACAACAACATCATCATCATTATCATCATAATCATCAACATTATCATTATTTTCATCTTCATCTTCATCCTAATTCATTGTGAATACTACTTTTCTTGCAACATAATCATCATCATCATCATGATTATATGCTGACTTCAGTTAGTTACTGATAATGATAATGATAATATTATCAAAATGAAAGTTAACAAAGTTTTCTCTCTCTCTCTCTCTCTCTCTCTCTCTCTCTCTCTGAACCCTTTTTCTTATCCTCATCTTCATCATTTAATTCAGTTCCATCACTAACTAATAGACTATCAAGAATAAATCAAAAGAGGAGGTGGAGGAAGAGGAAGAGGGAAAGATAAAGATCCATAATTACTTATCATGTTATAGAGATGGTAAAGAGTTGAAATCCTTTTTGCTGATCATTCTGATTCAGTTTTTGGATGATGATGATGAAGATAAGAAGATGAACACTTTTTCTCATCATTTTCCATCCTATTAAGCCAGTTATTTATACTCTGTATTTACTTTATGCTTTTTCTTGTGTATCATCATCATCTTAATTATTTTATCCTTAACCCTAAAAGCCAAGGGTTGAAATGGTCAAGAGATTGAAACTTTTTCTTCATCATCACAATCATCTCCATCCTCATGAGCATTTTCATGCCACATAGCTGATTAACTATGTAACCTTTACAATAAGAAAATCAATTCTAACATTGAAAATTTTCATGAAAGTAAATCAGAAAACTTGATATTAATACAAATGAATACCTTTAGTTTTCTAATTGTCCAAATTTCTCAATTGAAATCAAATTGAACACTTAATTAGGATGCTACAAACTCTAATCATCAATCTAAATTATCATCTTGAATGATATGAACAGAGATAAAATAATAAATTTAATACAATCAAGATGAAAAAACGTAATCAAATCACCAAACATATATATAAATTTCATCCAATAACATTAATCCAAATCAATAACAATAACAACAATATGATAATATTGTTATCATATTAATAGTTATATTCAAATTAGGTTTAATATTGATCATCTTGTTTATTATTATCCTTGATATTGTTTATTTTCAGTTATATCCCATCAGCATGAAAAAAAAAATCTCAGGCTTCAATGTGTTTATCATCTTGATAACTGTAAATCATTGAATCCAACAATCCTTTTAAATCAAGCCTGACAATCAATTTAATATTAACAACAATCAACAGCAAAAGCTTTTGTGGTTTTCAAACAACAACAACAACAACGAGATGATGAAGATGATGAGGATGAGGATGAGGATGCAAAAAAAGGTGTTACTCTTATTGTATTATGAAGATGACACAAAATAATAACAAGAGGAAAATCTTAGCAACGGTTTAGCATTCATTTGATATCTTTGTTTGTATTTATCATCATTCATCATCTTTATCGTCATCTTCATCTTGAGTATCATCATCATTTGTTGGCTTCAGTAATTTCAATCAAATTGTTCACAATCAATTGATTCTTGGTTCATATTTCATGATCAATGTGACTTCCATTAGACTTACAATATTTAACCTCTCAACAATTTAAACACAATCAATTCAAAGTTAGACAACAATTAACAGAAAATCAACTTTCAATTACCTTTAATTGTTATTGATAACTTTTTCTTACAATATCAATGAAATTGTATTAATAATAAATCAATTCTCATAAGAATTGAAAATTTCATCTCATTAATTATGAATAAATTTTCATGAATAAAAAACTCACAAACTTTTCAATTGCTATCAAATGAGGTTAATAAGGTTAAATGGTAAACAATTAAATCTTGTTACCAACCAAAGATTATTAGATAATCAAGCTAATCAGAATTTGATTTGATAAATGAGCAACAATTTGAGAGTTGTAACAATTTATTATTAGCTTAATTTTAAACATAATCCATTATTATGATTACTGGGAATCAGGAACCAGTAAGGATATGAATTAATCTTCATGTATAATATTGGGGTGGATCGAAACGGAAATAATAAAAGTTTAACCCACCTTACACTTCCCACCTCCCACTCTCCCTCTGCCGATTAAATTTGATTATTTACAGAGAGTGAGTAAGTTTATATACATTAACAATCAACTGATTGAAATAAATTATTACTATTCTAGTTGATTGAAAATCCTGGTGAGATCAAATTTCCGGTTATCATGTAACAAGCTAAAAATATGATAACCGTTGTAAATTTGATGTAATTATTGAGATTAACTGAATTAAATTGTTGGATATACACAAAGAGATGAGATTAATTGAGTTGATCAGAATTGATCATTTGATAGTTTTACATTACAATCAAAGTTAAATGGTTTCATTGTGAATCATTTTAATCTAATTGCTGATAATCAATTGATTCCTTGATTTGTTGTTGTCTTGATTGAATGATGAAACAATTGTAATAATAATAATTGCGATTAAAGTGTGAAAACTTAATTGATTTTAATTTGAAGGAGAAAATTGTGAAAATGTCTTAATTGTTGAGATCGCAATCTGATTGACAATTAAATAGAAATCATTAGTTAATGATTAGGACATTAGTTAAAGAGGAAGCTAAAGGTTGGGCCTTAAGGTGATATAACTTTGATAATTCATTGATCTTAAATCACTTGGTTGATTGTTGCTCTTCCGTAACAATGAATTAAATTGTGTGAACAAAATTAAAACTTTTTTTTTGCCTCCAACAAGATTAAAGTTGTTGAATTTGATTGTTCCTCTGAAAACCTTGATCATCATCATGATTTAGTTAGTTAATCATGTTCTTATTTATATCCAACAAAACGTAATTTATCATTAATGATAATGTTTATCATTCCTCTTGATTATATCATTAAAGTTTTCAACTTTCAACACCTTATTAATGTTGTTGATTTTGTTAATTATTATCATGGCATTTGGTTGATTATTGTCAATGATATAATAATGATGATTATCATTATTAGTGTTCACAGTTTAGATACTAATAGTTACCTTTAAATTGTTACACTTAAATAAGTTTACATTTGTTGTTTTTTTCTTGTAAAGGTGACAACCTTTTTTTTTATCATTCACATTAACTACTCATCCTAATCTGGGAATTGTTGGATTTTATTAATTGTTGTTGACTTTTTGATTAATCTTTGTTATGCTTCTTGCAATTTAATTGTCGATATCCTTAGTTAATTAACGATTTTGTCATAACAATTGACTTTTTTCATCCTTCTTGTTATTTCACCTTCCATTTTGATGAGTTGATTGGTTTGATGATTAACATTTGATTAAATAGATTTTCATTTTACCTGTTTCGCTTTTCATTTTAATTGTCTTGTATTACCATCAAATTGTAATGTTTCTTGATGAAACATTAATATTTATAAATATTTGTATATATTTGTATATATTTATGTATATTCATCACGATTTATGTATTTATATGTGGCTATGAGTGCGTGTTGATTTTGTCTGTCTCTGTTCAGAAAGAAAATGAGAGTTAATTGTCAATGATTATGATTGTTACAAATTAAGTCATTAAATTGGATGAGCTTTTACACAACAATAATGTGATGTGTCTACATTTCAAATATTCAAAATGATAAGGAACAATTTGATTCTGTTGGACATTTGCATTCTTATCATACAATTTACATTATCTAAGGTTAATTAGTTTGTTTTTTTTTTGTTTTTTTAACGATTATTAGATGAACGGACAGATCTTGAATCTCTAGAGTCTCTTGAATCACGACGATTGGTTAAACTGCTTTTGGTCCAATGTAGTGAAGATGACGATGGTCCTATTGAGTCTGAGCGTGTTGACCTGGGCGCTGGTGGTGAATAACTGTCCCTTGAGTAGCGTGTCAATGAATTACGAGATGAAGTTGAGGGTAGATTGTTACGAATAGGTGACTGATGGGAGTGAGAATGTGAATGTGAATGAGAATGAGAGCTTGAATTAAGTGTTCGTCGACTTGAGTAAGAATCAATAGTATGATATGAAGGTGAAGATCTTGAACCAACTGTCGCTGATCCACCAAAAGATCGAGAAGATGAACTATGTAACAAGTTACTATTCCCAGAATTGGAAATCATATTATTATTACCCCCAGAGCCATTTCCACCAGTGGTACTTGATGAATTGTTACGAATTTTCAAAGTATAATCAAGTTTCATTCGTTTACTTGGTACTTCATACGAGTTACAATTGGTTCCTGATTGTTCAAGAGCAACAAAATCATCAACATGCATTGAGGGTGGACGACTTGTATTGGGTGGACGTGATCTGAAAGGGTCATTTGCTCGAGACGAATGCATCATTGATCCTGGACGACCAAATCCTCGATTTCTCATTGGAGCGACAAAAGATTTTTTAACATTTGTAAATGATTTTGATTCACGATTTGGTAACATTGATCCCATCCTCCTAATTGAATGATGATGATGATGGTGGTGATGATGAGGTGAGTTAAGTGAAATTAATGGTTTATTTGTTGATTTGGCAACATCAACAGTCTCCTCTTGTGTTTGACACAAGTTTTCCAGTGTTTTCTTAAAATTAAAGTCACTGGGTAAATATTTTTGACACAATTCAATAAAACTGATTCGTTTATCATTATCAAGAGTGTTCATCTCCCTGCCACCAAGTTGAGTATCACATGGACGATGTGTTGTTGTTGAATGAGTTTCCAAGTTAACAGTTTGACCATGATTACCAATCTGAGAATAGTGATGATTATGATTATGATGACGGTGGTTATTAAGATGTTGATCATCATCAAAAGTTGGCACTGAAAGCCAAAAGTTAATGTTTAACTTTTCTTGGTCTATGTTAGATGTTACAATGAAAACTTCTCGCTTCGAAAATTGTAATGGCAATGGTTCGATAACTGGTAATTCAATGTTCACTGTGACATCTCCAGCCGACTCATCTTTAAATGAAGACAAAACATTTAACAGGCTTTTGACAATTTTACGCATACCACAAATCTCGTTTTCATTAACTGTATCCAAATTTTCAAGATACTCATTTAGAATGAGTAAAGGATGTAGATTGTTATTTGTTTCAACTCTTGTTGCTCCATTTGTTGATTCATTAATTGTTGTCTCATTAATTGTCTCCTTTTCACATAATTTTTCACTTATTTGAGCCATGGTAATATCAACATTTTCTACATCTCCTGCTTCTTTATTATTATTATTATTATTATCCTCAACATTTGTTTCCATTGTTTCATCTGTCTCAATTTTTAACCGTTTCTCTGGATATTTTTGATCATCTTCATCTTTAACCATAATTGAAGAGGATAATAAAGATGATGATGATGATGTTGATGGTTGTTGTAATGATTTCTTACAGTCAATTGGAGGTTCATTCATTCTAGATTCCCATGAAAGTAATGTAACTATTTCTTTGTAACTCAATTTGGCAGAACGATATTCATTTGGTAACATAAAAGCTTTTAGGAAATCAACAAATCCACAAATTAGTAAGACAAGTTCATTGTTATCCTCATGATGATCTTTGCTGGTTTCAGATCTGATTGAGTTACTAATTTGCAAAATAATTAAACTTATGATTAACGGAGCTTCCTCAAAGATGCCTTGTTTAATCGGGATGAAGCCAAAATCATGGCAACATAGTAACGATAATATCTTGAGTACCGGTAAGATTGAGTTGAAATTAGGTGAAGGTGGTCCATTAGTTAATGTTGATGTTATGATTGTTGAAGATTTTGTGAATGTCTTAATTGAATTCTTGAGGAATTTAAGTAACATTGAGATGATTAATTTCAATGATTCTTTTGGAGGCAACGAGTTTGAAAGCTATTTAAACAAAAGTAGGAAAAAAGAGAACGATATTAATTAATTATTAATAGATTACAATGATCATAAATGGATATAATTAAATATTTACTAATGTAATAATACTTACAATTTGAGGGCTCGGTGTAGATGATATCCTTGAATTGAGATAAATATCTGAGTCACAGAGGGATTGAAGGAAGGTAAATATTAGATGGTTAATTTGAACCTCAATGGGTTTTGATGTTCCCTCTTCTCTAAGTAAACGTAACAATTTGTTGACAAAAGTGAAATATTTTTCATCTAATTTACCACCAATGTGCATTGTATGGATAAAAGCCATTTTAAATGGTGGATGAGTGGAAAGGTAAGAAAGTAAATTGAGAACATAAAGTAAGGGAGTGGACAGTTTAGGATTCTTTTCATTGGGAAGAGAGTCAAGAACAACTTCCAAAACTGAGCGAACCATCATGGTGGAAGCCGGTGAAGAGAGATCAGATATTTGAATGCAAACACGTCGAAGAAGTTGTTGAATGGTTGGTGATGATGAGATGACAAAGGTAGAGATAAGTTTTTCCAAATCAGCGGAAAGTCCAAGTAAATGTGCTGACCAAAGTTTACGTATGTTAATCATTTTGTTAACTTCTTCCTCGGTCAAAGGAGATAATGTTTGAAAAGGCAATGGAAGAGGTAGTAATTCAGAGAGAAGACTTAATCCATGGACAAAGGTCATCGGCAGGGAGAAGGTATATTTTAATACTTCGCTAATCATCTTGGTCCAAATACCTTTAGCCATTGTTTCAGGATCAGATTCAGAGAGTGTTAAAGATAATTGGGTGTAAAACATGAGAATGTCAACAATATCTCTTATTGTTTCTCTAGAGGTTGAGTAGGCAAATGAACATCGGGGAAATAGGTACATCAGTGAGTATACTTTCAACATAACGGGTATCGGTGAGGTGTCTCTAAAATCTTTACCACGGGCATGGATTAGTACTCTAAGTATTTCCTTGACCAGTTTAACGGCAAGTTTGACAAATGCCATTACAAGGGAACCCTGATCACCGACAAGGGCAAAACTTTGGTGAGATGGACGTAGATAAGTTTGAGCTAATTTCTGTAGTAATGTTAATAAAGATGAAAGTCCATCGTAACTGTAAACTTGTATTGTAGCGTAATAGTATTTTAACTCATTGACTGGTTTGTTTTCTAATTCTTGAACATTTTGATGATAATATTTTTGTGGTGGTAGGCAAAGTTTATATAAGATTCGGATGATGGTTATTAGTTGTGGTTGAAGTTTGAAAATTTCGCTCTCTTTTAATTTAACTGCACCATCGGCGTAATTTTTAACTTGCGTCATCAGCTCTTTAAAGGTTGACTCGGAGTAGCTTAAATTTTGGATACAGTTAATTGGTTTAAGCCAATCGGATAAAGATGAAAGTTTAGGTAATTGATTGTTTTTAGAAATGGCAAGTAAACTATTCCCATAGTTTCTAATGACATGGAAAATATTGTCTTCGCCAAATTGCACCATTGAAATACATAATTTAACTGCATATTCGGACCAAATTGATTTGTACAATTTATTATCACCAATAATTGGTATCAGGAAGGGAAGTAAAGCTGATTGGAAATTATTAGATGAAGAAAGAGTTTGGACAACACACTCTCGGCCAATCGGTGAGAAAAGTAGACTATGGAAACTACGAAATATTGAACATAGTTCAATATCTTCGTCACATTTGACAAGGTTAAATGAGCCACTTTGAACACGGGCAATCAGTAAATCAATTAGGGAATAAGACTGTAGTAAATAGGCAAGTCTTTCTCCAATACAATTATTCTGATTGTTGAACATGTCATGGTTTGCATGGTTTGTTAGCAGTGAAATTAATTCATTGGTCTTTAAATAACATGGTGATGATAAAAGGAAACGCGGGAAACTTTCCTCCGTCATTAGTATATCAATCAGCTGATGGATCTCAGAGGTTATCAGATCAGAGTGGGAATTTTTCAATAGATCCACCAAATTGTCAATAAAGTGATAAAGTTTAAACCAGTTATAAATGGATGGGTAACAATCACATTTAGACTCTTTGATCTCAAAGAAACAAGTCACAGGTAAACAGCGTACTTTCTGTGTCAACAATTTACGCGCTGAGGCAAAAATGGAACCAATTTTACGAATGTGTGTCAATATGGCGAGTACGTCATGACAAGGTTTCGACACAATCGTTTGAAAAGATTGCAGTAAATGGTAGAAATGAATTTTACTTAATAAAGCTTCTAAAGCTATTGCAACTCGAGATGGTGGTTTACTGGTCAAGAGAAGGAGTAAATGTTGATAAACCGTTGATGGATTTTCTTTCAATTGATTATCATCTGAGGTGTCGCTGGTGGTGATGGTGTCAGTGAAAATGTATCCATCAACGAGAATATGTTCAATTCCAATCACAGAGTCACAGAAAGCGTCAAATGCCCGAAGTATCAATAACTTTAAGGGAAGAGACATATGAGGTTTATAGTAGAGGTTGAACAATGACAAAGGAATCTTGAGCTCGATTAACTTTTTGACTATTGATTCATCTGTATTGATCAAGGCAATGGAGAGTTTAATTCCTGCTTTTAAATGTCTCACTTTAAACGGAATTGTTGTTTGCTTAATTGCAAGATCATAATCAAGTCCATCTTTTAACCAATTTAAAATGATGGTAAGAATATCAGATTTTTCCAAGGGAACAAGTTCGATATCTTTGGCAATGGTTTCCATTGATTCAACCCAAATGGAGGTTCTTGTTGTCTTCATCTCAGATAATTGTGATAAAAGTAACGTCCTTTTAGTTTTATTTTCTTCATTAAGATTCACTTGGGAATTTCTGAGATGTTGATAATTGGTTTGTGATGGGTCACGAAGAGCTTGAAGAGAGGTGAATTCACAATTGTAGGGGTCAAAGGTTGGATTGAAGGTTTCATCACAAATGTCATAATCAGAATAGTGAGATAAACGGTCACTTTCGGCCATGTTTCCTCCTTCTTCAAAATATTCCTCTTCCGATGAAATTGATTCAAAAGGCTCGGGTTCCTGGCTTTCACTGGGTTGCTGATGATTTGCAGGTGAATGAATATAATAGTTGATATTACAAGAATTGTTGACAATTGTGGTTGTTGTTGTCGTTGTGTTTGATGTTGGATCAGTAACAATGTTTTCTGGTAGATTGTTGATATTACTTGATGGAAGATTATCTTCTGGTTCACCGTCACCTGATTCAATATCATCCAAATTTTCGTCTTCAGAAATACTTTCAGCCCAATCTGAAAGTGAATGTTCAGGAGAAATTTCTTCTAAAAGATCAGTATTAACTGGTAGAATAGGAATAGAATGATTACTAGAATTGTTTTCTATTTCTATTCTTTTATTTGCTGAGGGAGATGGTGAGCGAGTTGGAGGAGTTCGGGCACGTCTAAGACGTTTCTTGTTAAATGAAGAAGATGATGAGGAAGATTCTTCCGGGGGAGTTTTCGCTGGAGATGCAATTTTCCTGGGAGAATGATTTTTACGATAATGATAGGGTGAAAGAGGAGATGATGGTGAAGACGGATGGGAAGGATTATGTTGATTTTTGTACCAAGGCGAAGTTGATCTTGATTGAATGTAACGAGGAGATCGAGGAGAGTGATTAGAATGAGTTGCTGATGTTGATGTTGATGTTGTTGTTGTTGTTGCTGTTGATGGCGGTAAAGGAGGTGGTGGTAGATGACGAGAGTAAGGACTCCTTGAAGATGTATTTGATGACTTTTTATGATGATGGTGGTGATGATGATCCATTAGGGGTGAACGAGCATGTGATATGTTACTATCAAATTTCATACTTGAATCACTTTGTGGGCTCATCGGACTTTTGAGACTTTGTGGACTACGAACTGGTGATAGAGAATGTGGTGAATTAACGGTAAAATGTCTTGAACATGGACGTTTCCTTGGATCAACATTTTCATCTCTATTGTTTACACTGGTAGAACCTATTTCAGGTTCTCTCACACCAGATTCTTTAGTTCTTTCACTATAATATGAATCATTATCTTCGTCATCATTATTGTTGATTACAACTGTTTTCGAGCCACTTGCTGTTTTAATTATTTTCTCATGTTGATTTAGATTGGCAGTTTGATTTAATCTTTCTAAAACTGGATTAAACTCTTTCTCTGGGTGAGGTGAATCTCTATGAGAATAATTTTTCTCAGCAAATGCAAATTCACTTTCTAAAGGATGGTCATGGTGATCATCATCAATAGTAACTGGTACTTGGGATGTAGAGCAATTATCCGAAACTGGTGTAGCCTCAAGATTTTCCTCTTTGATAATTAAATCTTTGATATTGGTTTGAGCCCCATAAATGGCAAGAGTTATGACTTGATATGAACCTTTAATGAGTAGACCATCGGTTGGCTTACGCTCTTCTGGAATAAATTGAATGTTGATATTTTGCTTATATTCAAATCTAAAAGGGACAATAGAAGAAAAAGAAATTGATTTAATAACAATTCACTTGAAATTGATATCCAATTAGCTATTAAAATATGTATGTAATTTAAACTCTTTACCGTCCAAAGTCTGAGAAAGTGCAAACAGTGGGTTTTGTGAAATCATTTATGTAGAAAGTAACATCAAATGATGAGGGATTTGTTGCTCTGTGAAATTAAAACCAAAAAAAATATCATGATTAGAAAATTAATTGCGATATGATCAGATAACCAGCAAAGAATTTTTGATTAAAGAAACAATCAAGAGTAAAGGAAATAGGAGGATTTTCAGATTGAAGATATAAAAAGCATATGATGGGCTTTGAAGCGTGGGAATTGTAATGATGAAGAAAAATTAATTGTTATGTTTCCATGATAAATATCTAGTTGATCACTACTGACAATTTAATGTCACGGGGTGAAAGATGAGATGAAGATTGTGGATTATGGGTTAGAAAATTATCGACAGTTAAATTGAACGGAAAGATCAACATCCCAACTCAACTTTCACTTATCTAATTTTTGAACAATTAGATGCCCATAGACAAATAAATGTTTTCTTTTGATCTCAAGTTAATCAATTCTTCATCATTTCAATTTCTCAGCCAGGGAATTGGTAACAATTAGATTTACCCAAGTCTGTCTCCGCCGGTAAAATCAGCTACTACTCGAGCTCCAAGGGGTATGATTCGGATTTCATCGATAATTATTGGGCTTGCAAACTGAACTAAATCCAAATTAGATTCCTAAAAGACAGAGAAAGAAAGTAACAATTAAAGTAACAATTAAGAAGTGAAAATGAGATAAGAATAGAAAAGCCAAAGGACAATCAATGTTTGGTTCATGATAAGATGTGTATGTGTGTGTGTGTGTATAAGCGAAGAAAGAAAGAAAATGAAAATGTGAAAGAAAAAGGTTAGAATAGAAAATCTAATGAGAAAAAGAAAAGAAAGAGAAGAGAGAAAAGAAAGAAAGAAAAGAAAGAGAAAACCACCAATTGGTTATATCCATTGGTTATTTGTTTCTCTTTTTCTCTCATTTGATTAATCAAAGGTTAGGTGATAGAAATCATGACAATGTGAACATTGATTCTAACACCTTTAGTAACTGTCAATAATAAATGATTAGGTTTTATCAGAGAAAATGAATGAAAAAAGAATAATAAGATTTAAGAGAAAGAGAAAGAGAGTAAACAAACAAAAGTAAGAGAAAAATAGAAAGAAAAGAAAGAGAAAATGAGATAGAAAAACAAAAATCACATTCACAAGAGAAGAGAAAATAATTTAGAAATTAATTGTTATTAACAAACCTGAATGTTTTCATGGGTAAAGGTATCAAAGAACAGTAATTCACTTGTTAATTCACATTTTCCATCTTGATCCATGTTAATTGTTTCAATTAGAATTAAACCAAATAAAGATAATTAAACAATTCTCATAATCAACATTTCCAACTGGAGTTCACTTTCTTTTCTCTCTCTATCCTTTGGTTGCACCCAAATTTTTTCTTCTATTCCACCGTCGTAATTACCATATGACCCCTTCTCTTTTTTTGGTTAATTCTGATGGTAAACAAATTCTCACCTTAATTCTTGATTAACTAATTAACCTTTTCTTAATTCTACAATTAACTGATTATTGATTCTTTTTGTTTACGATTTTGATCAATTAATTGATCTGTTTCGTTCTAAACATGGTTAAATTGTGTGTTAGGTTATGATTTGTTAATTGTTTTAGTTCTGTTTTCTTTTTAGTTTTTTTCCTGATATTTGGTGTTGTTGTTTTTTCTTCTTCTGGTTAATTGTTAATTGTTTATTTAATTGTTGTCACTAAGATTTTTCGATTTTGGTGATTGTAACTGGTCATCTTTTCTTTGCAGATTCATTTGCCTTTGGCGTTGATATTTTTCACTCTCATGGCTTGTGAACATCTCTGGTTGTAATTTTTTTCCTTTCTAAAATCTTCTTCATCCGTTGTTGTTCAATTATTGGAATTATTAATTATTTTCAATTGTATCTTTGTGGATAACAGGTAAATTTCGAATTCATTCATTTCATCATGTTCTTTCAATCCTTGGTAACGATTTTGTTTCATTTTCTTTTCCTTTTCTTTTTTTTTCTCTTAATCATCTCGATACGCTGTTTTAGATCAACGGAGACAAAATTGAAGATAAACATCTGAATATCTATTTAAATCTAATCACTGGTATATTATCTTACACTTGTTATAATTTTCCTTTGGTGTTGAAAAAATTCATCCAAGACTATTGATCAGCATGATGAACGTTTTTGGTCGTCGTATTTTACAATTGAGTAAACAACTTTCATCAAATTTGTTCGTTCGAAATTCAACTCATTTCAACTATTATCCAGATACTGTAGCAGCTTCCGAGGGTGAAACTAATCGAATGAATTTATTCCAAGCAATTAACAATTCACTTGATTTGGCCTTGACTAAAAATCCAAACTCATTTATATTCGGTGAAGATGTAGCATTCGGTGGTGTCTTTAGGTGTACAATTGGATTACAAGATAAACATGGTAAAGAACGTGTATTCAATACACCTTTGTGTGAACAAGGAATCGTCGGATTTGGAATCGGTTTAGCAGCCGCTGGTGGTACAGCCATAGCTGAGATCCAATTTGCCGATTATATATTCCCTGCCTTTGATCAAATACTCAATGAAGGTATGATAATAGGATCAATTGAAAATTGTACATGGAAAATTAGTTTGCACTTGATTAACATGAAATATTATTTTTTTTCTTTAATCAAAAGCATCCAAATTTCGTTATCGAGCTGGTAATCAATTTGATTGCGGTGGACTAACCATTCGAGCTCCTTGCGGTGCTGTTGGCCATGGAGCTTTGTACCATTCGCAAATGGTTGAAGCTTTTTTCGCTCACATACCCGGTATCAAAATAGTCATTCCTCGTGGACCAATTCAAGCTAAAGGTCTTTTAACCAGTTGTATTGAAGACAATAATCCGTGTATCTTTTTCGAGCCCAAAATTTTATATCGAACGGCAGTTGAACAAGTTCCCGTTAAAGAATATAAAATTCCTCTTTCAAAGGCGGAGGTAATTGTCGAGGGTGATGATGTTACCCTAATTGGCTGGGGAACTCAAGTTCATGTACTTCATGAAGTCTGTCAAATGGCTCAGGATAGTTTGAATGTTTCCTGTGAATTAATTGATCTACAAACAATTAGCCCATGGGATCGAGAGACAGTTTTAAATTCAGTTAAAAAAACGGGCAGAGTTTTGGTTGCACATGAAGCCCCTTTGACCGGTGGTTTTGGAGCAGAAATTACTGCCACCATTCAACAAGAGTGTTTCCTTCATCTCGAAGCTCCAGTAACTCGAGTTGCAGGTTTCGATACACCATTTCCCCATATATATGAACCTTTCTACATTCCAGATAAATGGAGATGTCTTCATGCTCTCAAAAAGTTAATTAACTACTAAAATGCAATTAAACTATTCCAATAGCAATCGTCTTCCATATCGACGTTATTAATTGACTGGTTTCTAAATGTTTTCGTGCCAAATCAACTTGTCCTCCTGTTAAATTGTTCAATTTAGTTTTCCAAAACAACAAACTGAATCAAAACACAACTTGAACGTTATTAACTATATTTTCCAGTTAATTTGGTTACCATTTATACTTTACAATTATAATCAGAATCCTTAATTTCTGTGCCTTTCAAGATGAAATTTTTGTGAAATAATTTATCCATTGGGTTAATTTGTTAAAATTTTTACATTGTTTATTGAATTACAAACAAAATTTATCACTTAATTGCTCTTGATTTGAGATGAAAATTTTGAAATCAATGTAAAATAAATGATGAATAACAATTAATTTAAATTATTGATTTCTATCCAAAGATCAATATCAAGATCACCTTGTTCTAATTAGAGACAACAATTAATACGGGTTACAGGTATGAGGAGAACAATTAACAAGCCTAATAAAAAGGATGAAACAATTTAAATGATTTAATCAATTGTTGAAAATGAAGTTACAAAGATCATCAATTTTATCGTCAATCTTTTTAATCTTGTTAACAGTCACCTTAATTGTAGAAAACGTTACCTGTCAGGATGGCCAAACCATTGATCTCTCTTGTACCGCTGTATTGAATTTCATCAATGGCTCTGAATCAGCACCAGCACCGACAACGGGAGCAGCGATTGTCGCTTTTATTGCTCGAATTTATTTAACTTACGTTTACTATGTGATAGTTTGTCGCGAAGATCCGACATTCGATCCATCAACAATCGGTCGAACATCAGAACTTGACAACAATCAACAAAGATGGTCAACAATCAACCAAATCATCAAAAATTATGGTCAAACAGGTAACAGTAAATATGGAGAGATGAAGAAATGACAAATACCAAAGTAAATAAACCATTTAAACATGTCAACTAATCAACTAATCAACTAATCCATCAACCTATCAACTATTGATCAATGTCACATATGACAAACGATGTAAATTGATTTGTAGAATCTTTTAATTGTTTCTATTAAAATTGGTTTTAAAGCTCTAATTTCACCTTGAATCATGTGAAAATTGTGTTGAAAACTCCGAAAAATTCAGTCCGAAGAGAGAAATTCAGTCTTGGTGTTTTCCAAATATTTTTCCCTCTTCCAATACCAACTCTTTTCTTTGCTGTTCCATTTCTGGTTTCTTCATCTTTCTCTCTATCATTATAACTGTTTATTGATTTGTTTACTAAAGATGAAGATGATGATCATCACCATGTAGAAAAAGGGATGAAGATGAGTGAAAGTATGAACAGTCTCCATGAGAATCCAATGCCAAGGTAAATCATCGCATTTGATGCAATAGCTTTTTCTTCATCTTCTCTCTATTTTTCCTTTCTTTTCTTCCCTTTAAGTCTTCCTCTTCATCATCATCTTCATCCTCCTACTCCTCCTCTTCCTCCTATGGTATCACTTTCAATTCTTTTCCCTCTCTCTCTCTCACTCACTGTTTCTCATTGTGTTTACAGTAATTTCCAATATTTCGTTGTCATTCAAATTATCTTATTGTAACAATTTAAATTCTGACCCAATTGATTATCATCACTGATCAACATTCTAAATCAAATCTAATCCATAGGTAAGTTAATCCATTTCTCTCTAAAACCCTCTCTTAAAACAATAGAAGATGAAAATATGAATTAAATTCTGATAGATTCTGATTCTGATTCTGATTCTATTACAATTTAGTTCCTCTTATTTTTTTCCGACTCAACAATTAGCTTTTCCTTTTCAAGGGTTACCTTTCAATTTAAATGATTCTCTTGATTCATAATCAACTGATTAACCCTTTTAATTGACTCTATTTTCACTTGATTCTCCTTTCCCATGGTCAATTCCATAGACTTTTTCATCCTCATCACCAAATCTTCATGACCCAATTTCTTAAATGAAATTTTCCCTTTCCAAGTAAATCTAATGATTGTTTCCAATGCTCTCACTTATAAAGTGTATAAGAAATTGCTGATTGTATCAATTTTTATTATTATGATTTACTGATTGTGATAATTTAGATTCACTTAATTGTGTTACTAAATGATGAAGGTTATTAAACATCACCACAGTGATAATTTATGTCTATCACAGTTTACCCATAATTAACTGTACTATTATTGTAGTTATAATTTGTTGGTGGATCAATTAATTTACTAATTGTCCGATTAACACCTTAATTGTTGTTATTTGTGTATTAGATATTTAAATGTTATTATTGTAAATTTGATTTTATCACTTAAACCCAAATGATTGAATCAAATTCAATACAACAAATTGGTTATTATCAACAATCACGCAATTGTTTTGTATCATAATATTATGATGAAAATTAATTGTGATTAAACAAATTGCATGTTAATGTAACATTGACGTGATTACGAAAATAATATTAGTTAAATTGTTTAGAATCAATTGATGAATGATTTATCCTTCTTTCTCTAATTAATCTAATTTGTGTCATTCAAATTTATGATCATCAAGTTAATTCTTGTAGGGAATCAGATATGATTAACTAATTATCCTCTTATTTAATTCCAATTAAAAACAGTGAAAATTCAACATCAAGTTAATTAGTTGATTAACTTATAATTTTCTCACTCATTGTGATCAAGTGTTTTAACAACAATTAACCACTGACAATTAACTTGATCTTGATGATTGACAATTTAATCAAAACTTTATTGATTCATATTCAACTTGACTATTTCATTTCAACCAATGATTAACTTGTAATTACATGTTTGATAAATTGTTACTATTATTAGTGATCACAATTAACTAATTGTCCTTGATCTTAATAATTGATTTCATCATGTTAATTGTAAATCAACATAAACAAACAATTTGACCCACATGGGAAAATATATAATCCAAGTTTAATTGTGATTCTCAATCTAAATCAATAAAAAATTGATTTTATTATCAACTTGTCAACCTTTACAATTAGCTGATTGTTTTGATTAAGTTTTCTTTTTCAATATTTTTCTTTCAATATCGATTTCCATTCAATTTAGATCAACTAAAAATGACCGATACCGATTCCAGGCCGATCTTAAGTTCATCGCAATCATTACCAACTCCGCCATCGAGTGGAAGCAAAGATGTTAATAATAACAACAATAGTAATGGTCAAGCGGTCCAGCAACAATCAGTGTCACCATTACCACCTTCCGATAATCCAATTGAACTGAATTTCCGTTCATTTGCTAAATTTGGCGATTCCAAATCAACCGGAGATTCAATTACATTATCTAATAGCGATAAATGGTTCAAACAGGCAAAAGTTATCGATGGTAAAAAGATAACCACAGTTGATACTGGAATATATTTCAAGAAAATTGCTAAGTAAATTTGGTCAACAATTAGCTAATTGTTGTAAAAATCAATCAGATTAATTGATTGTTTCCAAATTTGGTTTCTTCTAGGACCAAAAAGGCTTTGACTCTTAAAGAGTATGAACAATTTTTGGAGGAAATTGCCAAGAATAAAAAGATTGACGTTGGTGAAATTAAGCAGAAATTAACTTTAAGTGGGCCACCAGCAACCACCAAGACTACTGTGAGTTAATTGTAACAATTAAGAAAAATTAATCGAGAAAAAAGTGACGAAGTTAAATTAACCAGAGTTGAACAATTTATCCTTAAAACTTAAACATGTAAACAAAATTAGTTTTAACAATTAGCTGAATAATATTTGATTCCTTGTTCATTTGTATCAACTACAAATCAATCATTTGATTGTAAACAAGTAAAATTGATTAATTATGATTTCATAGGATAACATGGTTAATATTGATCTAATTTGGTTCTAATTGTTGTTCCTTGTGGTAATTTACTGATTTACTGATTTTCTTTTTCTTTTGCCTCTCAATTTGTTAATTGTTGACCGATTGTTGTGGTTTTTAGACTGCTGCCAATTCCGCTGCCGTGGCTCGATTAACTGACCATACCAAATACACCGGAACTCATAAACAACGATTCGATGAAACCGGAAAGGGCCGAGGAAAAGTCGGACGAGAGGATCCACCGAAAGACACTGGATATGTTCAAGGATTTTCCACCGATTCAACAGTTGAACAAAGTGCTAATTAAATTGCTGGGACAATTAAGTTAACCCATCATTCATCATCATTTAATTATTAATATAATCCATTGATAAATCATCAACACGAATGATTAACAATCAAAACGCTGATCATAATCATTTCAATTCCTGATTACAACTAATGAGCAACTAAACATTTTAATTTACGTTTAATTTTAAATTGTTACTTAAACAAAATTCAATAAACAACATTAATTATCATGTTTATATATGTACTTATAATTAATCACATTCCCTGTTGATTATATTTGTCACAATTTAAGTTAATTGTTTTCATTTTAAGTTTGTTTGTTTGTTTGTTACATAATTGTAATCATATCACTTACCCTTTAATTTGTATTTGGTTAATTTGATTTCGAGAATTGGATAATTAAAGTTAATATACACAATCTAAATATACTATGGAATCAAATGATAGATTTAGATTGAATTTTCATCTTCACAGTTAATCACTGATTAATTGTTTCCATGTTAATTGTAAGTTAATCACTTATTTTGGATAATCATAGTTACTCTTTGATTGGTAAACACTTTCAAGGTAAGAAAATGAAGAGCGTAAATTAATTATTAACAATCTAATTGGAAATATCAATGATGAGAGTTTGATTAGGGAATAGAAACAAGTTGGTTAGTTAATTGTTACGGTTGAGAGAAAAAAAAAGAAAGAGAGAAAAGAAAAAAGAAAGAAAAGAAAGAGATTTTTTTTCTTCACTTAGAAAACCAGATGATCGGTTGAGTGATGTTGCTATTTTCACTTTGATTTCCAAGCTTATTTACATTTTCTCTTCAGAATTTTCCATTTAATTCTTGATTAATCTACTTAATTGTTTTAATTTTCTTTAATTTTAGTGATCACAATTAACTACGAAAGTGAGTATGACTTTCTGGTTCCATAGAAATCCACTTAAATCAACAACATCGGTTCCATTTGATCTTAAATTGGTTACTACCAATGCTGAAGCTGTAAACATTTGTAGGTAAATAGGATCACCAATGATCACAATTTACTCATTAATTGTTATACAAAATCACTTTTAAACTATTTAATTGACCACTGATTATCTCCAAGCCTTTACCTACTCCTAATTGACTTGAATTTCCTTTTAATTTGATTCTAATTGTGTAAACATTTCCATTTGGGTGTTTTCTTGTTTTGTTTCCTATTATTTTCTATTGTTTTTGTTTACAGTCAATTACAAAAGTGTCGCGTTAAATTGATTGAGAATTTATCTAATTTGGATTGTGAGGAGGAAATTATTCAAAATCAATTGTACAATTATCTTGGTTTATTGCGAGGATTCATTGAAAATGCCGATTCAAGTGCTGGTAGTGACACAACCCGATTGAGACATGTTGTCAAATTTAAGTGGACCCATTCAATGTTAGGCTCAAGTCTTGTGTAAGTTTTAATTGTTTACCATGAGGCGATTTTATCAATTAAGAGTAATTGTTATTGTTTTTAATTGTTTTTCCATTTTCTTTTTCTATCACAATTATATTTAATTATAGTTCCCAATACGATGTCATGTATGAATTTATCTCAATTAACCAGGAATATGCTTTCTGGTTGATGAAAAAGGCTTCAATTTTATCGTCTAAAGAATCAGTAACTGAAGAGCAATTAAAAAAAATTCATCGATTCCTTAGGAAATCAGTTGGTGTTTTAAGTGAAATTAAAACTAATTATATCCATCGATTGGTTGATACTTGTACAATTGGATCAGATCTTGACACTAAAGTAATTGATGCTTATATAGCTCAATGTTTCGCTGAAGCTCAAGAAGGTATTGATTATGATTGAAAAGATGAACCGAAAAGAGAAAGTGAAAACCAATCAAACCTCAACACAATATAAGATAATTGTATTGATTATCAGCAGATTAATTTGATTCCTTTCGTTTCAATATTTCCACAATTTAGTTACTGTTTTCCGGGCGATTGATTTGAAACATTCACCAGCCTTAATTTCAGCTCTTGCCCACACGACATCGCAAAAGTTTCTGGAAGCAGCAATGAACATCAAGGCTCTGGAAATTACTAAATTTGGTAAATGGATGCACTATTTTCAAATCAAATGCTGTTGTTACGATGCATTGGTTAGTCTACAATTTAGTTGACCATTAGTCTTGAAATTGTTTTCATTTCTCTCATCAATCAGAAGCCTAATTCTGATTGGAAATGTGGTGGTTGTATCTTTAACCCTTTCTGATGATTTTACAACTAATCTTGTTTTTTATTTTATTCCTTTAGGCTTATAGTTTTTTTGGTGACAATTTAATTAAGTTGGAAAAATGTGGTGAAGCAATTAGATGTAGTCAGGAAAGTTTCAGGAGAATCGAGATTTTATCTCCATTGATGAAAGAATATTTCAAAATGAAATCCTATGGTTCAGCTCCGAAACAAGATCAGACTGGATTTTTCCAACGAATCAAATCAAGTTTAACTCGAATTAAGGATAAATGTGAAAGAGAAAATAATTTAATATTCCATCAGAAAGTTCCACTTGATCTTCCAAACCTCGAACTCCAAGCGACCCATGGAATCGTTGCTCCTGAACCTTACACAATTCCACCGATCAGTAGCCTTTGGACTCCATTTGCTTGTTCAGCTTTCGATTTGACGATTCCTTTGAAAAATCTATCCCTCAAGGTGAATGAATTTAAACTTTAAATTGTCACAATTAACTCGCTAAAATAATATTCTGACTCATTTTTGTCTCTTTTTCTATTCTTATTGATCAGGATAACCATGAACCTAAAGAAGAAAGTAAATCATCACCACCGAAGGAGGAAAAAAGTGGAAAATCCAAGAAAGATAAAAAATCTCCAAAGAAATGAATCGATAATTAATTGATTTTCTATGCATTAATCACGTTTATAATTAATTTATATTCTGAAACCATTGATGGGTCCAAAATGAAAGGAATTGGTGGTAAATCATCAGTGATGATGGATCATAACGATCATGATGATGATGAAAACAAGAATTATTTGTTTTTCTGTCATAATTTGATTATTAATTCACTGATGAAATTCAGATTGATTGACCAAATCAATTAGAATCTTAAAGGTCCTGAAAAGTCATGTTTACACAAAAGAAAAGGATTTAAATTAAATTGCTGGAAAAAGAAATTGGTTAACCATCATTCATCATTTAATTAATCCATTAATTAATCAACAAAATACAAAAAAAATCCACGTTTAATCAACTGAGAGAAAAGTCAACAATCAATATTGTTTCGATCTTCATTGTTTTTTCTTCTTCTCTGATAACTAATTAGCTCTTTCAAGCAACCAAAAAGGACATTATTTTTAAGTTAATTTAAATTGTTGCTCAAAAAAAAAGAAAACACAAATTAATTATCAAACGATTTTTTGTTTTTCTACTTAATAATTATTTATAATTAATCACATTCTCCTTGTTGATTTTTCGTTTTTCACAATGTCACTGATGAATGATGATAACGATGAAAATGAAGATGATGATGATTATGATGATGATGAAGATGATGATGATGATGAAACACAATTGTTTCTTTTAAGATTCCATGCAAATTATTGTCTTGTAATTTGTGTTTTGTTTTAATTTTAAATTCTTGATTTTCGGTTAATTTAGCTCATGATTGAATGGGCATCGTGTGTAAAACCTCATCAAGTAGTTGCAAAGCCCGGTGAAGATGAACCTCAATCCAACAGGGTGTCTCTTTAATTGTCTGTCTTGGATAATCATTTCCCCAACCTTTAACAAAAGATAATCTAATAATACATTGTTTCCTTAGATTATCAACACCTATTCCTGGAGTTAATGAAGATGGTACAGGTAGATGACCAGCAACAGCAACTACCTGTAATGCTGTGGCAGCCTGAGCAGCTTTAGCTTGTTGTTGTAATTGGTGAGCACACTGTCTAAGATCAAAGACCTGCAATTAGAATAAAACATAAAAAAAAGAGAGAGAGAGAACGAGTATGAGTATGAGAGTGAGAAAAGAAAATATTAATTATGAGAAAAGGGTAACAAAAAGAGAAGTTGGAAAAGAAAATTGGATGCAAGTAGTTAGGAGAAAAAAAAGTTCTATTTTACCTTTATGTAAGCTTGTGGATAGATTTTGTGTACGGCATCGCCTGGTGTGCGACCACATTCACGGTCAAGGTAAAAACTTTGTACAAAAACAGCGTTGTTACTTAGACATCGTAACCAAACCTCTCCTTCACCTCTGAGATCCAATTGGACACCTTTTCCAATATGAAGACGAGCTTTTTCACTTGCCTCAGTTCGGTGAACATTAGACAAAGCACCAAGACAAAATCGATCTGCTCCTGAAGGATCAACGTAACCATCAATTTTGACATAATTAAATGTTGATGGCACTTTAAAAAGTTCACCGACCTGTTGGTCTAATTCAAAATAACCTATGGAACACCAATATTCTGGTGGGGGCAGATCTGATAAGGGTTGCGTCACCAGTGAGGTGTCAGGTAGAGATGGTGGTGGTGGTGGTAGTGGTAGTGATGATGGTTGTGGTTGTTGTTGATGTTGATGTTGAAGTTGTGGTGGTGGAGGTGGTGGTATAACAGAAGCCACTGGATGTGATGGCCAAAAGGGAGCAGCTTTGGTTTGGTGTGTAAATGGTTCAGGACCAGTAAATGGTGGTGAAGGTAAGTTTACAATGGATGAAGTTGAAGGATATTCATTTTTAATGGAGGGCCCAGGATGGTGTGAAGATGATTGATCATGATCAACAGTTGAACCATGAGATGAATTGGATAAAGTTAAACCAGATAAATCAATACCTGGAGAAACAACTCTTTCATAATGGTAAGGATTAACACAGACGGAATCCAGTTTGAGGTCAAAAGCATATTGACAACTTTTAATATGCTTTAATTCATTCTTATGAAGATCTGGCCATCTCCAAATTTTTGCATAGGTTACATGAGGAAAACCCTTACGACCAGCTACCTGTAACCTTCCATCAAGAGTTCTTTGTATTGTAACACATTTAGATGGTAATGATCCATTAGTTGTTACCGCAGTAATTAAAGAATCTAATTCTTCTCTTTTTTCTTTCAATTTTTTAACCAATGATTCGATGGCTCTTTTTGAAAATGTCTCGGTTTCACCTCCTTGACGATGGCACATCAAACTTACCACAATGGAATGACAAGCATCAGCAGAGGTTGCAGGTACACCTGAGCCACTCGGTTCACCGTTAATCATTTTCCCATTTAATCGAAATCTATAAATTTAACAGAGAAAAAAAGAGAAAACAAATAAAACAAGCCGAACAATTAAATTCTAATTAACTCAACACTTTACACTCCACAATTTTCCAAACAAATAAATTCGGATCTTTAACCAGATCCAAATGAATCATAATTCGGATCTTCGACTGTGTCGCCATCTCACGAATTCTTTTCTTACTCTTCTCTGTCATCTGTTTCCAATGGAAATGAAAATTTTGTTTTCTTTTCTCTTTTCTCTTTTTTCACTTTTAATTGTGTTTACGTGTCCCAATTAATCATTTAATTAGTTAATTGTTTCATTTTCATTTCGATTCTAGATTAACGATAATCTAGCTAATCAGCTTAATTAAATTTATTCTAAGGTTGATCATCTATTGGACAATTTATAAGAAGATCATTGAGTTGATTTAAATTCTTTTCTCTTTTTCTCTTTTCTTTTTTTTTCATTTTTGTGATTTATGAGTTTTATTTGTTTATTTCCATCTAATATCTATTTGGATAGTTAATGTCACAAAAATCTTCAACTACTACTAATATAAATAATAATAATAAACAGTTTCTCGATTGGATTGTACCTGGATCAACTGATTTTTATTCGTCTTCATTTACTTCTTTTAATTCTATTAAATCAACAAATTCTATTTCTTCTATTGGATTAACTAACTCGGTGAAAAAATCAATGGCTGGTAAAATGGATGATCAAGATATTCATTTATTGGAAGGTGAAATGATTAGTAAAGATGGTTTCTCATCTGGTATTGATCAAACATCATTTGATACACTTGATGAACCTGTTAGGGTAACATTGTTAAGAGATTTACAAAGTGTTGCCTCTAAGATGAAATATATTTTATTTCCAATCTCACGGACTGAAATTCGTAAACATTTTCTTCGTGATTGGGATCTATGGGGACCACTTCTTCTTTGTACATTTATGGCTCTATTTCTTCATCATTACAGTCACGATGACGATGATCATATGAAAAAATCTGGTAATTACTAACGAAAATTATCTCCAACAAGAGAACCCAAATATTTGTCAACATCTCAAGTTTCATAATTTTGTAATTTCTCTCTCTCTCTCTCTCTCTTTCTTGTCTTTTAGGTCCACAATTATCTGAACTATTTGGTTTAATTTGGTTCGGTTCTTATATTGTCAGTATTAATTTTAAAATGTTGGCTGTATCTCCTAATCCTCGTAGACGGATAAGCAACACCAAAACTATTTGTCCATCAATTTTTCAATTACTTTGTGTTTTTGGCTACTGTTTATCTCCTCCATGTGTTGGTTTATTATTTTTAAATATATTTAAATTTATCTTCGATAGTGACACTTTGTTCATAATTAAATTGGCTATTGGATCAACAATTTGCTTTGCATGGCCAACGCTTTCCTGTTATAAGATATTAAGCCAATTCCAGGATAAAGATAAAATTACCTTGGCATTTTATCCGATTGCTCTTTTCTATTTTGTGGTTAGTTGGATAATTATTACTTCACATTGAGGATAAATTTTCATGGAGAGTAAAGAGAAAAAAACAATTCCACAAAAACAGTTATAAATTCGTATACAAATTCTCAATTATTTATAAGAAAAAACAAGTTCCTTTTCATCAAAAACTAAACAAAAAAAACAAGGTTGTAAATGTAAACCCCCAATAAAACAAGACAATTTTGTCTTATTATATTTGAAGAAACAAAATTAACTCCATTTTCTGTAATGTGTAAATTTGATAAAGATACTCATTATCATCTTTAATCTGGTTAGAAAACATTGGTGATTTAATTGTAATCATTGTTTTTAAATCATCTTCTCATCAGCATATCTATAGTGTAAATCCTTACAATCCTCTTCGGTAATCTTTACCCATCCATTTGGTTTCATTGAATAAACTTTAAGGAGACAAAATAATAGTGGAAAAAATTAGTAATTGATTTAGAGACAATTGATAAATAAATTTTGAGTTAATTATCTCACCTCTAACAACTCCACCAGAGGCATTATCACGATAAGTGGCTTGATAAATTGCTCGCCGTCCTAATTCATAGGCTTCCTCATCGGTTAAATCGTGTTTCCAATGAGTATCAATGACACCAATAGCATAAGGTGAACCAGATCCAGCAGCGAAAGTGTCACCAGAGTATCTTAATCCAGAATCATCAACATAATATAAACCAGGTCCTTTCTTATCCCAACCGATGATCATGGTTCCCATTGAGAGACCCATTCTAAAGGAGACAAATGAAAA
The DNA here is from genome assembly GCF_014898815.1 of Panonychus citri. NCBI lineage: Eukaryota > Metazoa > Arthropoda > Arachnida > Trombidiformes > Tetranychidae > Panonychus > Panonychus citri. The sequence continues at coordinate 221,893 of NW_026515542.1, read as the reverse complement.
TTGTTATTGTCAAATCTAATAGAATGCAAGGAAAACATTGACATTTATCATTTTCTTACCCTTTATAATTGTAAAGAATATTGGATAATATTTTACTCGCAGCTACTGAAATCCTTTCCTTGTTACGAAGCTCATACATACGACATCTAACAGTAAGAGCACGATGCCAATATGAACAATCAGCAGCACCACCAGCCATTGTTCCGAGAAGATATTTGTTTATTTCAATAATTTTCTTAACTGTTCCAGAGAAGATGAAATTTCCACCAGTAGCCCTAGAATCAACAGCGATGACAATTCCACCTTGATACTTGAAGGAAAGGGTGGTTGTACCTTTTTCCATGTGAATGTTAATCTGTCTTCCAGAAACACCATCTCGTATTTGAACATTTTTGTTCATGGTAAATGGAGCAATAGGTAATTGGACCAATTCCTTACCAGTAATTTCTTCAATATCATCTTTAATTGAATCATCATCACCAAGATTAGTTCGACCAAAAGTTGGATTTCTTTCTAAATGAAGTAACTCTTGTAAAGCCATAATAAAATCTGCAAAGTAACAACAATGAAAATCTAATTGAGAATCAAAATCTTACAAAACAGGAAACAAAATGAGAACAAAAATGCCAACAACAAGTAAACTAACCAAATGATGGAAAACAGTTAAAAAATCTCTTACCTTAATTAACCGGAATGACAATTAATCCAAAATCAAAATTGTGACAAAAACAATTAACACAAATGAGATTACAAAAATTTAGACACAATTAGTCAACAAAAATGAGAAAAATGAGAAAAATCAAAAGGGACTTTCTACTAATAACGAATAGTAAATTCTTTGAGAAATTTTTTCTTTTTCGTCTTCTAAATAAAATAAATTCACTTGACAATTAAGACTCTTTTCCAATCACTAAATTTATCATTCGTAATTATCTAAACAACAGAAAGTTAATCAATTTAATTAAAGTAGAATTAAATTCAGATACAAAAAGAAATCAAATGTTAGAGAACAAAAAAGAGAATAGAATTTAAATTATTCTTCCCACTAGATGGCGTTGAATTCGATGGAAAAGATAATCGATGGGATTGGGATTCGATATCGGGACTCGCCCAGAGTGAGATGTTTTTGTTTTTCTTTCTTGATTCATTTTTCTTCAATTCAATTCTTTTGAATTAAAATCAAATTAATCCAAAATATTCCATGTGTTGATGGACTAATTAATCTTTACTTGTAATTGTTTGTTTTTTTATATTTAATTAGTATGGTTACCATAGGATAGAGTTTAAGAAACAACAATTGAATTAGAAGAGAAAAACGAAACAATCGAAGTGATTTCCAATTCTAGTGACTCATTTGGGGCTTTTCTTTGCCGAGTTTAAATATTGTTCCTTTTTTTTATTTTTTATTATATTCTAAACTTCTTATTCTGACAATTCTCTTTGATTAAAGTGTTGATAGTTTTGTTCTATCATCAGTGCATCAACCATGTTGAGTAGAATTTTACCTTTATGCAATCATAATTATTACATTGAAAGGTAAGTTTAATTTATTTAAATTTTATTCTATTCTCTCTATACTTTATTTATCCTTTTCCCTCTCTCTATCTCTCTCTTATTTTTTCTTTCTTTCTCTCTTTCTTTTTGAAGAAAGAATTCTTTTCCTTTTTCTGTCGTTTTTTTCTTCTATCATCTATTTCTCTCTCTCTCTCTCTCTCTCTCTCTCTCTCTCTCTCTCTCTCGCTCTCTATATCTGTCCTTCTATCGTTTATTTTACTCTTTTTTCTTCTTCTCATTTAATTTCTAAAATTTTTCTTCTCTATTTTCTTATTGTTCTCTTTTCAGAGTAAAATTTGGAGTACCTTTAGATGAAGTGTGCTGTATCCATGATGATATTCCAGGACCTTTATTAATACTCATATTAAAATTGAACAAAGAAGGTCCTTATAAGAAAGATGTCTTCAGAGCACCAGGTCATCAAGCTAATATGAAAAAGTTGATCCATTTCCTTCAAACAGGACGTTTAGTTAATATTGACAATTTTAGTGTTTATACTATTGCATCTGTTTTAAAAAAATTCCTACGAAAACTTCCTGATGGTATTTTCGGACATGAAGCTGAATCTCGACTTTTCGAGATAATTGAAAAAGAAGACACAGAATGGATAAGAGAAGAGATTCACCGACTAATATCATCTCTACCTCCAGTTAATCAGCATCTATTGGTTCTTCTTTTTGGAACATTCAGAGCGATAGCCAGTACAAGTTCCAAAGCCAAAACAGGGATGACAAGTGAAGCTTTAGGAGTTTCCGTTGCTCCCTCTTTCCTTCACAGTTGTAGCTCCGATGGATGTAAAATCGCTAAAATGGAAGATGTTCGTCGATACAAGGTAAAAGAAAACAAAAACTATTCTATTCTAAATTTATCATTCTTTCTCTTTATCCTTTACCATTGAGAGTTATTGTTCTTGTTCCTTTATTATCTTTGTTCAAATGTTTGAGTTTCTCCCAATACTCCTCTTTTCTCCTTCTTTTTTTCCCCTCTCTCAATGATGAAAAACTTTTGATAATTTATGTTCTTTTCTGATATTAAGTTGATGATAATTACAGAAAAAAAAAGAATAGGATGAAATGATAGAGAAAAAAAATTTATATATGTTTTAGAAAAATGTAAATAATGGAATCATTAGAATGTATTAGTTTTTTCTGTTGATCATCCACCTTTTTTTTCTTTCACTTATATTGTTTACTTTTTTGTTACAAGGTGTATAAATATTATAAAGGTACATTCAACGTTTAGAGTGAGTAAGGAGAGAGAGAGAGGGAGAAAAAATAGCCTACTGTTTACATGATTGTTATTTAGTGTCTCCAATATGATGATAATAATTTAGTTAGAACTTTTAATTTTTAGATCAAATTAGTTTCAATAGTTTCTTTGCCTGTAGCCCATTTTTCGTTGAACTGTAGTACTGATTCCTTTTCCCGATGTTGGTGTTTTTCTTTGTATAACTGGTGGATACTTTCGACCAGCAGTACCAACACCTCCACTTGCACCCTTATTGCCACCTCTTCCTCGACCACTAGTCTTACCTCTACCTCTTCCAACACCACCACCACCAATGTAACCAGGATTGTAGCTACTAACTCCAACACCATTTAAAGATGGAGTATCAAAACCACCATATCCTGTAGCAAAGGTTTTACCTACCCCATAAGATGATCCACTTCCACTTCCACCATAACCTCCTCGTACTCCATATCCACCACTTTCACCTGGATAACTGCCCATGTACCTTGTCCCTCTATCTCTTGCTGTTGTTTTACCACCTCCATAAATACCCGATCGTCGTGAACTTTTCCTGTTGTAATAAGTTGTCGGCGATTCATATGAATCACGTCCCAAACACATCACTATACACGTTATCATTAACACGATCAACACTTTAAGATTCATGATTAATTGTTGATTATTAGTCACTACAATTGAAATCGTTGTTTTTTTTTGGTACCAATCAAAAACTTATATTATTATAGTTGATAAAGATTGAGAATCAATATCAATCGTTTTCTGTATTTGTTTCACTACTTGTCTATTTATCTAAACTGTGGTAGCTGATTGGCCTAACAATCCTTTTATATCTGATTGTGAAACAGTAACCAATCTCTCTTCACTTTCATCATCTTCATCATTTTTTTCTAATCATCTTTAACTCCTCTGAGAGAAGGAAGAGAAAAAAGAAGAAATGATGAAAATGATTAACGAGAAGATTAGTTTTCCAAATTGATTAGTTAAGCTACATGTCCAATCACTTATGAGGCCATAGGCCAACAAAACAAGTTTCCACTTTTCCTTTCTGTCAATTAGACAATCATCATAATAGTAATTATAATGAACGGGTTTACCGGCCTTTATCATTTTAACATATTGATTGTGTTACCTGGACTGACCGCTACATTTAAGGTCATTTATCGATTTCACAACAGTTCTTAATCATTCTAATAAGTTGTCTCTCCCTGTGATAATAACCTTATCTGGTTTTTGTAGCTCATCTTCACCTCACTCCAGGATATAATCTGAAACAATTGTACATTAAATATCAGTTAAATGGAAATTTAGTTTGTATTTTATGATTACAATTTAACTCTTTCACCGTTTTAATTGTAATTTAAATGGCAAAGGCTATTCACCAATTAAGTAGTAGCTTAGTAGATTTTAAATTATGGACAATTATGATGAACGGATTCCCTCTTGATGCTGATTCTCACCATGATTCTGACAATTGATGTGTATCTCAACTCACCATCAACCTTTATTGTTAGTCTTTTTATTCATCAGTTAATCGTAATCAGTATTTATCTTCATCATAATCTCTCTCTCTCTCTCTCTCTCTCTCTCTCTCTGGATAACAATCATGATTGTTGTTGATTCCATTAGCCTCATCATTTTTAAAACTTTTTCTCTCTCCCTTTTCCTCTTCCGCTATCTTGTCACTCAGCTGGTAGAATCGTCAATATTTTTATTGATCATGATAATAATTCAATGGTTTTTTTATTTATTTTTCCTCCTAAACGTTTTAATATATTGTTGTTTTTTTTTATCACCATAATCATGATTGTATTACAATTCAATTTACTGATCAATTTAAATTTCTCTTCCTTATCATTTATCTCTCACTTTTAGATTGCTACTAATGTAATGAAATTCCTGATTGACAATTTCGGTGTCTCTAATCTCTTTGGTCGTGAAAATTATGAGTATTATGCAAGAATTAGTGGACGAGTATTGAAAGTTGAAGAAAATTGGATTTTCGCCTTTAAATACCCTCCAGATTCATTTGTAACTCGTGAGTATTATGAAAAGAAAAACTACTTTATCGCAATTACTGGTTAATTCAACTCTCCCGTTCCACTCCAATTGTTAATTTAGTTTGAAGAACATCATTTTCATGAACAATACCATGATCATAATGATGGTGCTTCTAGTGCTTTGAATAGCAACGGATAAGGCCCAAAAAATGAGCAACAAAAAAGCCATTTTTCCTTTTCTTCTTTCCATTATCATCATCGATCAAATCAGTGAAAGAAATGAGGGAGAGAGAGAGAGAGAAAAGATGAAGGGAGCAATGTAAAAGTAGATAAAATAAAGAAAGATGATGAAAAATTCAATAGAAAAGGGACCTTAGTTACCAACAACACGCTCTGTTTAACTCTTTCTTTTCATCTTATCTTCTCTTTCTATTGCTCTCTCTCTCTCTCTTTCTCTATCTTCTTGCCACGTAATGCCCATCCTGATGATAATAACCCAACCTGAGCCAACAAAATTAGCCATTAACCCTCTTAAAGCCAAGTATTTTCAGAAATCCGCCTCAGTATTTTGTTGATGGAAACCAACAGTTGCCACTTTTTTGCAGTTCATCAAACGAAGAATCATCATCTTCATCTTCATCTTCATCTTCTTCTCTTTCTCAATCTCTTCTATCTTAAAAATGTGAAGACAAATTTACCTTGAACAGGTATGAAGGATGAAGATGATGAACTGAGCACACACACACACACACAATTAAATCATGATGAATAAATTGTGTAATGAATTTAATTTGAAATTGAAGTTGATTTTATCACAATCTCTTTGTCTTAAAATCATTAATTTATTAAAACAAATTACTATTAATCTATCATACAAATAAGATTTATCATCCATCTCAATTATTCATTTAAATTGAATATAATAATTTGTGACAATAGTTGTTACCAGTTGAAAGTTGTTTATATAAAAATCTTAATTGCATTCATTGACTTACACTTAACTAAATTAACATTGGATTGACCAAACCCTTTAACTTTTTTTTTTTAATTCAAACACTTTGCATCATCTCCTAATACTTTAAATCTACACATTAAAGATACTAATCTCTAACCTTTTATCATCTCATCTTCCTCTTTCTTAGCAATATCTTCCTGTGAAGAATGTCAAAGTACACCTACTCTCTGTCCTTCATCCTCATCCGAGGTTTCATCATCTGCTTGTAAAGCTGTTGACAAAGGAGCAATTCTTGCTGATGATGTTTATGCTCGTTTAAGCATGTCACTGGAGGAAAATTTTTTCAAGGTATTCATAATTAACCTTACCTTTTGTTGTTTACCTTTACTTTGTGTTTCTCTTTACCTGCTTGTTGTTTTTTTCTTGTTGTTTCTCCTCCGTCATCCTAATCATCATCATGTAGTTTAATTTCCAAATTGCAATTACTTTGCAATTCTCACTCTTACTCTTAAATCATCGATTAAATTAACCAACAACAATCTTACAACAGTAACAGCATACAGATTGACTCTCTCTCTCTCTCTCTCTCTCTTATGCAATAGAAAAACAATCTTAGCTTGCAATTAAAGTAACGATTATAATTGCATGTCACTCTGTAGATAAATGATTATTTCAGGTTAACTTTGTTTTTCTTGTTTAAATTTTTAATTTTCATTGAGAAAAACAAACTTATCATCTACGATCTCACATCACAAAATGATATTACTGATGATTTGAATAATAATAGTTGTAATTTAATACTATTACCAAATTAAGTGATTGATTTATTATTATTATTTTTTTCATTACAATATATACATAATGTATATATTCAAATAGTTGGTTGATCATTAAATTTTTAATATTATGACATATATGTTGAGAATTGGATTAATTGAAGTATTGGTTATTTAAAGTATATTTTGTATTTCTTTTCTAAATACCAACAAAAAGAAGCAAAAAACAAAAGCAACTATAAATTGCATTAATCTTGTAATCATTGATATATATAAGATATTTAATAGCAACTTATAATTCCGATTAAAGTATTAGTAGTGTTAATAAAAAACATAAACATCAATTACAACTATGATAATCAAGTGATAACTTATCAATGATTAGAGGCATTAACACAACTATCATTAGCCATTAATATAAAAAAGAAGCAACAAAATATTATCATTTTCAAGTGATCATAAGCTTCATCATCATCCTTATCATATTCATCGTATCTTCCTCCTCAATACCAATCTCGTCATCCTTATTTATATATCACTTATATTTCAAACATTACTGACCTTTTCTTTCATTTTTTCCCCTTCATTTTGCATTTTTACCTGGTCATCTAAATGATGTTGATAACACTCAACAATCAACACCAATGATTTCAGGTTAAAACAACCAAGTCAAATCCATCAACAGCAACAACATCACCAACCATAATCACCACATCATCACCCATCTATCACCATCACTATCCTCAACATTTAATGCATGAATCACAAGATATGCAAGAGGTAAGGAAGAAAACAAGAAAACAAGTTCATAAGGCAACGACGACTGGTACAAATTTTATATATCTCATCATCTCTCGCAATCTTCAACATTAACATTACCAATAACAACAACAACAACAGCAACTAAACCATATCATCGTCATTATCATCACCACCTCTCCTTTTCCTCTCAATCACTTATTGTTGACTTTAATCAAGTTGGTTGGTGTTTTGATGGATCAAATTGATTGTCTTCATATTTATACAAGGACGAATTTCGTTCGATTGTTAATCTTTTTTTTTCTTCATAATTAACTTCAATTCGCTCTAATCAACAATTACTTTGATGTCCTTCTACATCTTTTTGGTTAACATTAGATTAGGTTTTTGTGTGTGAGTGTTTTGTGTTATCATTCAGTGACCGAGATAAAGAGAAGAGCTTTTTTTCTTCATCTTCTTCCCTTTTTTTGGCAACCATCAAAGGTTGTTGTTTTTAAGAAGAGAGAGAGAGAGAGAGAGAGAGAGAGAGAGAGAGAGAGAGAGTAACTAAGAGAGAGAGAGAAGACAATTTTCTCCTCCTTCTCCTTATTTTCCATTTCATCTCCTTCTACAAACTGAATCTTCATTTTTACCAACATATCACTTTGCTTTCATTTCCTCTCTCCCATTTTAGGATAGTGTATTTGAAAAGAGAGAGAGAGATGAAGATACATAACTAACAATCAAAATAGAGAAAATATCATTTTTTGATTACGAAGTTTCCTTGATACAAATTACTACGATTTCCTGATTTCACCAGAAAGCGAAACTAAACAAATAAACTTGTCTTCATGGTTTGAAATCAGTTTAATTAATCAATCGTTTCACACACATACACACACAAAATCACTAATTAGTACAGTATCTCATTCATATTATCCCTCTCTCTCTCTCTCTCTCTCTCTCTCTCTCCTCTCCTCTCTTTCCATTTAGATACTTCATTCATTAACGGTGTGTAGTAAACCGGCTCAAGTAGATCATAATCTATCTTTTCATCAGCTCATCCACATGAAAATTTAGTTTGCTAAAAATATCCAATAGAAATGATGATCTGATATTTATCCTAGATTATCCCAACCACGTGGCAGTAGAGATTATGATGAAAACAAAGGTAGATTTTCACTCAATTGGAATAGGATGTTACATTTTTTGTTATATTCTCTCTAATCGCCCTCTTAAAATGACTGATGAGCCTTTTTATTTATCAGCCCGTTCTATTTAGCCATTTTTATTCATATTCAACGCCCCGCTTAGCCTCTATTGTTCTGAGTCGCACCTTGATTCATCCTTCTGAATCTCCTCTCATCATCACCATCTCTCTCTCTCTCTGCTCTGGCTTCTTCCTCATTAATTTGTTTTCTTTCCAAATTTTCCAATTTGAACGAAACTGACCTTTATTGAAAGTTGTTCATAGCTTCTCTTTCTGGTTAATCACTGATGGTTATTATCATCATGATTATCAAAATATTTTCCTACTCTCTCATCCTCCTCTCAGTCTTTTTCTAGTAAACCTCGTTTTCAACTATTTCCAACTTTTCTTAACAATCTAATCTTGGTGTGTTTCTCTTTCATACATTATCAGGGAACTATTTAAAATTTGAACGTTTCTCAATTGCAGAGATATTTAAATGTATAGCTACACCATAGATGAGAAGATAAGAAGGAAGAGGAAGAAAAAAGATGATGAGTCTCAAGAAAAGTAAGAAGGAGGGAGAGAGAGAGAGAGAGTCAGCAAGAAAAAGGTGCTGAAAATGATGATGATTCTGGAGAAGAAATAAAATGATCACCAGGGCGTTTGCTTTTTTACACTTTCTAAGGGATCGCCATTAAAACTCCCATGTTTTAATGTTTTACCATTAAGATACACACTAGAAACAGATCATGATCATTAATTTAGATAAATTGTTGTCACTATTTGTTTATCTAATTCTTTTTAATATTTACACTATTTAGATATCCTACTCTTTCATAGTAATCTACTTAACTCAATTTTGTTAACTCTTTTTTCCCATCCTAGTCTCGTAATCATCATCATCATCAACACCTCCATCAGTTCAAATCATCAGCTATTCAAATGACAATCAATAATTTTAGAGTGAGAAAAGGGAAGCATTCATGATAATTGTACATGTTTTCTTGATACAATCAAATGAAAAATGATTACTCTGATTCTGAGAGTAATTGTTTTTACAGAACATTTAATCAGTTATTTGTTTTTTTCTCTCAATATAATTATCATTTTTTGTTTATCTTTATATAAATTTGTCATCATTGATTGTTGATTGGTCAAATTTTCTTTTTTTTTGTTTCTTTCTCATGTTAATTCAGCAAATAATCCTGTAGGTTGACTGCTGTATTCATTTTGACTTCCAGAAACATCACGACGAGCTTGAATCCCGTCAATATGACCGACTAGCCAGTAGGTTAATATTTCACCTTTCCCTTTGAGCTTGACATAACCTCTTTCCTCAATTAAATATCCGCCTAATTTTGTCAAATGATCCCGACAATGTGGACTAATATGAATTTTCAACGCCTCTCCATTGGACTCCATTCGGGAAGCAGTGTTAACGGTATCACCAAATAAACAATATCGTGGCATCGTTGATCCAACTACACCAGCAACAACTGGACCTATTGTTGAAAAGTTAATAGAGAGAAAGAGAGAGAGAGGAAATAGATAATTAATTAATATTATCTCAATGATGATAATGATGATTGATATACAATAATGTTAATGTTGATCGAAAAATTGAAATTTCTTATCATTAGTTTTGCTAAATCGCTTGCAGACTAATCATGTTTTCGTTTTTGTTTTTCTCCTTTTTCTCTTATTCTTATTCCATCCTTTTCTCATTATTTTTTTTTCTCTCATCTTTTTCTCTCTTCTAGCACGAAGATGACAGCTTAAACTTAGAGCAACTTCGACAGGTTAATCGTTATGCGGAAAGTACAAAATCTTTATCATTTCTTCCAATTGTACACGAACGTCAAACCCAAAGAATGAAAACTCGTTCTGAATGGTTTCTTAATCCTGGTGAAACTGAACTACCTCCAAGTTCATCGTCAGCCCTATCATCACCTCTTAATCCAAATCCACTTTCTTCATCAACGTCAACCATTAAATCAAATGGTAAAAACTCAGGGTCCGGTGGAGGAGTAATGAGACGAACATCATCCAAAGAGAAAAGATTAGTTCGTCGAAGCTCATCCAAAAAAGATAAAGAAAATGGTAACAAAAGCGGACCCCCAAGCATAATGGTCTGTGATTCAACCTCCCCGGCACAAAGTGTACTAGGTGGTCCAACTACCGGGTCATCAACAGGGACATCATCATTACCAGGTCATCCATCAATATCATCACCCATCATATGTACAGACATGGACGTTTCACCAACACTTGCTTATAAACCCAGAATTTGATTCTAAAATTGATTCAACTCTTTCAAAACCGAATCAATTTTAAATCAAATCAACACAAATACATCATCATTCATCATAAAACTCATCTTTCTCTCTCTAATTGACGCTCTTCTAAATTCACTTACTCAAAAAAACCAATCTTCAACATGACCTGAAACATCCATGACATTTTTATCTCCATTCTCATCCACCTTCATCCTCTCATCTGCTTATAAAAGTACATTGAGTTGACAAAAAAAAAACGATCCACTTTTCCATCACTTATCATATGACAACAATCATCCTGACCCACCTTTTGCAATTTTAATGCAAACCTATTTACACACACAAAAAAACTCACTTTCAAAACAAAACAAATATACATAATTTACGCTTAAATCATTACTACGACAGTCTTTTCAGTCCCTTTTGCACAAAATTTTGCTACTACTGAATTTTTCTTGCTTTTTCTTAATTGCTTTTTTTTTCATAAGAAAACAGATTCTTTTTTTCTAATACAATTCTGAATCTTTGAGCTGCCTGAAAATCAACTAATTGAGCTTCAAGCTCTTTCTCCTTTTCCTCTCTTGTCTTTTTTGTAACTTTTTTCCTTCTACTAAATGCAAACAACGATATGATAATCGTCTCATGTCCAACTTGGAAACTAATTCTAAATCTACTGATCCAGTTTTATATCTTCCATGAATATTGAGCATAATCATCATCCTTGAATCTTCTTATTGGAAAACAAAAACGATTTCCTGGCCCACCTTTGAACAACAAAAAGCGATGAGAAACACATCAATTATAATGGACAATAAGAAAGAAGATACAAAAAAAATTGTCTTCCTTTCTCTCTCTCCCTCTGAAAGGTCCATATACTGATGTAAACAACAAATACTGATTCGATTCACTGAAAACCTTAAAAACAATAACAATTATCATGAAGAAACACCAACAAAAAAAATAATATTCAAGCTCAATCAATTTCAATTACCTGACAACCATTTCGATGATTGTTATTTTTTCATCTCTTTTTTTCAACAATCAACTAGACAAAAAAGCAAGCTTCTCTCTCTCTCTCTCTTAAAATCCACTTTTTTACTGATTCTTAATTAATTGCAAATGGTCAATTGATTAAAACATCTAATATGTAACAATGAGTGTAAAGACATGATATAAACAATTATTATAAATAAAAGACGCACCCATTTAAATGTCTAATCATTTACCTTTTAAATCAATGGTAAATATTAATTGTGAGTCTATTTAAATTGTTACTACAACTTTTGTAGGTCGATTTGATGTAATAACAATTTAAATTCAAATGATGAAAAGTTTTTGGGAAAAAGAGTCACTAATTTGTATAAATAAATTGGTGATTATTATTATGAAAATCATGTCAAGGTTGAACAATTAAGACAAAATCTATTTCAAGTATTATTATATTAACACAAACATACTTATTGTCCAGTTAACAATTTATTAACTGTTAACAATCAAGAAGGCAAGAGTTGATTTAACAAGGTTATTAGTTAATTAACAATTTCAAGGTTAATTCACTTTCGTCCGTTTATTTTTTTTTACTAACATTTATCTTGATAATCAAGAGATGATAATTATATAATGTTATTATTGAATAAGGAAAGAAATATGATGACAATTAAATAAATCGTTGAGCAAAACTAACTATTAAGATTGACAATTAACATGTCATAATAAATAACAATGAGTAGCAATTGATTAAGTTTTATTTAAATTGTTGTAACTGTTGATTATTTACTCATCATCAACAAACCATAATTGATTATATGGTTGATGGATTTAATCATTAAATTGATGAAGTTGATGATGATGATGATAAAATGATGATATGGTTGTGATGACCATTGATTATCAAGTAAATTAAATTGTTTACTATTAACAATGAGAAAAAGTGATTAACTGAAATCAAAAAGATTGATCCAAAAATAGGTTAACAATCATTAAGAAAAGTTAAAAAAGTTAACGGTAACAAGAGTAAAGTAATTTAAGCCTGGAAATTACCAATCAATTGTCAACAATTTAATTCTCATCATGATTGAATTCATGGAATCAAAATAATTATAATTTAATCGATTGAATTGTGATGACAATTAATTCTGAGGAAAAATAATAATAATAATAATGTGAGGAGAAAACATCATCAAGGTAAGAGATTAAAGTCATTTCCTATTTCCATCTCAAAAAAATAGATTATCAAGCAAAATAGTTAACTAAACAATTAGAATTGATTTTCTATTTTGTCAACAATCAACATTATTTTTACTTCACTAATCATACATCAACAATCAACATTTTCTCTTATCAATCTATCCAATGTCAACATCAAATCAATAACAACAACAAATTGTATTGTTAAAATTAGTTTGACCATAAAGAAAAACTAATCAGTAATCACCAATCAAATTGAACAATTTTACAATCTAATTGTCGTAATAAAATCAATCATGTCAACCTTGTTGATTAAGCTCTTTAAACTAATCAGCCAAGAATTAGTAGTAAACACTTTTCGCAAAAGGAAAAAGTAATTAACATAGTTGTGACCAAGAATTGATTTAAATTGCAGAAAGTTTTATATAATTTATCATGAAAATTCATCATCATGAGTTTATCGCATGTTCAAAATTCAACGAAATGTTCAATAGCTTCAATATTTACTCAGAAATGGGTGGGGTAGTTTACATCAAACTCTAGTAGTGGATAATAATATTATCATCAAGTTGATTGTTGACCAAAACATATTAAATTGTAACTAACATTTTGTGAGTAAATTCAATATCATCATGAAATGATTTATCATGATGATAATAAGCCCTCAAGATGTAAACAATGATTACTTTTTTTGATATATTTATTTTTCAAGTTGATGTTGTTCAAAAAAAAATTTAATGAACATTGGATCATGATGATGATGATGATGATCATCATCATCATCATCACTATCATGATAATATGAGTTACACTTGAGATGTTATATCATTATTATTATCAAGTTTGTCACCATCAATCCTTGAGCTAAATTGTTGAGGATCAACTGAAATTGGATTTGGTGTGTTTCTCTAACAATCATGATTAAAATTATATATCAACTAAATCATTGAAAATGACAATTGATTGTGTCAATTTTTGTTATATTAATTTATCGATAACACAATATATAAGTCTAATTGTGATTAATCAATTCCCATAAGAGTATTATTCAATCATTCAATTTCATTTGGGTAAATCTACATAAATAAATGATAGTATTATTAATAGATGTACCAGTATAATTGCTATGGTTTTTGATTGAAGTAACAATTAACAAGATAGTTAATTAAAGGTAAAGTAAATTAGCTTGTAAATAAAATTAACCTATTGTTTATATCACACTGGGTCACAAATGATTACTGAAAGTATAACGATTAAGTTAATCACAGAAAATATAACAACCCCAATATCCCATTTGGATTAACGATTTTCGTATTTCGATTTTTCGTTTTTTCATTTCAAGTCAACATTGAGAGAGACAAATTAACAATTAATTACAATTGGATGCAAAGATATATTATACAATACTAATCCGCTATTTTATAATCAATTTTCTTGGTACCATGAGTTTGAGAGACTTGAGATTATTATTATTAACTTAGAAGGTCATTTGAATGGCCTCAATGATTAAATAGAGGATTTTGATTCGTACTTGATTTCGTGAATTTTAAATTAATTAACTCACTGAAGTTTAAGTTTAGAGTATTTTTCTGGTAGTCCGATGAGAAATGACCTCTAAATTTTTCAGGATTACGATTTATTTTTAGGATTAACTTATGATTATTCTGTATTTTAAGGATATGTACAATAATAATTAACCAATTGTGCAATTATATGAACATTGATGATTACAAAATCTAATGAATAACAACAACTTGATTGGTATTGATTGTTTAGATTTGTAGATAGATATTCAAGTGAGATGATCAATCAGAATCAAAAAGCTCACATAGGTTATCATTTTGTTGGTTAAACCTAATTATGATTGAAAAATAATCTTAATCACTCAGATGATCAATGATTTGCTTGATGTTTGCGTGAGTGAAAAGTACAAACATTTAATGATTATCATAATTTAAGATGATCTCAATTGTTGCTCAGATTTGTTGTACTCTAAATGCATGGAAAAATTAAATATCTACTTAATTGTAATCAAAAAAATATGATAAGGTAATTGATTGAGAACAGAATGAATGGAAAATAGCAACTAACAATCTAACAGATGATTAACATCAAATAATCAATTATTTAGGTTAATCAAAAGGTTGATACTTATTAGATTGCAATTGGATAACAATTTAAGTCTTTTCTCTTTCCATCAACTGTATTATTTTGGGAAATTTAAACTCTCTTAATTATAATCACCACTTCCTCTTTTCTATCAAAAAAAAGCAATTGAATTACTAGCACGCCAACAATTAACAATTAACTAATCCACTGCTGATAAAATAAGAAACCTCTCAACAAGTACTTGGTTTATACATAAAACAGGTAAACAGAAAATGATCATTAGTTAATTGCTAACGATTGTTAAGTGATATCGTTATAATATAATCAAACTTATGGTTAAACATGATTACCTTAATCATTTAAACTCTAGTTGATCAATTATTTCAATTGGTTTACTGTTGAATTCACAATATTATTAATACATAACAATAATGAATCAAATTAGTTCCGTAAAATCATCAATAGTTTAAGGAGTGACAAGGTTATCGTCTTACAATTAACTCATCTCAGTTAGTTAATAGTTGATTAATTTAACATACTTGTTACCCTTGTAAATTATATATTGTTGATGAACAAAAAAAATAATAATAACAACAAGGTAACTATTAACATCAATCATGTCAACAGTAATAATATTATCATTAATAATTGTTATTAAGTAAAAGGGAAATGGTTTCAGGTTATAATTAATTATTCATATGTAAGCAATTGAATACAGAATGAAACAAAAGCCGGAAACTATCAACAATTAAATAGTTGGGGAAATATGATTTAATTATTATGCCATTTGTAAATGGGAATGATGTTTTTTTCTAATTTAATCCGTGTTTACTGCTATTAATGATTTGATATTGCGATATTTTCACGGTTAATCATTTATTAATAACTTAAATGTAATTAACAATTAGTAGATTAACTTTTTTGATTATCAAGCTTAATCACCAAGGAAGATTTTAAGACTTTAGTAACTGATTGTCAAAACTGATTGAAATCTGTAGCACTTTTAATTATGTGTGTGAATGTGAGGTGACCGTAAATTGCTGTAATTCACAACAATCAACTGATTTTTGTTGACATGATGTTACTACTATATTGTATTAGACTAGATTGTTTGATTTTTAAAAAAAATTAAATCCAGCAATTAGTGGAATAAATTAATTGATCACCAAACAAATGCTTTCACTTTCACTTTCACTGGTCTCTAATTGATAAATTGTCAAATTTTCGAATACAATTAACATCATCTTTACTCTGGTTAGTAGTTTGTAATCATTGATTAAATGAAATTGTAATAAATAGTTACCTGTATGGATCCCGATTCTTAGTTGAAGTGTTTCATCTGATCTATGGTGAATTCTGAATGCTTTAACCGAATCAAGTAATTCCAATGCCATTGAGGCGATTTCAGATGCATGTTTATCACCATTTCTTATGGGAAGTCCACTGACCACCATATAAGCATCACCTATGGTTTCAACCTTATAGACATCATAATTGGTTATAATGGAGTCAAATAGAGTATACAAATCATTGAGAAAAGTGACCACTTCCATGGGTGTGGATTCAGCGGACATTGCAGTAAATCCAACGATGTCACTGAAAAATATGGTCACTGCATCAAAAGTTTCAGGGATAACACATTCACCTCTGACCAATTGAGCGGCCACCGATTTGGGTAACATACGATCTAAAAGTGATTCCGTTTTCTTTTTCTCTTCAGCTAATTGTTCTGTTCTTTCTTCAACTAATTCCTCTAAATTATTGGCATACTTTTCCATCATGGCCATCATATTATCCATTATGTTGGCCTTTAAACCAACGCGCATCTTTTTAAGGCGGGTTCGGATGGAGCGAAAATCAGGTCGATAATCGGAATACTCGGACCAACAGTCTTTCATCGTATTGATTATATACTCTTGACATTGAAGGACCACTTGAATGTTAGGTCGAAAGGGAGAATCCTCATCAACACCGGCGGGTTGTCGGGTCACTTTGGCAATAATATCACAGGCGGTAAATTTGTTTTCCGGTGAATTAAGGTTAAATGGACCTTCACGAACAATTATCTCATGTAAGATAATCGCAAATGCATAGACATCACTTTTTTGTGTTCCTTTGACCTGAGGTTCTCTTAATAGTTCAGGTGAAGTGTACAACAATGAGCGATAATAGTTTTCCGAACTGTCGGTTGATCCCTGATCAGCTGATTTACGTAACTGATGAAGACCAAAATCGGTTACCTGTAGAACCCATCGAGATGTTATCAGACAATTGGTCGATTTAAGATTACCATGAACTTTAATGTCCGACTCGTGAAGGTAAATCATCGCTGAGATAAGGTCAAAAACAAGGGAAGCGATAAACATCCCATCAAGTTTAAGATTAGGATTCTCAAGAATATCCTGTAGACTACCTTTGGCACAATATTCGGTAACTATGTAGACACAATTTGGTTCAATGTAAGCGCCGATAAATGGATTAATTTTATCATGATGTATCTCCTTCAAAAGTTTCATCTCTTTCTTAATTTCTCTGGGAAGGTCAATTGATTTACGACTAAATCGTAACTCTTTAACGGCCACCATGGTTCCCCGATAAATTGCCGTTTGAGTGTAAACTTGATGTAACAATCGAGACTCACCAGAAACAACCGAACCAAAAGATGCTCGAGAAGCGGAAAGTGGACTTGATTCATTGTAGTATAAATTTAATTCACGAAGTTGAATTTTCCACAACAGACCAGCAATTTCTTGCTCGTATTTCCAATTACGATAAGTAATCGTGGTTATCAGGAATGTTGTTATAAATAGACCAGCAAGTATACCGGCTATTATTTCCCGTTGATTGTTTTCTGGACCGAAACACTTTGAACCATCAAATCCACACGGCGGCTCATCAACTGGTGGTTTTCCTGAGACCCAAGCAACTTTTTCATGTAAACGGAAAACGGTCTGATTTTTGGTCTCATCGTATTCAAATGAACCCATAGGTAACATTAACTGATGAAAAGTTATATTACGAATTCCCGTTAGATTGATAACAGAACCAGCATTTAGAAGCGACAAAACCGTATAGTTACCCTCAACATCTCCATTTTCATCTATTAACATCCAAGTTCCGGTCACCGATTGATAACGTTTACGAGCAATAATGCGACGAATAACTTCAGTACCATTTCGTGGGCAAACTTTATCCACCAACATGGAAGCCAGAGCTTCAGCGTAAAGCATTACAGCATCGTAAAGGTAGGAAGCAAAAATGGTGATATGTTTTTTCATGTTCATTTCGCCGAAAGGAGTGGGAAAATTGAAAGGTGGTTGACCATTGTAGAATCGAACCTTATCCTCGAAGAAAGAATAATCTTGACCCCTTGGTGGTGAAGGAACAATAACCAGGAGAGATCTTGCCGCTTCTAGGGTTGCTCGAACATCATCTTTGGACATTTCACTTCGCCAAATATACTTATATGAATGACTCTCCTCATAAGATTCAAAATCAACATAAATTATCATGTATTCACCATTTTCGAGTAAATTTTTAATCTCCATGACCAGAAGCATTTTGATGAGATCACGAATTCCACCTAGAAACACATAGATTCGTGTACTTTTATGAGTCTCCTCGATAATTGATAGAAAAGGGTTGACACAGCAAGTCTGTTTATCTTCACAACAAGCGAAATAATTTCCAAATGATCTTTCAGAATTAATTTTAAAACGAGCTGATGCAGCTCGATGAGCTAAACTTTTAGCGACAATTGTATATTGAGGTGTTTCCTCATATATGATAGAAAATTTCATCCATTTATAATAATCAAGAAGAGCGATTACCGATCTAATAACCTGAGTATCAGGTGGATAGGTACGAGCAAAGGTTGAATAAAAATCTTTCCTAGAAACCTTGGAATCAGCACATTTATAACTAATCATTGGAATCTTAAGTGATGCCGCTATAGTGGCCTCAACATCACATGAATCTTCAGGACCAATAAAACCGATAACACCTTTAGACCATTGATATAACATTGCCGCTGTACTTTTTAAAGTTTCACCAAGGGTATCATTGTAAATGAATTCAAGTCGGGTACCATTAAGAAAACTTGAATTGGAATTGATTTTCTCAATGGCATAGGTAATGGCACCGGAAATGACCAAACCTTGACGTTTAGGATTATCACGACCATAAATGTTGGTTAGATAACCAATTTTAAGAACTGGTTCAACTGGACAATCGGGTGGCCACTCGAAACTTGGGAAAACTGGGCAACTATCATTGGTTGACGATGAAGATGAGGCTTCAATGGTGGTGACATTTCCTGATGGATCAGGTGAAAAATAAGATGATGAAGAAGAAGGAGAATTAATTTGTGATGATGATGATTGTATGGACGACGACGATGATGATGATGATGATGATGATGATGGTGATGTTGTTAATCGTTGAGAATACAAAGTATTGACACCGTTTCTGTTGTTATGATCAAGTGATTGATGAGGAATAAGATAGTTACTTGATCCAGTTTGTCCATTGGAAACTGTTGATTGTACTGTTGGGAGATTAGTAGAAAGTATTAAAACAAGTAGTAAGGACAAGGTTAAGTTAATTGTGAATAACTTGTTGATTGTCCTCATTAAGTATCTATCATGATTAAAGGTAAATTTTTCTCGATAATATTGATATGGATGGGAAATTAATCTTATAGATGGTTCGATGTTGTGAGTTTTTTTTTCTTTTGTTAATCTTTTGATTGTTAACTGTTCTTCTTTTAATATTGGTAATTTCAAGTTGATTGTATCTTTTGAGGTGCTGATTATGGTGGCGGGAATGGTTTGTATTGTGGTAATAGTGGTGGCAGCAATTAATTGGTGTTGTTGTTGTTGTTGTTGATTTAGTTGAGATGAGTTGTGAATTTTTTTCTGTTGATAACCTGTTGAGTTTATTGATTCTCTGTTTATAAAGGTAATAATTTCTTGATTTGCAATTGTATTGTTGTCCATTGGAGACCTTGATGTTAATTGCTGTTGACTCTTTTCTAAATTGACACTGTTTATTGATGACTTTTGATACTGTTGAGGTATTGGTAGGGATAAAGGTGGAAATTGAGGTGTTGATTGTTGATAAAGTTCTGGGTATAAGGTTGATGATTGAGTTACTGTGGTGTAGGTAAACATTTAAAGGCATCTTGAAGTAGGTGAGTTATTAATTGAGGCAGAGGTGTTGTTGTTATAATTACTATTATTGCTATGATGACGATGATTATTATTATTATTAAAACCGATGGTGGAACTTGTTGTTGATGAAAGATAGATAACAATTAAGATGTTGATAGTGTTGCTGAAAGAAACAGAGATGTTACAAATTATTATAATAGTAATGGTAATGATGATAATGATGGTAACTTGACGCGTAGTCAAATAACAAGAGCAAAAATTGGTAAGATGATGATGATAACCGAAATTAGAATAAAAAAAATATTCACTTTGCCACCAATCTAATAAACAATTGTAGTAATAATTGTTTATTCCGCTAATTACAACCACAATCTTGTAACAATCAATATGTAAACAATTAGAAGGAATCACTTTTGAATAGTGGTAATAATTATATTGAGTGAAAAATTGAAACATAAAATGATCAATGATGATGATGATGCACTTAAATGATTAACAGCAATTATAATGTATCTGCATCAACAAGTAGATTGTTGTAGTTGTGGTTGTTGTATCTTCCACTTATTGGGTTAACAACTAATCATTAAATTCCGGAGATGAATCTTTTGCAGATTGTGGTTGATTAAAGAAGATGAGATGTAATTATTCAAAGCCAAATATTGAGAAAAAAAAGAGAATAGAACAAAAAATGAATCACTTTCATGTTCTGATGGTGATGATGATTAACAACAATCTACAGGCAAAAGAAAACACCAAAAGGTATAAACAAAAGATAAGCAAAAAAAAAGCCAATATTAAGTATCAATTAGCTAAGAATTGTTGATAACATAGCAACTAAATGAGATAGAGAAACAGTGATGATAAATAAACTGTTGATTTACACAGAAACACCAGAAAAAGTAAACCGTCAACAGGTAAAAAAACAACCACAACAAAATTTGTGTGTGTGTGTGTGAGAGAGAGAGAGAGAGAGAGAGAGAGAGAGAGACAGGTAAGTGAGAGAGAGAAAAAAATAACGTCAAAAGACAGTTAACTTGATGATCTTGATGGTAAATTTAGTGACCGAATTGGTGGTGACACAGAAATGGAAACACAATTAGCCACACAGGTAAATGCTTGTAACCTCTGGTTGTGATGATGATGATGATGAAAAGAATATTAAAAAAAAGGGAAAAAGATGAGAAAATAAAAGTAACCAAGATGAAGATGTGATGGTGATGATGAAGAGAAAACTTTGTTTTGCACCAAGTTCTTCAATAACTTTGATTCTCTTTTCCTCTTACTTTTTTTTTCTCTTCTTTTTCTCTCATGAGAAGCGACACCAAAAGATAGAAGAAGATGAAAGAGAGAATGTTGGGGGAGGGAGAATATAAAAGAGAGAGAAGAGAAAAAAGAGAATCAGGAAGAGAGAAGAAAAAAAGGAAAAGGGAAAAAACAGATTCTCTTTTTCTCTTTCTATTATTTTTTCTTCTTCTCTGTCTACTTTCTCTTTTTCTCTTTCTTTTATATTCTCACTAAAAATAAAAATTCTTCTCATTTGAATTTTACTTCATTTTCTTCTCTCTCTCTCATCATCATCTTCATCTTCTCTTCGTGTCTTCCTCGTGTTTTATCTCTCTCTCTCTCTCTCTCTCTCTATTATGTCGACATTTTTTTAATTCTCTTTCTTTTGTTTTTTCTCTTTCTATTTATCTTGCAATTCTCTTTCTCTCCTCAAGGTAATCTCATATTCACTGGTAACGAAAAGCAAAACATTGAGGAAAATTTGTTTCCAACATATAACGTTTCAAGTTAATTAATTTCCATCATCAGCGATAATCACAATTAGATTGATCTTTTATATTTAACATCAACAATTACCATTCTCTCAACAGGTAAATCTAATTTTCTTTCTTTTTCTATATTAATCCTTTGATCTCTTACTTGTGTTTGTCTCTCTTTCTAATCAACCATTTTGATTTTGATTTTTTGTTCTTTTCTCTTTTCAAAACAAACTGTTAACCCAAATTCATTTAACGTGCTACTCTTTTGGTCTGATTACTTTTTACATGACAAAACGGTTAATGGCGATTCAATCAAGTTCATGGTCAAGTTGTTATTTCGTATCATTTGATTATCCAGTTAATCCTTTAAAATTACTTAAGAAAACGTCATCTTCTTAATCTTTGGTACTTCTTATTCATGAGTCTTGGTATTTTCTATACTGAGTGAGCGTTTGGACTCATTTTATTGGAAATTTGTTCCGTTTTGTTTTCATCTTTCTCTCTTTCTCTCTCTCTCTCTCCTCACCATCTTAATAACCTTTACACTTTCCTCCCTTCAAGTTGACTATCAGCTTAATCTCTCCCTAATCCATTAGGTTGACCTCACATTAACCATTTCTTTTTAAGCTTGGAATCATTTATGTGCAGTTAGGCTTATGGCAGCATTTAAATATACCAATTTAGAGGCCGCTTAATTGTCAAGAAATGGATCAACTTCACTTAAATTGTAGCGATTTACATTGAACTCAATCAATCACAATTAGATTATGGGGATAGATTGACTTCCTAAAATGATAAACTACCGTCGTTAACTCACTAGACTTAATGATTATTATTTTAATCTTGAGTTTCCAAGTTCATACCGTTCATCATTTAATTATTCTGGTTACAATCAAGATAAACTACTACAATTATCCTAGGATTGGACAGAATCTAATTCAGTCCAATCCCTTTTTTTACCAACTTGATTAGTTAGAAAATGGCAACAATCAAAGTCTAAGTGAAAAATACTTCGGTCCTTGAGTTTACCTTAAAAGCTTTCAACATTAGCTCAATTTAAGGATAATTTAACTAATCACTATACACAATGATTACTTTAAAAGTAGTCCGATGTCTATCCTGGAACAATCAACTAATTGCTCCATCAGTTTACTAATTATCAACAGGAAAAGAAATTGAATCAACTATTAATACAAAACCTTGAAATATTATGATTTCCAATCAATTATCCCACAAAATTATTTGATTGTTATCATCACTTTACAACATAGTAAGTAAATCAAACAATTAAGACTCAATAACAATTAATTATTAAAGAAAAGTAATTAAGATGTTGGCGCCATCTAGTGATTGGAAACGAAAATTTGAACGAAATTGAATTGAATTAAATTTTGGAAAATGAAACAATTTAAATTAATCATTGGATAATTGGAAATTTCTTTGAGACTATTTAATTATCATGGATACAGAGAGAAAGAGAGCTTAAAATTATTGGAAGAAATAAAGATTGAATCAAGAAAGAAAAAGTTGATTAATATTAAGACAAATTCGAGATTTAAATTTGAATTTGATTGTTATCATTTTCTGATGGTCTGATTAGTTGCTGATCAACATCAGCAATTAAAGTCTCGTTCTGGTCAACTCGTAATCCTGATAACATAGATTTAAATTGTTGCTCTAGTGTTTGTAACGCTTTCAATGGGTCGATGTCAGTGTCTTCCGGAACAGGAAATCGTTCAAGAATATGTCTCATGTTATCAAACAATTGATTCATGGAATCAAAAAAGGCGTTGATGCGACTCTGTAAAGTGACCAATGGATTACCACCAATTTGATTTGATTCTGGTGCCCTTAGGGTTAAGCGATTTTTATTACCAAGTTCAATGGCTGATCAATGGGAAAGAAACAGTTAGTTGATTAAGAAATTTAATCTCATCTCAAATCATCATTAATTACTCACCTCGTTGATTAGAGCTCAATTGTTGGGCAACAGGATTACCAGCAGCAAACTCCTTTAATTGTTTGGTTAATTTGAAAATATTTTCCTGATCACCGGCGATTCGTTGAGCGATTTTCATTAAATCATTAACTAAATCAGTTGGCAATTGTTCATTTACTGATTGATCGGTAATTGCAATTGTTATTAATCCAAAGGTAATCAAAAACTTAGTTAAGAACATGATTAATTAATTGTTTTACTTTTTACACAATCAATTTGTTGTTGATTCAAGAAGAACTGGATTAATATTAAATTGTTCATTGATATTAAAAGTTGATAATAACTAATGCCATCAATGCGGGAAAGGTTAAACCAATGTCATTTAATTATATTAATAATATGATAACATGTTTATTGATTTATTTTTTTTTTCTGATTCAATTAACAAAACAATAATACTATTATAATTATTAATAGTTAATTGCTGGATTTTGCAATCGTATCAATTATTTTTTGAGGTTAACTGATTTGCATATATCACAGATTAAAATATTTGAATAGGTCTTTAAATTGCTTGAGAATAGTTTAATTAGATTAACTCTTATACTCAATAAATGATATAAGAAACAAATGGACAACAATCAAATTGAATAAATTGTTAATCAAACAAGAAAAACTTTAAAAAATATACCAATTGTGATGCGAATCTACATGTAAATTCAGAGCATAATACAACTTATCAGGTAATTACATAGATAAATATCAGGTTAATTTATAATGATTAACTGATTTATAATCAACTGATCACTCGTACAATCATCATAATCTTCATTTACAGAGGTTTCAAAAGTCAAAATATCAGTAAATGACAATTTGATTATGCAAATTAAATTAAAGTTTATTCATTATTTAGATATCGATTTATCCGTTTAGTTTAATAAGAAAATTCATCAAAAAAAGTATTGGCATTATCATGTAGAGTTGATTCCGATGAATATCCTAGCAAGAACAAAGGAACAATTAAATTATTATTTTGACCTCACTAGTGATTATTAATGAGATCGAATTGTATTAGATTAAGAGCTTTTATAGCGCAATTGACGATCAACTCTTCCGCCGAAGCTTCCGAAACTCCTAAATTTGCCTTCTCTGATTCTTTGTCGATAGAATCGTCGATAAGATTCACATAAGAATGATTAATTGTATTGTATCAGTTAATTAGCTTGATTTACTTTTTTTTCATTCTCATTGTCTCTAACAATAATAACAGTTATATTAAATTGTAAAATAAGACTAAACAAAAATAAGCAAGAAAAGTCAAATGATATTGCAAAATTAAACAAATTTATTGATTTTATGATTAGTTTAAATGATCATTTCGTTGATTAGTCAGACAGTTTTGCATCAGATTCATTTTTAACATTTCGTTCAAGTTCATTGAGTAAATTATTGACATTAGCATGGAGAGTGGCATTTGTTGAATATCCTGTTGATATGAACGGAGAAAAACAATTGTAATTGAAATATTAATACTTCATGAATTTTTATCAATTCTTCAGAACTATACCTTTGAATCTGACCAATTTGAGAGCACTAGTAACGAAATCTTCAACAATAGCCTGAACGGGCGATCTTGTGAAATCTGGTTCGGAAGATGCTTCAATACCAGCGACTCCGTGGGCAACGAAAGAGTCGATGTTTGTTTTAAGTGACTTGTTAACATCCAGATCTAGATAATAATTAATTGATTGTGTATTATTGATTAGCCTTCAAAATGAGTTGAATAACTTACCTGGAATATCGAGTAGATTAATCACATCAATAATAGTTCTAGTAGCTCCTAATACTTTTTCCTTTTCGAGGTTAACCATTCGAGTTAAAATTTCAATCCCAGCGTAAATGTTTTCGTAAACTGACCAGCTTAGATTAACTATTAGAAGAAAATTAATTGTTAATTGTGGATTTTTTTGTACAGTATAATTAAAACCATTGAATTTAAATATTTACGATAATGTTTGTTGAAAGTTCTGGCAGCACAATTTTTAAGGTTCTCCTCGTTGCTCAGTTTAAAATCCCATTCTAAAGTGAAGTAAATGAAATGGGTTAAATGATTTCTCAGTTATTATCAATTGATTGTTAATTACCTGGAGCATAACCAGCGGCAAATTGCCTGTCATATTGTCGGATAACATTTGATTCAAGTGAACCATCAAACACCCAGCCTGTAATTCAAATGAGAATTTAAATATTCATCAATTCGTTGTAAAAATTAATCGCAAAGAAAAGTTTACAATTTTATCCAAATCAATTTACCTTCAAGATGCTCCACTAGATATACAGCGTATTGGATATACGCTATGCCTTCATGACTAATTTGTTGTTGGGCTATAAATGTGTGAGGAATTGCAATTAGTAAATCATAAGGAACAAGAGATTTGTAATTGCATTGATCGCTTACCATTTCCAATTGAAGCGGCTCCAATCGCTGAGATGAAAGTAATTATAAGTAACACGTTCATGTTGATCAGAACTTTTAACTTGAATAACTTCAAATGATGAATTATCTAGTAGTTTAATTGTGACTAGTTTGAAATTTGACTTGATTTCTTTTTATGTAGTTTGTTAAGGTGAATTTATCGTTCTCGTAAGAGTCTCCCTGCAAATATACTCAAAATTTACGAATTATTATCAGTAAAAATTGAGTGTTTGTTGATTATTACGGGTAATAATAAAATCTGCGGGCAAGGGTAATAATTAGTTAGCTCATTTACTTATAATTAGTTTATTATAATCTGTCTCATGGTCGCTACCTGAACTTTGCTTATGAGTTAATATTGCATAGGAATTGAGAGTTGATTCAAGTTCATTCTGAACTTTGAATTGACTATCACACTCTTAAGTTAGTTATCTTTATATTGGTCAATTTCGTTTGAATAACTCACAGAGCTTTTACTCTACGAGACAATAATAACTGAATTACTATTACAGAGAGTAGATAAGTTGGTGGAAAATTCCAATAGAATCAAAACTCGCGCTTTCACTCGAAGATTGAAAAAAGAGATGGAGTTAAATGAACATTGTTTAGAAAACTCAATTTTAACTAATTTAGTTAAGATCCTTGTATGTAAAAGTTCAGCAGTAACATGGAAATTGTATAATTCTTGAATCATTTTCTTGCTATTTCAATCAAATTGTATTGGCCAATTTTTTTATTTTCTTTCGCTTCTGTTCTCGAATTATCTGTCAAAACTTTCATTTCAACGTCAAAGTCTCGAGCCTTTCCTCTCAACAATCATATCTAAAGCTCATCATGCTAGAAAGTAAGAAAATGTAAATTGTAAAAGTTACAATAATTTCAAAAAGTGACATTCAATCATGAAAGTTAAATTAAAGTTTATTCATTATTTAGATATCGATTTATCCGTTCAGTTTTAATAAGAAAATTCATCAAGAAAAGTATTGACATTATCATGTAGAGTTGATTCCGATGAGTATCCTAGAATGTACAAAGAAACAATTAAATTGTTATTTTCACTCACTAGTGATAATTAATCGGGTCTTACCTTCGAATTGGAATAACTTAAGAGCATTTATAGCGGCATTGGTGATTACCTCTTCAAATGAAGCTTCCAAAACTCCTGAGTTTGTCTTCTCTGATTTTTCATCAATAGAATTAGCGACAATTGTTTCGACGTTAACTCGAAGAGGTTTATATACGTTCAGACCTGTTATAAAAAAAGATAATTATTCTTTTATTATATCTTTATAATTAGTTGATCATAAAAATCTCGATAATTACCTCGAATTTGGAGTTGAACGATTACATCAATAATAACTTGAGCAACTAGCGCTGCTTGTTCGTCGGTTAACTCGATAATAGGGAAATATTTTGGTATAACTTCAATAACTTCGTAGAGAGTTGAGTTTTGAGTTATTCCTAAAGGTAAATTTGTTGAATAAGAACAGGTAAAAACGCAAGGAAAATGTGTGTATTAATCATTATTTACCTGGATATGGGAGGTCTTGATCTCTACCGTAATTGATAATTAAATTGACAAGATTCTCCTTATCACTTAGCTGAGGATTCCAGTCTGAAAATATCAGAATAATATTTGATAAATCTCACGTAAGATCGATTGCCCTTAACTTGAAATAAATTCTTAATTACCAGGAGTATATCCATCATCAAATCGTTGTTCAATTTGTTGGATTACATTGTGTTCGAGTGAACTATCAATTTTCCAGCCTAAATTGTGAAAATTAACATTTATTGTAACTTTGATCACTAATATAAACTTACCTTGAGTTGTGGTTTCAAAATTGTTAACAAATTCTTTAACGAACTTTTTTACATCATCAGCTAATTGAAATCATAAGATGAGAGTCATGAAATTCATTGAAAAAAAGATCAATAGTAACACAATTAGTTAATCACAGAGTCAGTTTAGTTATTGATGATTTACTTACGGTTGCCAAATGGAGCAGCTCCAATGGTTGAAACACAGAGAACGGAAATCAAGAAGAATGAGAAATTCATATTGATTTGTATGGTTAATTAGTTATCGAAAGTTTTATATTGACTAATAACAATTAAACATTAATTATGATTGAAATGGTCCAAAGAATAGCCCTTTTATATAACTGGATTAGTTTATTATCAAACAAGATATGACCCAAACCATGCCCATTTTAGCAAGGACAACTATTTACTGATATTCTGATTGATTAACTTAATCTTCATTAATTAGTGATCGGTATCATGAATGAAAAACATAATTCCAATCACAGAAACTATTAATAATCATAATCAAACAATTAGTGTCTTATTAAAATCCAAATCTACATAATTATTGATTGATTGTAAATTATTGATAAACCCAGTTTGCTTGTGATGAATAAATGATTTCACTCTTGTTTATCAAATAAAATTTTAGATAATTTATTTTTCTTGGAAAAAATGATTTCATCAATAGCTTTTCTGATAATTTACTGTAAAGGTTAAATTAGATTACAAGATAATTTGAGTGACTGTTAACATTGATGCAAAACAATTGAAATCTTTGATAAGTATTTATAATTATTATCATTATTAATAGATAATATTGTGTATATGTTATCGTATATGTGTTAATTATAAGATTTCCAATGAATTCTATCAATCGTTGATCTCTAAATTATCATAACAAGACAGGCGTTTATTAAAAATCGAGATTATTTTCTTTACCGAGTCTGACAATATTGTGGACAACTTGACTATCAAAAAGAGTTTAGTGTTAAACACAACATGATTAGAAAAATGGTTGCGGATATTTTAGGTACTCGACTAAACACCGATGCTAAATGTCCCGATCTAGATACACTACTTGAAGGTAATGATGCATCAAGTAATCAATGATCAAACGTCGATCATGTTAATTGGAAAGAGTTGAAAAAACAACTAAACTGGTTCAACTATTAATAAAACGATTTGTCTATTATATCAAATGGATCATCAATGTCAACAGTATCGGCTTCCTCGTCTATTTTCAGATCAATTTCTGAATCGTCATCGACAAACTCCATTATTTTAGGACCACTTTCAGTTTACTTCTACATTTTACGAAAACAATTGAAAAGATCGTATGCAACAATTTAATCAGCAATGAGAGTCAACAAATTTGAATATTTCGCTAACTCTATCATGATTGTAAATAATTGATTTAAATATTAATAGTTGTATGTAAACGAATCAAAAGATTAATCAATGTACTCGGTCAGAACCTAATATGAGGCTTTTGTTTACGATGTTTGTCACACAACTTGGACTCGGAATCTGTTGATTAACCCTTCTGATTAGATTTCACTATTCAAAGACAATTGTGAACAGTTTCAATCTAATCAAACAATCAAATCCAATTGATTAAGCTCATGGTGAGCTCAGGACTTTGATAAGTGACAAAATCAATAACTTTTTCCAGTATAAAAAGGTAATGATTGGGTTGAAATAAATCATCAATTTTAGTTTCAATTGAACAGAAAAAGCAATTCTAAAGTTTCATTTTTAAGCTTGATCGTAACCCAATCAGCTCCGATTAATAACAATGAATCAACTAGTTTTCGTATGTTTATTTGTCATTGCCTCTTCCATGAGCATCTTGGCATTCCTTCAACATCTTTTGAGAAAATACCAAAAATCGGCTCAAGTTTCTGGCTTAAAAAGTGTCCAAAAACCACTGAACTCGATGCTCCATTCGATGTAAAATCTGTAAGTATTCAAATTTTAAGAAAACTTTTTGCAAAACTATTTCAACCGTTTCAATTATATTATAATAATTCTCTTTTATATTACCTTTTAGTATCTTGGTGACTGGTACGAAATCAAGCGAACTAACTTTGTCTTCGAGTTTGGCCAAAGATGTGTCAAAGCTAATTACAAATTAGATTCTAACAACAATGTTGCCGTTAACAACAGCGGAGTCTTGGCTGATATCGAGGTCTTCAGTGTTGGTACTGCGAAACCCACTTCACAATCAAACGTTTTCGAAGTCAAATTCTTCCCATGTAAGTGTAACAATTAACTGATGACAATATTTTCGGGCTAAATTGCTTTTTCAATAATATTTAAACCAATCAATTAAATCTCATTTTCAGTATCACCATCAGCCCAATATTGGGTAGTTGACACCGACTACACAAACTATTCATTAGTTGTCTCATGTAACCCTGTCTTTGGACTTGTTAATATAAGTAAGTATCGAGCTACCTGGTTAGCCTTCTAATCTTGTAAAATTGGCTTAATTAACTAATTACTTTACTAATTACAGAGGATGCTTGGATTTTATCACGAAAACCAACATTGGCCGAGGAGACTCTTGATAGACTCGAATCCAAACTCAATGATCTTGGATTCCCAAGTTCCATCCTTACGTCAACCTTACAAAATTGTGACCAAAAGTAAATCAACGCTTTTCACATCATTTTAATACGTTTACTGGCCACTTCAATTAATATCTCTACAATTATTAATATTTCTTTCAGTTAATTAATAAAAGGGGCATGTTAACCCTAAAATCTACCTCTATGAAACACGAAACTAACAATTGTTTTAAATAGATTATTCAATAAAAACTTTCTTACCTTTATGAAAAGTTCTAAAAATTCTGATTAGGCCGCAATCGGTGATCGAAGTTTTTTGTTTTTTAAATTTAGATTATAACACTCAAACTGAACGAAATTTTTCGTCGTGATTTTTTTTTGTAAAATTTCAGTTCTTGTTATGATCCATCGACAAAAGCTTTTGAACTAAATATGTTTCTATCTAGGGATATGGACTTGAGGTCATGTTTCCTTCGTCAAGTTCTCATTTCGCCTGGTCACATTCAGAAATTTAGTTAATCAAAAGTCTATTCCATTAGAAATGAATGTTCGAGTTTCTACCTATCTTTCATTATCAACAAGTTCCACCATCGGTTTTAATAATAATAATAATCATCGTCATCATAGCAATAATAGTAATTATAACAACAACACCTCTGCCTCAATTAATAACTCACCTACTTCAAGATGCCTTTAAATGTTTACCTACACCACAGTAACTCAATCATCAACCTTATACCCAGAACTTTATCAACAATCAACACCTCAATTTCCACCTTTATCCCTACCAATACCTCAACAGTATCAAAAGTCATCAATAAACAGTGTCAATTTAGAAAAGAGTCAACAGCAATTAACATCAAGGTCTCCAATGGACAACAATACAATTGCAAATCAAGAAATTATTACCTTTATAAACAGAGAATCAATAAACTCAACAGGTTATCAACAGAAAAAAATTCACAACTCATCTCAACTAAATCAACAACAACAACAACAACAACAACATCATCATCAATTAATTGCTGCCACCACCATTACCACAATACAAACCATTCCCGCCACCATAATCAGCACCTCAAAAGATACAATCAACTTGAAATTACCAATATTAAAAGAAGAACAGTTAACAATCAAAAGATTAACAAAAGAAAAAAAAACTCACAACATCGAACCATCTATAAGATTAATTTCCCATCCATATCAATATTATCGAGAAAAATTTACCTTTAATCATGATAGATACTTAATGAGGACAATCAACAAGTTATTCACAATTAACTTAACCTTGTCCTTACTACTTGTTTTAATACTTTCTACTAATCTCCCAACAGTACAATCAACAGTTTCCAATTGACAAACTGGATCAAGTAACTATCTTATTCCTCATCAATCACTTGATCATAACAACAGAAACGGTGTCAATACTTTGTATTCTCAACGATTAACAACATCACCATCATCTTCATCGTCAACCAATGATAGTTGCCCAGTTTTCCCAAGTTTCGATTGGCCACCCGATTGTCCAGTTGAACCAGTTCTTAAAATTGGTTATCTAACCAACATTTATGGTCGTGATAATCCTAAACGCCAAGGTGCGTTTATGATATTGTAAAAAAATGAATCTGAGGCAAAACTGCCTGACTAATCAACGAAATGATCATTTAAATTAATCACAAAATCAATAAATTTGTCCAATTTTGAAATATCGCTGGACTTTTATTGCTTATTTTTGTTTAGTCTTTTTCGTTTGGTAGGATATTAATTTAATGGGTCAGTTTTTGTAATTCGTATGGTAATTTCAACTCGCTTGGTTTTTGCGATGGTTCACAAACATCGAAAAGATCCCAACACAAATAGTTCTGAGTCGATTTGTCGAGCATATTATCACAGATTTCATAGAAACGCTCATATTACAATTTAGATAGCATTTGATAATATTATTACAAAACGTTTAGAAAGAAATTCAGTTCAGCTTAGATTGAAAAGATTACTCTTTCTCTTTCCTCTCTCAAAAACGAAGTTAATTGTTGATGAGAAACCAAACGGAAACTTCATCACTAATAGCATACAGTATAACCGGTCACATGTAGAAGATTTTTGCCTCAGCTCAGAGCAATTGATTAATCTTATAATCCTCGAAAAATCAACTAAGGACTTGCCACTTTGCCCTAATCACTCGCGCACACAATCAACTAAACCATTTATCTATGAATTGTCTTATCTATGAAGTTTCGATAAGATATTGAAGTTAATCACAATTTGATTTCTTTCTGTATTAGGTTGATTAGCTTAATATAAATTCACCAATGTAGTGATATGGTGATGAGCTTATATTAAACTTACCACTCAGACCATCATCAACATCTCCATTCAGAGGTTTCAAAGGTTAAAATAATTTCAAAAAG
Source organism: Panonychus citri (assembly GCF_014898815.1). NCBI lineage: Eukaryota > Metazoa > Arthropoda > Arachnida > Trombidiformes > Tetranychidae > Panonychus > Panonychus citri. Next base: position 188,722 of record NW_026515542.1, on the reverse strand, counting down.
TGACAACTGGATTATGCAAATTAAATTAAAGTTTATTCATTATTTAGGTATCGATTTATCCGTTCAGTTTAATAAAATTTATCAAGAAAAGTATTGACATTATCATGTAGAGTTGATTCCGATGAGTATCCTAGAATGTACAAAGAAACAGTAATATCATTGTTATTTACTCACTAGTGATTATTATTGCGATTTTACCTTCGAATTGTATTAGATTAAGAGCAATTATAGCGGCATCAATAATTATCTCTTTTGGTGTAGTTTTCAAAACGGCAAAATTTGACTTCTGTGATTCTTTGTCGATAGAATTAGTGACTATTGTTTCGATGTTAATTCGAAGAGATTTAAAAACATTCAAACCTATTATCAGATAAAAGAATATTTTTTCGTTCATGTCATGTCATTGACTTTTAATCCATTGAGAAAATCCCGATAATTACCTCGAACGTCGAGTTTAAGGATTGTATCAAAAATAATGTGAGCAACTACCTGTACTTGATGCTCAGTTAACTTGTTAGGAGTGAGGTTTCTGGGTATGACTCTAATAAATTCAGAGAGACTTGAATCTAAGGTCATTCCTAAAGGTAAATTGGTTGAGCAAGAAAAGTTAAACATTAGATAAGAATGTATGAATGAATAAGTATTTACCTGGATATGAAGCGTCTTGATCTCTACCATACTTGATAATTAAATTAACAAGATTTTCTTTATCACTTAGCTCAGAATTCCAGTCTAAAGATATCAGAATAAATTTTGAATAATCTCATGTAAGATCAATTAACCTTAACTATCAATTAATTGTTAATTACCAGGAGTATATCCATCGTGGAATCGTTGTTCAATCTGTTGGATTACATTGTTTTCGAGTGAACTATCAATTTGCCAGCCTAAATCGTCAAAATTAAACTGTTAATTAAAATTTATTGTAACTTTGATCACTAATATAAACTTACCTTGAGTTGTGGTTTCAAAATTGTTAACAAATTCTTTAACGAACTTTTTTACATCATCAGCTAATTGAAATCATAAGATGAGAGTCATGAAATTCATTGAAAAAAAGATCAATAGTAACACAATTAGTTAATCACAGAGTCAGTTTAGTTATTGATGATTTACTTACGGTTGCCAAATGGAGCGGCTACAATGGCGGAAACACAGAAAACGGAAATCAAGAAGAATGAGAAATTCATTTTGATTTGTATAGTTAATTAGTTATCAAAAGTTTTATATTGACTAATAACAATTAAACATTAATTATGAGTGACATGGTCCAAAGAATAGCCCTTTTATATAACTGGATTATTTTATTATCAAACAAGATATGACCCAAACCATGCCCATTTTAGCAAGGACAATCATTTACTGATATTCTGACTGATAAACTAATCTTCATTAATCAGTGATCGGTATCATGAATGAAAAACATAATTCCAATCACAGAAACTATTAATAATCATAATCAAACAATTAGTGTCTTATTAAAATCCAAATCTACATAATAATTAATTGATTATAAATTATTGATAAACCCAATTTTCTCGTGTAAGATAAATGGTTTTACTTTTGTTTATCAAATAAAAATTGTAGATAATTTATTTTTCTTGGAAAAAGATGATTTTATCAATAGCTTTTCTGATAATTTACCGTAAAGGTTAAATTAGATTACGAGATAATTTGATAAGCCGAACCTTCATTAATCAAAAACTGGTGAAAGAAAAACAAATTGCAGCCAAAGAAACTAATTGCAATCAAACAATCACTGATTCCTGGAAATAGGGATGATTTTGCTATAAACAATGAAAATTATCTTGTCATCTAATTTAACCTTTACGGTAAATTATCAATTGAAATTTAAGATTAATATAAATTGAATTGAACAATTGATGATTAGCTAGATATCGATGTTTCATTGAAGATAACAAGTGATGGTGGTAATGTAAGAATGTCCAAAGTAAAATCATTTGATAGCTCGTCTTACATAGCTGTATGTTTTTTTCTGCGTCTTTCTCTCTCTAATTTGTTTTGGATAGTTTATTTTCTTGGAATAAAATGATTTTATTAATAATTCTTCTTGATAATTTACCGTAAGTTCAACCATTCTTATCCAAAATCAATTATTGGGTATAACAGGTATTTACGGTATGAATCTCTAATTCTTCTTAATTTCCGTTCTCTGTGTTTCAACCACTGGAGCTATTTCATTTAGTTAACGTAAGTAAATCATTAATAACTAAACTGACTCTGTGATTAACTAATTGTGTTTATATTGATCTTTTCTTTCAATAATTTCATGACTATCACCACATAAATTTAATTAGCTGATGAAGTAAAAAAGTTCATTAAAGAATTTGTTAACAATTTTGAAACCACAACTCAAGGTAAGTTTATATTAGTGATCGCAGTTACAATAAGTGCTTAATAACAGTTTAATTTTTACAATTTAGGCTGGCAAATTGATAGCTCACTCGAATACAATGTAATCCAACAAATTGAGCAACGATTTCACGCTGGTTATACTTCTGGTGATTAGATTAACTGATCAATGCTCAAACGTCAATCATGGTAATTGTAAAATAAGCGATCTGACCAAGCAAACATAGACAGATTCCAATTTACTTTTGAGCCAATACATCTTTTATCTACGAGAACTTCATTTTAATTTATTAAACGGCGGAGCTCATTTTGCTTCGAAACTTATTTTCTCTTTCTTTAATTCGAATATTGCCCACTCCCTTTCCCTTTCTCTTTGTTGAAGATACTTTCCTCGCTGGGCGCGTTTGTTGGTTCGGACCTGTGATGACCTGGTCGATCATTACTTCATGAGAAAGAGAGCACTTTTCCTCTAACAGAAATAGTCCAACAAAAGTTGGCTGCACTTTTCGTCTTTCTAACGGTCTTCCGAATCTCTCGACAATTTTGAGAAAATCAGATTTATTGTTTGAGCTAAACTCAACAAATATTGTTAACATTTAGGTTCTAAAATTTAACCAGAAAAGTATTTCATTCAAATCAAATGGCTGTAAAACAATTTATTTAAGGAGTGATGAACGTGATTTATATTATAATAATCAATAATTAGTATCTAGAGTGTTATCCTTACTACTTGTTTTAATACTTTCTACTAATCTCCCAACAGTACAATCAACAGTTTCCAATGGACAAACTGGATCAAGTAACTATCTTATTCCTCATCAATCACTTGATCATAACAACAGAAACGGTGTCAATACTTTGTATTCTCAACGATTAACAACATCACCATCATCATCATCATCATCATCATCGTCGTCGTCCATACAATCATCATCATCACAAATTAATTCTCCTTCTTCTTCATCATCTTATTTTTCACCTGATCCATCAGGAAATGTCACCACCATTGAAGCCTCATCTTCATCGTCAACCAATGATAGTTGCCCAGTTTTCCCAAGTTTCGAGTGGCCACCCGATTGTCCAGTTGAACCAGTTCTTAAAATTGGTTATCTAACCAACATTTATGGTCGTGATAATCCTAAACGTCAAGGTTTGGTCATTTCCGGTGCCATTACCTATGCCATTGAGAAAATCAATTCCAATTCAAGTTTTCTTAATGGTACCCGACTTGAATTCATTTACAATGATACCCTTGGTGAAACTTTAAAAAGTACAGCGGCAATGTTATATCAATGGTCTAAAGGTGTTATCGGTTTTATTGGTCCTGAAGATTCATGTGATGTTGAGGCCACTATAGCGGCATCACTTAAGATTCCAATGATTAGTTATAAATGTGCTGATTCCAAGGTTTCCAGGAAAGATTTTTATTCAACCTTTGCTCGTACCTATCCACCTGATACTCAGGTTATTAGATCGGTAATCGCTCTTCTTGATTATTATAAATGGATGAAATTTTCTATCATATATGAGAAACACCTCAATATACAATTGTCGCTAAAAGTTTAGCTCATCGAGCTGCATCAGCTCGTTTTAAAATTAATTCTGAAAGATCATTTGGAAATTATTTCGCTTGTTGTGAAGATAAACAGACTTGCTGTGTCAACCCTTTTCTATCAATTATCGAGGAGACTCATAAAAGTACACGAATCTATGTGTTTCTAGGTGGAATTCGTGATCTCATCAAAATGCTTCTGGTCATGGAGATTAAAAATTTACTCGAAAATGGTGAATACATGATAATTTATGTTGATTTTGAATCTTATGAGGAGAGTCATTCATATAAGTATATTTGGCGAAGTGAAATGTCCAAAGATGATGTTCGAGCAACCCTAGAAGCGGCAAGATCTCTCCTGGTTATTGTTCCTTCACCACCAAGGGTCAAGATTATTCTTTCTTCGAGGATAAGGTTCGATTCTACAATGGTCAACCACCTTTCAATTTTCCCACTCCTTTCGGCGAAATGAACATGAAAAAACATATCACCATTTTTGCTTCCTACCTTTACGATGCTGTAATGCTTTACGCTGAAGCTCTGGCTTCCATGTTGGTGGATAAAGTTTGCCCACGAAATGGTACTGAAGTTATTCGTCGCATTATTGCTCGTAAACGTTATCAATCGGTGACCGGAACTTGGATGTTAATAGATGAAAATGGAGATGTTGAGGGTAACTATACGGTTTTGTCGCTTCTAAATGCTGGTTCTGTTATCAATCTAACGGGAATTCGTAATATAACTTTTCATCAGTTAATGTTACCTATGGGTTCATTTGAATACGATGAGACCAAAAATCAGACCGTTTTCCGTTTACATGAAAAAGTTGCTTGGGTCTCAGGAAAACCACCAGTTGATGAGCCGCCGTGTGGATTTGATGGTTCAAAGTGTTTCGGTCCAGAAAACAATCAACGGGAAATAATAGCCGGTATACTTGCTGGTCTATTTATAACAACATTCCTGATAACCACGATTACTTATCGTAATTGGAAATACGAGCAAGAAATTGCTGGTCTGTTGTGAAGATATTCTTGAGAATCCTAATCTTAAACTTGATGGGATGTTTATCGCTTCCCTTGTATTAAATAATTAAATAAATTTATTGATTTTGGAATAAATTTCAATGACTATGTCGTTCCAAGTACAAATAGTTTTATCTTAGATTAATTTTTCAGGCTCATTAATCAATTATTGTTTTACTAGTAATCAGAAAATTGGGTAATTGGTTAATGGGTTGATTTTTGGCCGTATGGTAATTTCAATTCGTTTGGTTTTTGTGATGGTTCGCAAACATCAAAAAGATCCCAACACAAATAGTTCTGAGTGGTTTTGTCGATTAAATTATCGGTGATTGGATTAAAGTAAACCGAGTTAAGGTCATAGCACTTTTTGACATCTTCTTTAGTTGAAACCGGACCAGTTTTCGTCCACATTGAACAATCATTTTCAGCTCGAGCGGCGAAAGAATCGGCATAATTTCCAATGCCCGTGAAAGTTAATGCAGCGGTAATACGTGTACATTGCGCGCAAATGGTGTTGTTGTAGACTTTAGGAGGATTTTGTTTGGATGTAACTGGAGCAACGGGAATATTTGGTAAACTAATGTCAAGAGTTAGATTAGACTCACAGAGACCATAATAAGCACAAAGCTCTTGAGACTTATTTTGTCGTTCGATAAGAAGGTCAAATGAAGTCTCCAATACTTTAACGTAAGAGTCACAAGATCCTTCAGGAGTTGGGTATGCGTCACAATCTTCCTTATATCCAGGTACGAAATAATTTCGAGCTTTTACCAGGTCAATTAATCCCTCTTGGATTACATGCTTGCAAGTCTCACAAAACTCATTCCTTTCGCCCAATCACCAAATTTAGACCCACTCCAAAGAGCATCACCATAGTCTACAGTAGAAATGGAGTATGTAGAAATAGTTAAAAAATAAAATAGTTATTAATAAACCACAGAGAAAAAGAATCAAATATTATTTTACTTACATGACGAGAAGATAAAGACAAAAAGAGTTGCTAACAATCGGTTCATGATTATTTTTTGAGGTAAATTAACAACAATTAGAATAATAGTTTGAGAATCAAATTAAGTTGTATTGAAACTGAAGTTTTTAATTTCTTTATATACTCTTTTAATCAATCTAAATCAATTCTTCCATCATTTCAAACCCATTTTTGTGATTATTGATTGAGTTGAATTTTCTTTTCCGATAAAATAAAACGATGAACTTATTTGTACGGAAATTGTGATAAGACTTTGGTCCTAATGGGCTTGTGATCAAATTAAGCTTGATTACATTTAATCTTGTTTTTCTTGCAAAAATTGGATTGTCAATAATTTATTATTTATTGGAAAAACCTGATTCTATCAAAGGCGTTAAAGGTTAAATTGAATGAAAAGATAATTTTAGTAAACGTTAACAACTAAAACCTTTGATGAGTGTTTATAATTAGATAATATTGTGTATATGTTATCATATATGTGCTCATTATTAGTTTTCCGATGAATTCTATCAACCGTTGATCTGTGAGTTATTATAATATCATGATAAGAGTTTATTTGTATTCGAGATTATTAATAATTTCATCATCAAACCCGACGGAATTTTGTGCAATTTTGCAATTAAAGATCAGCTTAGTTGTGTTTTATCTGATTCTCGATCGGTCGCGATCTGTTTCTATACTAAAAGGATTTAAGAGCCAATTCACAACATGATTGGAAAATATTTCAGACATTTTCGATTCTCAACCAAACACAAAGAAAAAGATTAGTGCGATATTGCAAAATTAAATAGATTTATTGGTTTTAGAAAGAGTTTTAACCATAGACTTCATTACTTTTTTATAATCATACGGAGAAAAGTGTAGGCATTATCATGAAGATTGACCTGCGATGAATATCCTGTTTACCGAAAAGAACAGAGATATATTAATAATAGAATTAAAATATTACTAAATTAAAGGTTAATCAATTCTTGATAACCTTACCTTTGAATCTGATCAATTTGAGAGCACTAGTAACGAAATTTTCAACGATTGTCTTCACAGAAGAGACCATGTTATCCGAATTGGTAGATGCTTCAATACCAGCGAGTGCGTTGGTAACAAATGAGTCGATGTTAGTTTTAAGTGACTTGTTAACGTCCAAATCTAGATAATAGATAATTAGTTGTAAATTATTCTCAGTCTTTTGCACAAGTTTAAAACCTTACCTGGAATATCAAGCTGCTTAATCAATCCAGCAACGAATCGAGTCGCTTTTAAAACTTTGTTTTCGCCAAGGTAAAAAGGTAACCGTAGCACGTAGCCACTGATCAGGGTATGGACATTTTCCAGAACAGTTTGGTTCAAATTTATTACTAAAGGAAAAGTAAAAATTGTTATTATCAAACTTATCTTCATCTTGATAAGTTAATGACCGTAGGAATATTCAATCATTACTAATAAATTTGAATATAAATTATTTATATTAACAACACTCACCGTTAGTCAGATCGTTGGTCAAAACGTTACTGGCCAAATTAACTAAATTTGCCTTAATACTAAGATCATAATCCCATTCTAAATAGAATTAAATTGTATCAGTTAAATTAGGCTTTTAGCTAATTGTTAATCAACTGTTAATTACTTGAACTATAATCATCAGCATCAAATTTCATATAAACTTGGACTTGGTGAATAACATTAGATTCCAGTGTACTATTTTCTTTCCAGCCTATTAATCAAATTAGAGTTTCAATTATCATCAATAGAATTATTATCAATATTTAAAACTTACCTTTGATGCTTTCTATCCAGTCAATATGATATTGTACCGTTGCCAAGGTTACATCTTCCAAAAATTGATCAACTAGCAAGTTGATAGAAACATCAGTTAATTAATCACAAATAAGAAAGGATATTGAATTTCATTGATCATCACTTACAATATTCATCCGGAATTGATTTGATTGATTCAATACTTGAGACAAGACTAAGAGCGATCAAGGGAAGTAACAATTTCATATTGATTGAACTTTTTGAATATCACTTGGAATCAGTGTCGATTTGTGAAGTTGTTAATTGTGATTAATTAAAATTTTGCTCTTCTTTATATATCCATTTGAATTTCAAAGTAAAAGATAATTTTCTTAGAAATGTTACTAGATAAAACAAAATCATTGTTCTCAGCACAATTATCTCCAAGGTGAAATTCAGTCTAACTGATTAGTTTGAACAATTAATTCTTTGATACATTTACCAGTAAATCTAAAATTAAAGTTAATTAATTTACTTTCGATCATTTGTAATTCAATAGATCATGATAAAGAGAAACAAAAGTTATCCTAATCAGATACAAAGTCTTCATTTGATCATTGATCAGTGATTTCGCCTCAATTAGTTATTATTTTTAGCAAGAAGAAAATTTATCAAACTATCATCTCTTGCAAGAAGATTAATCATAATAATGAACAATTCTATCGTGATAATAGTTTCCACGAACAGTTGAGCAACAAAGTTTTTATTCCTTAGAACTGTCAATTCACAAAAAACTACACAGATTTCATAGAAATGCTCAGATAATTTAGAAAACATTTGATGATATTATTACAAAACGTTAAGAAATTGATTAATCTTATAATCCTGGAACAATCAACTAATCACTTTACTAATTATTACTTGGATTTTATCCCGAAAACCAACATTGGCAGAGGAGACTCTTGATAGACTCGAATCCAAACTCAATGATCTTGGATTCCCAAGTTCTATCTTTACGTCGACCTTACAAAATTGTGACCAAAAGTGAATCAACTCTGATGCTAATACGTTTGTTAATTGTCCTTTAATTGTCGGTAAGTCACAGAAGTAGAACAATTCCTATGAAATTGTTACGATTAATTGCTCTTTTTAATTTTCGAAACAAAATTCTCATTGTCTATCGTTGATGTGATGTTCATTGTTTATCTGATAATTATAAATAGATCAGGTATCAGATTATTTGATCTAATTGAATGAGTTGTTGAAAACTGGTTGATTGTAATAATAATAGTTAATTTAGTTGTACACATTTGAGAAAAGCAGCAAATCAAAAATGAAATAATCATGATACAAATTAATTGATTGATAATATTTGTATATTATTATAATATAAGGAGGAAAGGGTAACAAAAAAAGTTAATTGGTTGATTGATTGTTGATGAGAATGATTGATTAATCAGTTGTAAGTTTATTTGATTTTTTCCAATTTCCATATTGATTTATTGTTGGAATTAAAAAAAAAGCAAAAGGGAATTAACTTTGTTTTAATTGTTGTTGTAATTGTGCAGTTAAAGGCAATTGGTTAATTTAATTGTTATAAATTAGTTTATTTAATTAATCCAATGATTATCATTGGGGATTTGCTTTTGTTTCCCTTTTAATTGTGTGTGTGATGTTAATTAATTTAGAGAGCCCAATTAACCAAGACTCTGACTATTATTTTAATTGTTTCCTTGTTGTTGTTGATTGGCGATTCGTAGTGATGATGAAGATGATAATGATTATGTAAAGTGATACAATTTAACTGTTGATTGTTGTTCCCAATTGTTAATAAAACACGAGATTGTGATAGTATTATGTAGACCCAAGAATAAAAATTGATTGTTTGGTTCCGATTGTAATTAAGGAGAAAAGTTTTCTTATCAATGAACAAATTTAGATGAGACAATGAATAAAACCAGAATAATCGATCAACAATTAAATGAACAATTTAAGTCTGATTGGGTTAACTTTTCTGATGACAATAAGAGAGAATCGATTTGACCGTTTCAATGGGCTGTTGGTTCATTAATCGCGGATTTTAGTCCTAAATTAAGTCCTTCTAATTTAGAATGTCGAATATCAATCGTATCATCTTCTTCATCGGAATCGTTCTCATTGTGATCTAGAATATCTTGACAGTCTTTATTCATATTCGACTCTTGTTCATCCGTTGTGTCCATCTGATTGGTCATCTTGATATGTGAGTTTAAATTGTGATTTGATGATTGATGATGATTAGATTGGTGTTGAGATGCTGGTGAAAGATGATGATGATGGTGATTAGATGATTGTTGGGATATATTGTTATCACTGTTGGTCATTAATGAGCTTCTATTGATGGTCACTCGTAGGTCTTGTACTTCGGCTGAAGGATCACCATCATAATCGTCAATATCACGATCATAATCACGAACTTCATCATCATCGTCGTCTTGATCATTATACTCATCAGCTCCATCGTCCATAAAATCATCATCATCATCTCCTTCATGTGATGATGGCGCTGTAGTTGTTAATCCATGGAAATTATGAAGATGATTTTGATTTTGATTAAGATTGTGGTGATTGTTTAAATTAAGATTGAGATTATGGTTTGGATTATAATAGTTATCACCAGGTGAATGTGGAGAAGCGGAAGTTGGCCTGGAAAGAGACCCATTTACAATGTTCTGTAGAAAGGGCGGAATTGTACTATTATCAGATAACGAAGTATGTAAACTGGCACCAAAAGAATGGTTTGTATCTCCACCAACGATTGAGTTCGAACCTTTGGAAGAAAGACCAACGACTTGGCGAATGTTTTCCAAACTTAAATGACTACCGTTTGGCCTGAAAAAATCGAGAAAAGAGAACAAGAAATTAGTCAAATAATAAAAGATAGAAAAGACCAATGATCATGAAATGATCATCAATTTCTTATTTATATTGAATTAATTACCCTGAAGAAGATGAAGATGATGATGTAGTTGAAAGTCTCTCTTGTAATCGCTGAGGACGACGTTTATAAAACTCGAGTTCATCAACAGTCCAAACAGCACCTTTAACATTTTCCACTCTCATGAAACACTTATGGAGACTTAGATTGTGACGAACAGCATTCTGTTATTGTGTAAAAGCCAAAATTCAATTAATCAAATAAGTATTACAATATAATTATTTCATCTTAAATCGTCAAGAACAATCAACGAGCCTGAAAAGGTTTTTGGTAAGCGAAATGTTATGCCATGCGAATATGCCATTTATGGGGCTCAAACTAATGACAAAGATTTAATAGAAAATAATTCTATTAATTATTCTATTACTATTCTAACAGATAATACTGATCTTTTAGAGTATATTTCTCCTGAATATTCACTTTCAGATTGGGCTGAAAGTATTTCTGAAGACGAAAATTTGGATGATATTGAATCAGGTGACGGTGAACCAGAAGATAATCTTCCATCAAGTAATATCAACAATCTACCAGAAAACATTGTTACAGATCCAACATCAAATACAACGACAACAACAACCACAATTGTCAACAATTCTTGTAATATCAACTATTATATTCATTCACCTGCAAATCATCAGCAACCCAGTGAAAGCCAGGAACCCGAGCCTTTTGAATCAATTTCATCGGAAGAGGAATATTTTGAAGAAGGAGGAAACATGGCCGAAAGTGACCGTTTATCCCACTATTCTGATTATGACATTTGTGATGAAACCTTCAATCCAACCTTTGACCCCTACAATTGTGAATTCACCTCTCTTCAAGCTCTTCGTGACCCATCACAAACCAATTATCAACATCTCAGAAATTCCCAAGTGAACAACAACATCAGAAACTCATTCTATTAATAGTAAACAATATCATTATCAGTTAATTTCCAGAAAGATATCATATCTATTGATCATTTCACCATCTAAACATAATTTTAACTCATTTTTATCAATAACAATTGAGAAACAACAACGGCAAAAATAAACAAAAGTTAGACAATCGTTTTTCAATTGAGGTCGAAGTGAAATTAGAAATGAAAAGTTGCCATTGATCATAAACTGGTAAAGCTTTTCTATCAGATTGATTGGCTGATTGGAGAGGAAACAATTGCTGACAATTAAATCAACAAAAACAAAAGAAATGATGACTAGTTGATGATTTGATCTCTTTCATTGTCTAAGGTGGATAAATATAAACAAAGAAAACAAACAAATAATATAATTCACTTTTTTTCTCTCTGTGTGTGAGAAAAAATAATCATGTTTATATTTAGCAATTAGTTGATTGTTGTTGATGATAAGCTGATATTCTGGTTGATTCTTACCTTCCATGTAGCATGATTCCTACGAAAGAAACAAAATGTATTCGTAAACCAATTGTAAATCTCATTGAGTGTCAATTGTTTTTCTGGTGCTTCGATTATCGCCTAAAGTTAACATAAACAAAGATTAGTAAGTGTATGAAGATCAACTTTCTTTCTTTCTAATTGTGATGATTAGTAATCAAAGATTAACTTACTTGTCTAATTAGAGATGCATATGTGAATGGAGGTCGAACATCGGCATTTTTATAAAATTCTCGATTACGATTAATTTCTAGCAGAGAAAAGTAAAAAGATAGAAAAAAAGTTTTTTTATTAATTCAAGTTGAATTCGAGCTGAATGAAAGATCAATTTACCTTCGGTAATATCTAAATTGTTTCGTTCAGCTATTCGTCTACGAGCCGGTGAGTCAGGTAATGATGATGAATTACTATTAGTATTTAACAAAGATTCACCATTGATACAATTGGTTAATCCGGTTATTGATAAATCTCGAGGTTTAACTTTATCACTTAATCGTCGTCTTCTTGGTTCATGGTGAGATTTTTTATCGGATGAACTTGTAGTCGATAAACTGTTGTTGTTGTTATTATTATTTAGATTAAGATTTAGATTATTTGATAATGTGGTCGGTCCGATACCAGTTGATTGTTTAAGATCTAAATTAAGTCCTTCTAATTGTGCTTTTCTACTGTAATTAACGTCTCTTATAATCTGGTCATTTTCTTCGTCCAAATCATCTTCGTCCTGATCTAAATCATTTTCCTTGTTTTTCGTATCAATGTTGCGATTATTGTCAATTTCTAAATTTTGACCACTAATTGTGTCCATTTGGTTATTTATTCCAATAGATGAGAAAGTGTTGCCACCGTTTGAAGTTAAATAATGATATGAAAATTGATGAAAATTGTTATTGTTTGATTGACTATGTGATGTTGATATTAAACTATTATGATTAGATGGTTGGTGTGGATTAACATCAGTATCACTGTTGTTAAATAATGAATTTCTGTTAATTGTCACTCGTAAATCTTGTACTTCTCCAGAAGGATCGGCATCGTGTTCGCTAACTTTATCATTTATACTTCGATGATGACCAACAGCACTCTGTAAGAATAGAATAATGAGAAAAAAATTAGAACCATGATCAATAAGACTTCACCGAAATCAGTCAACTGATTAATTTTAATTGACATTCTGATTAATTCTTACCTTCCATGTTGGATGATTCCTACGAAAGAAACAAAATGTATTCGTAAACCAATTGTAAATCTCATTTAGTGTCAATTGTTTTTCTGGTGCTTCGATTATCGCCTAAAGTTAACAATCAAAAGAACAATTTAAATACATTAGTAAGTAAGTGTATTAAGATCAATTTATTCTAATTGTGATGATTAGTAATCAACGATTAACTTACTTGTCTAATTAGAGATGCATATGTAAATGGAGGTCGAACATCGGCATTTTTATAAAATTCTCGATTACGATTGATTTCTAGTGGAGAAAAGTAAAAGAATAGAAAAAAAAGTTTTGTTATTAATTCAAGTTCGAACTGAATGAAAGATCAATTTACCTTCGGTAATATCTAAATTACTGTGTTCAGATAATCTGAATACTGGTGAGTCAATTAATGGTGAATTATTGTTGATATTTAGTAAGGATTCACTGAAATTGGTTATTGGTAAATCTCGAGGTTTATTTTTGTCACTTAATCGACGTTTTCTGATCTCGGAATGTGATTTTTTATCTGATATTCTTGTAGCTGATTTGGATTTCAAACTTCTATTCAAACCAGTCGTCGTTCCAATACTTGACTGTTTCAGGCCTGAACTTAATCTATCCAATAGCAGTTTTTTACTGTAGTCACTTTTATTAATACTATGATTGTCTTCATCATCTAAGTCATCATCATAATCATCACGATCTGATTCGTCGTGAAAACGAGCATATTGATTTCTGGTGGTTTCTTGTGAGTTTATGACTTTTGTTCCCGTTCTGTTAGTTTCAGAATTCATTCTTGTTGAGGTGAAAATATTGGTACCATTTAACATTAAATTGTGATTTGATGATTGATGATGATTAGATTGGTGCTGGGATGTTGATGAGAGACGATGGTGATGATTAGATGATTGTTGGGAGATATTACTATTATCACTGTTATTGTTGGTTATTAATGAGCTTCTATTGATGGTCACTCGTAGGTCTTGTACTTCAGTTGAAGGGTCGCCATCATAATCGTCAATATCACGATCATAATCAAGAACTTCATCATCCTCAATATCGTCAGTCCCAATGGCTACATCATCTTCATCATCTTGTTCATTATAATCATCGTCTGCATCATCCATGAAATCATCATCTTCATGTGATAATGTTGCTTTTGTTAATCCATGGAAACCATGGAGATGATTTTGACTAAGATTATGATGGCTAAGACTATGGTTATGATCACTGGGCGAATGTGGAGAAGCGGAAGTTGGTCTGGAAAGTGGTCCATTTACAATGCTTTGTAGGAAGGGCGAAATTGTACTATTATCAGGTAGAGAGCCAACGACTTGGCGAATGTTTTCCAAACTTAAATGACTACCGTTTGGCCTGAAAAAATCGAGAAAAGAGAACAAGAAATTAGTCAAATAATAAAAGATAGAAAAGACCAATGATCATGAAATGATCATCAATTTCTTATTTATATTGAATTAATTACCCTGAAGAAGATGAAGATGATGATGTAGTTGAAAGTCTCTCTTGTAATCGCTGAGGACGACGTTTATAAAACTCGAGTTCATCAACAGTCCAAACAGCACCTTTAACATTTTCCACTCTCATGAAACACTTATGGAGACTTAGATTGTGACGAACAGCATTCTAAGCAAAAAAGATGAAAGTTAATCAGTAAGAATTGAATCTTCGATGACTCGAATTATAACTTGAAATTCATCGAATGAAAATTTCATGATATTCTAATTGTTTCTTACCTTCCATGTAGCATGATTCCTACGAAAGAAACAAAATGTATTCGTAAACCAATTGTAAATCTCATTGAGTGTCAATTGTTTTTCTGGTGCTTCGATTATCGCCTAAAGTTAACATAAACAAAGATTAGTAAGTGTATGAAGATCAACTTATTCTAATTGTGATGATTAATAATCAACAATTAACTTACTTGTCTAATTAGAGATGCATATGTGAATGGAGGTCGAACATCGGCATTTTTATAAAATTCTCGATTACGATTAATTTCTAGTAGAGAAAAGTAAAAGAATAGAAAAAAGTTTTACTATTAATTCAAGTTCCAACATCGATTTATATAATTATCTCGATAATAAGTTCCAAGATCAATTTACCTTCGGTAATATCTAAATTGTTTCGTTCAGCTATTCGTCTACGAGCCGGTGAGTCAGGTAATGATGATGAATTACTATTAGTATTTAACAAAGATTCACCATTGATACAATTGGTTAATCCGGTTATTGATAAATCTCGAGGTTTAACTTTATCACTTAATCGTCGTCTTCTTGGTTCATGGTGAGATTTTTTATCGGATGAACTTGTAGTCGATAAACTGTTGTTGTTGTTATTATTATTTAGATTAAGATTTAAATTATTTGATAATGTGGTCGGTCCGATACCAGTTGATTGTTTAAGATCTAAATTAAGTCCTTCTAATTGTGTCTGTTTACTATAATCCATATTATCACCGATTAAAGATGAAATTGTAAATGTTGGTTGAACATTCGTCTTTTGATAAAATTCCCGATTACGATTGATTTCTACAGGGAACAATTAAAAATGAATGGAAGAGAAAAAATTTCAAGAAGGAAACAATATAATGATTATTATTCTTATTATTATTATTTATTAGTTAATCATAAATTGTTCTCAGAATAATAATAATATTTGTATTCTGAGCAAATTAACAAAAAGTTTTACCTTCGGTTATCATATTTAGAGACAACAACAAAACCCGTTGATTGTTTGATTGAACCAATCCCAAAGCAATTGTTTACTTAGATGATTAAGTTTGCATAAGGTTTGCAAAGATTGAATCACAATTGAAAACCTCAATTGGTGAATCAAAATGGTTCCTCAGGCAGAATTGAGTTTATTCAATTATAATCAATATCTAAATAAATATAAATACAATATTATTATTACTCTGATGATGATAACAAAAATTAAATCTTCTTCTTAATCATTGAAAGTTTGAATTTCAAATAACAACAAATAACAACAAAAACATCATGTACAATCCCACAGATTCAGTCGATTATTTTTACTCATCGAATTTCAAATCGATTATGTTATAACCTTTTTTGTTTATTCTCTCGAGTTTGAACATTCATGGGTAATAATCGATTTTCGTTCTTTTAAGCGGGAAAATTGAAATTCGAAGAGAAAACAAAAACAATTTTTTTCATAATCGAAATGAACAAACTTTTTGTACATTTCGATTTCGGTGAATCTTTTTTTCTTTCTTTGTGATTTCATCTGATTAATTGTTCTGATTAAAGGACATTCAAAGGTTAATCATGATGATTAAAGTTGTGATAATTTGATTTCTCTCTTTTTTGGTCTCGTTCAAAATGATTTAAGATCTTAATTGATTACTTGTTAACACGCTAACCTTTAACACTTTTGATTGTAAACACTAATCAG
Organism: Panonychus citri; assembly: GCF_014898815.1. Lineage (NCBI taxonomy): Eukaryota > Metazoa > Arthropoda > Arachnida > Trombidiformes > Tetranychidae > Panonychus > Panonychus citri. Next base: position 172,050 of record NW_026515542.1, on the reverse strand, counting down.
TTAATCAACACAATAATCAGTCAATTAATCAACTTTGAACTTTTTTTAGTCCTTCGTTTGACGTGAAATTTAATTAATTGTATTTCGATTGTTGTAATAAAGGGAGACACAATTAGATGAGGATAATAAGTTAATTAAATTTCTTTTCTCCTATTGTTTAAGTTTCGAAATTTAAATTTAATTTAAGTTGTTCAAATTGTTTGATTTCTAATATTTGATGAGAAAATTAAACGAATTGTAATTAACTAATAGCCGCTGGTTGAATATCATGTAAAGAGAGAATTTTATTATTATTTCTTTTCAAAGAATCGATTAGAGAATAAGCAAAAAAAAAGTTCGAAATTCGAATTTTGAAATTTTTCCTTCTCTCTCATTTTCCCGCTCTACCAGACAAACAAACAAAGTGGAAAACAATTAAAGTCAAAGTTCAACAATAATTTTACCAAATTAATTAGTTGACAAAATGGAAAAACAATTAAATTTTGATGAACGGTTTTTCAAAAATAAACTGAAATTTTCTATCTAGAAAGGAAACGGAAATGATGTGGGGTAAGAATTTTTCAAAGGAAAAAAATATCAACTAATATTTGGTGAATTTAATCATTTCTTTAATATTCATGGAAACCAATTGTTGGATTATTATCACAGCTATTTAATCACCATGGGATTCATTTACTCTGAATTACCTTTGTGTGGATAACAAAAAATTCATCAAAAACCAAACAAATTCAATCAGAATATAATTGAGGTGAAAAGAGAAAAAGAGAAGAAAAAAAAAAGTTCTAACTCACAAATTCGAGTGACATGAAACTATCAACTCATCATCTTTGTTACAATAACAATTAACTAATTAGCAGATTTCTGAACTAATCAACTTTCTCTCTTTCATTAATTGTCTCTTTCTGATCAACATACACACACACACATACAATTAGTCTGATTAACAAATTTTACTAAATAATCAACGGTAATTATTTGAATTATAATCATTACACTAGGAAGAGAAAAAAAATGACTTTAATCACGCCAATGATAAATTATTGTGATTAAAATTATTTAGCTTTTTATTATTATTTCCTTTTAATATATTTTTGATAATTAAGGTAAAAACAATAACTAATCATCATCATGATAATAATAAGCTTTTATCATGAACCAGAATCATTGATATGTGATCATGATAATAATCATTGACCATTTTCAATCCAAATATTCATTGACCATAATGATTATATAATCAACAATATAAAATGATGATTAACCAAAATAATAACAACTAATGATGATCATCATCAAAAGGTATAATAAAAACGGAAATGGAAAAACAATAAACATGAAAACGATGATGATCATGATGATAGGAATTAATTTTTAGGTATTATAAAGTGAGTCGCTCTCTCAATCTCTCTCTCTCTCTCTCTCTCTCTTGCATTTCCTAGGTGAGGGTGGGGTTGCTGGTGAAAATGAACCATTTCCATTGAGTAAAAGAGAGGACAGAAAGTGGGAAGGGAAATGTTTCTCCAGGGCGGAAGCTGATAGAGTCACAGGAATCAAGGAATCAAAGGCGTGGTACATGATACAATAATTATAATAACTGAATTGAGAGAGAATTATATTTCCATTTCATCAACATGGTAAGAAAAGGTGAAAGAAAAGAAAGAGTAACCTGAATGATGATAATACCTGATGAAGAGCAAAAAAAATGAAAACTTTTTCTCGGTTAAATTAGAGTAATAGTTATAATCTCACTGGTCCATGTAATTTAATCATCATCATCATCATCATTAGAGATAGATAATAATAATAATAATTGTCTCCCTCCCACTCTTTACATCATCATCATAATCATCACAATCTAATTTTTAGCTTTCAAATTAACAATCATTAAGTAGGGATGAGGATAATAGCAAAAGGAACCAGAAATATGAATATTGAAACCCTTTCACTCTGGCAAATCAACTCAACGCACCTCCATTAAAACCCACCAGCAACAATTCAATTGCCACCATTGATTATCAGCTGAAGAGTGAGAAAAAAAAACTGCAAAAGTCACACATCAATTTAATCTTCATCTTCATCATGATAATCATCATGCATGAATGAAGTTGGTGAAAAATTATATTTTCCCTTTATTATTATTGTTATTTATTACTAATCATAATTGTAATCAAGCAAAATTTGTCCAATTTCAATGATTAAATATTGATTATTAGTTTATCTTCAATAATTAACTTCAACAGTTATCATCGCAGGTAAATATTATTAATGAAAATAAAAACATGAAAATTAATTAATCCATCAATTAAGTTAGAGTAATTAAAAAATATGAGCTAATTAAACACAATTTACTCGGTATGGATATTGTATTAACCAGGTAGATAATATTTACCTGGATATTGGTCATGGACTTATGCATCAATAAACATTAAATGAACATTAGTTATATTAAATTTACCTGGAAATTATGATAACTTAAGTTTAATTGTTCAATTTATTCAACAATCAAATGGTAACAATTATAACTTTTTTACAATTACTCATGATCAATACATTGAATTATATTGATTGTTGTCATGTCCTTTTTTTGTTATCAAATTTAATTGTTGACTAATCAAGGTAATTATATAATTACTTTTGTCTCTGTCTCTGTTTTTGTTTTGTTTTTCTTGATTACAATTAACTAATTGTTATTATCATCATTCCATGTATTCTAATGTTGATGATATGATAATTGTAATGGATTAACTAATTAATCTTTGGTTATCGAAATGTGGTAATTGGACAAACACGCAACCAATACATTTTCGTAAGTTTCAAGTTCGAGGAAAAAGTTTTCTGTACTTTCACGAGTACGAAAAGTTTTTGTAATAATTGACAATAAGGAAAAGAAAAGTTTTCTCTTTCGTTTTTTTCTTCTTTTCGATTATTCTGACAATTAAATGATTGTTGTTTTCATGATTTAATTTCATCTTCTTGTGGGTTACCATGCAACTCTATGGATGAGTGAAGATGATTGTATGAAGATTAGGATAATGAGAGAGAAAGGAAAAAAAAAGTTAATTTTGATTATGTTTCTCTCTGTATTGTTATCATCATCATCTCATGATAATTGAAATATGATCAGTTAAATTATTATACAATTGACATGATTAAATGTACCCGTGTGTGTCTGAGTAAAAATAATTAGATTAATTAGTTTAAATTGCTGAAAAAGTTTTCTAATCTTGTAAAAAAAGCAATTGGATTGCATGAAAAAAATCAAATATCCAATATTGATTTCGTATGATACAAATTTGATTAGTACCAAAAGTTAAAGAGATAATTAATTTACTATGTTTATTTTACATTTCCTCTGTTTTCATATCATCATCATCATCTGGAGGATTAATCTAGGAAAGGATGAAGATAACAGTTTTCATCTTCATCAATTTTATCCATTTGTACTGTTTGTATGTTTATTGTTATTTTTGATTGTTTGTTATTTTTACTGTTGTAGTCAAGATGAATCCAGAATTGGCTTGGATGATAATGATAATGAAGATGGAGAGATGATGAGAGATGAAAATATTTTTTCCATCCTAATAATAAATTACAATAATATCTTTTTATCGATCGATATACTGAATTATTATTATCATGTGTGAGTGAGTGTGTTTATCATGTTCATCATCTAAAACTCAGAACTCTTCAGATTTTGTTTGCTGTTTTAGTCTTTCCTTTACTTTCATCATCTACCAAAAAGTAAACAACAACAACAACAATGATGATGATGATGATGGTGATGAAATTTAGCCTTACAAGGGAGGATGATGAAAAGAGGATGAAGGATATTGATAAAAGGCGAGGTCCATGTGATGAGGATAACAAAAAGTAAAAGAAAAATAAACAAACAAATAGAGAGAAATTATTCTTTCTCTTCATATTTATCTTTATCATCTTCATCATCTTCATCTTCATCTTCATCATATGAAAGCTAATGATACATAACTAAAAGTTGAATATTGAACTTTAATCAGCACCAAGATATTTAATTCTGTAAATTGTTCAAGAGTATTGTTGTTGTTTAGTAATAAATTGTTCCTGGTGTTTATTTGATTACCAGGTTAATCAAATTGACTATTTGTTAATAATCATCATCATCATTATCATCTTCATCTTTTCATTGATTATTTTGATAAAGTAAAAAAAAATGAAGATAAAAAAGGAAAAGTAAATTCCAAATAAATAAATAGAGATGAAATTTTTTTCTTTCCATGAAAAATTCAGTTAATGCTGTTTACTGATTATTTTGTTTTCTATTCTCATTGTTTTTCATCCTCATCTTTTTTATTTATTTTGTTTACCGCATCTCCCTCCCTCCCTCCCTCCCTCTCTCTCCTCTCTCTCTCTCTCTCTCTCTCTTGGGTCACTATTTACCACCCATTTACTTCCTCATCCTCATCACAATCATCTTATTTTTACAGAGAAACATAAAAATAACAAAACTTACTCGTAATAAAGTTTTTGTTTACTCTTAACTCTGTTTTCTCCTCATCCTCTTTCATCATCCTCATCATCATCATCATCTTGTAATGTAAACAAAGATGACGTAATAGATCCCTGGAAAACTTTTTTCCATCACCCAACTTCATCTTCCTCATGATAATGTTTATCATTATATCTTATTGATATATAAACACATCTAATTGTTATTGTATTTTTTTTTATTCATCGAATACCATTAATTTTCTAATTAATCACTAGAAGGTGATGAAAATATCTTACAATTAAAGTTAATCTTTCCAATGAAATCAAGTCTATCATATCATAACACATTATCCTGATATTATCATTGTGAAAATCTCAAGTTATTTTTCATATTAGATCACATCGTCATCATCAATACAATAGTTGGTAACAAGAAATTGATTGTGAAAATAAAACAAATGACAAAACAAAACGGGAGACACAAATACACAATTAGTTGACAATCAAAATATAATAATGACAAAATCTAACAACAATCAACAATAACAACAACAAATACACAATTTATATCAACAATCAAGAAAAGTAAAAGTAAAAACAACAACATTTAATAACAGAAGCAAAAAAAAAATAATCAATAACAATCATAATAATAAGGAAAACAATAAAATCGATTAGCAATGTTTAATATTTGCAAAGTAATAACCTGGAATGAGGCAGTGGGGTGGGTTGGAGAGGGTGGAAAATCTTAACACAACAATTATATTAACAAATAATATTATTGATTGTTTAGTCTAACTCCCACTTCCCACTCCTCCAGCTTCCACTGTGACTCTTTCTCTTGCACAACCTCAATTTCCTCCTCCTTTTCCTTATCTTCCTCCTCTTTCATCATCTTCATCATCTTAAATGATAAAACTTTTTTTCATATTCATATTAAAAGCTTAATAATAATAATATTCTCTCTCTCTCTCTCTCTCTCTCTCTCTCTCTCTCTCTCTCTTCATCTTTCCTTTTTATCTTCATCCCTCATCTTTATTTGTAATAATAACGGTTGAAAGTTAATTGAAAAATGTAATTATCAAAACTATGTGACGATAAAATTTGCCTCAAGAATGATTTTTATTGATTCATCACCATCTGCATCCTCATCTTCATCATCCTCATCATCATAATCATTAATATTATATTGCCTCATAGCTAATAAAAGATGATAACTGAATATGAATTTTTTTTTGTTTCCAATGCTAAGAAGCATCTTTTTAATGAATATCATTTGAAATCGTAATGTTTCACCATGATGATGATGAGAGTGGGAGGATGTAAGGTGGGAATGATGGGAGTGAGTGAGTGAGAGAGAGAGAGAGAGAGAGACAGTTGAAAATTAGTCGCTGCAAGAAAACAAAATATCAAATCAATGGTTGGAAAAAGTTTTTTTTCTAATATTAAATGTTACTCTATTTCTGACAAGTTACATTTTCTGTTTGGAAGGAGAAAAAAAGTTTTCATCTTAATTCGAGAAAATTTCAATGTTATTTTATTTTCTATCCGTCATTTAATAGTTATCATCTTCATATGAATACCCCTTTTTTCATCATCTTTTATCTTTGTGAGTGATAATAATGATGATGAGGATGCTGGAGAAATAAATATAAAATTTTCGGTTTTACTCTTTGTTTTTTTCTCTCTTTTCTATTATTTTTCTCATGTTGATGGTTTTTACATTAAACAACAACAAACTTATTTCCCTTTTTCGTTTTCACCTTATCTTCATCATCTTTTCGTCTTATTTTCATTCTCATCAAGTTTATTTCTTTATTTACTATTATAGGAGAGATGTTGTCTCTCTCTCTCTCTCTCTCTCTCTGCATTGAAAGAATAAGCAATTAGAATGAAGATGAAGATGATCAGAGAAGGAGGAAAATGATGATTTCTACTTCAATTTAGGTAAACATCAAGGATAGTGAAAGGAAGATGGAGGAAAAGGAAAGGATGAGAAGGAATGGAAAGAGTGGAAATGAGAAAGATGATGAGAGAAGGTGGAAGACAATTGTCAAAAGGAAAGAAAGAGAGAGAGAGAAAGAGAGAGATTATGACGAGGGAGAAAATTTGGAAGATGAAGAATTTTCTCTCTTTTGTTTACATGGTTTTTCTGGATGAAATTAAATGTTTTCCATAAGAATCCGAATGATGTACTATGAAAGATACTCTGAGAGAGACAGAGAGGGAGAGAGAAATTTCTCTATCATCATAATATTCAGGGTATGGAACATTTTTGTATCATTTCATTATCCTCATCATCTTCATCATCATCCCTTTGATATCCTGTTAGTTTTGTTTACTGTTGCATCATTTTAGTTGATGAGGAGAAAGATAAATAAGAGAGGGAGAGAGATGCTTGAGATGATGATGATGATGATGATAAAATATATTAATATATTGTTTATATTATCATTCGATTCTCTGAACGGAAATGAACTTTTTCCATGCACCAACGTGAAAGATAAACAATCATACAAGAAGTAAACAAAAACAAGAGCAACTTGAAATCGATAAAATTTATCATCATCATCATTCATCTTCCAAAGCAACAGTGACATCTATTGAATAATAACTGTTCCCATCATAACTTGAAAGAGATGAAAAAAAAAGTTTTCATGATAAAAATTAATTTCCAAAAGTCAATCAACAAAATCCTAATGACTAATGGTAAAAACTGACCATTGGTCAATATAAATATATATCAAGTTCTAATTAGTTATAATCCCAAAAAGTAAATAATAAACATGAGTTTATGAATCGTATCCATGTAACGTAATTTTTTGCGCTTCAGGATTATGATTATCAAGTTATATTCATGATGATAATTAAAACAAGATTAACCAGATAATGATATTATCATGAATTTTAACCAGATCCACCAACAGGAACCAAAGAGATGAAACAGTTTCAATTGTTTGATGAATTATCTTGATACAAAAAACAAAAGTTCACCAAAGCAGATCCAGAATCATGAGTGTATATAATTGAGGGGGGAAAGGTTGATTTATATTAGAATAATAATAATTTAGTTAATTACAAATTAAACTTGAATTGATTAGTTACGATGGTAATGGTGTTGGTTGTTGATTTGTTGTTGATATTATGATTATTGTTAATCAACGATTCAATTATTTCAGGATAAATGATGAAAATGATCAGATGAGAAGTGAAAATTATTATTATTATTATTTATTATCGTTGATTATCAAAGGGGATCAAGGAGGATGAGGATGAGGAGGTGAGGGAGGATTTTGAGGGTGGGATATGGTTCTAGTTGTGGTGGTGGAAGATGAAAGATGAAGGATATGATTCCATTAATTTAGTTTACAGTTAATCATAATTCCCAACATGTTCAGCTAATTGTCTTCATCATCAAGTCTCATGTTCAAAGATAACATTTGAAAACGTAAACTCATAACTCCCTGAATGAGAAAATTGCAATTAACTTAAATCACGCAATTAGAGTCACAATCAGTCAATGTAAGAGGACGATGATGATGATGATTATGAAAATGATAGAAATTCATCAAAATCTTTTAGGTGAAAGATTCAGAATTCATCAAATTTCAATTGTTATCGTAAACTATTTGCTAGTTTTGTCTGAGTAAACATAGAAAATCAATTTCAAGTTTACCTTTTAAACTTATTGATATTCAATCAAATTGATTATGATGATAATTTTGTCTCTGTTTATGATTTAATGATAATATTTAATTGATAAGTTGATTATATGTTTTTGTTTATATTTTTCAGCATCAAGGTAAAGTAATTATTATAATAGTTGTCATGATTATGAATCAAGTGTGTGTACATGATTGGGATTAGTATCGCGTGTTAATTGTGAATAGGTTGAGTTTCGGGTGTGGTTGATCACTGGTTAGTGTGGGTTAGTCAATCAGAGAGTGAGTTAGTGAGTGAGTAAGTGATAGAGAAGCAAAGAAATGATTACCTGTGTAAGAAAAAAAAACCAAATGATTGGTTGGATAGACAAGGTAACACTAGAGTTGAAAATATCAACTTGGACTCAACATGCAAGTTGAAACAAAATATTACTATCATGTTATTGATATATGAATATATTGGGGTGGGTAAGATTCGGGGTGGGGTGGGATTGATGATGAAAAATTGGTCCAACCAACACGATCTATGGATAGGGTTGACTAATTTTGCAAACAATTATCAGTTATTATTTAGAAGATGAATTATATTTGTTTTTATTGTTATTGATTTGATCATTTTGTTGTTTTTCACTCATGATGATGGGTGAGTGAGTGGGTGTAGGTGGGTGGCTGAGTGTTGGGAGGTGAGTTTTGTCTAGTATTATTATACTGTAGTGACACTTATCACGTAATCGAGTGAGTATCTTTGTTTTTGTTTTGATACTTTCATGATTGTTTTGCTAAATGAATGAAGTTACTGTTTATTATTATCATCCAATTGTTGGATAATAATAATAACGGTAAATTTATCTTCATCATCGATTCAGCAAATAAAATGATGAATTTATCATGATGATGATAAAATTATTGGATTTACAATTTCATATTAGATTTTATTATTAATCATCTAACTTTTTGTTTACCCTTGAATTAGTATCAATTTATATTCTCAACAATTAAGAGATTGTTGTTTAATCTTATGATTATCATCAATTAATCAATGAGTTTAATTTTTCACGTTTTTTTCTGCTTGATTAAAGTTTTCTCACTCTCTCTCTCTCTATGTGACATTGATTAACTGATTGGAAACAATTCGTTTAATTGTTGGATTGTATTCTTGTTACTTTTGACCAGGTAACAATTAGATTAATAGTCATGATTAATTTGGCGATTGAATTGATTTCTAATATTTCAGTTTTTTTGTCTCTTCTACTCGTTCATGTTCATTGAAACGGAAAAATATAATTTGATTGTGATCAATGATTCTGGATATGATTAAGATGATGATGATTATCATTTTGATTACAATTGTATCACTAAGATTAATCATCACAATCACACACACACACATATTCAGTACAATCCTAAACATAACTATCATCATAATCAACAGGATCAATGATTTATCAATGAAATAAGATGAAGGATTGATTAGGATGAAAAAAATGACATGAAATGAAAAATTAACAGAGACAATCAAATAATCACAATTAGGGATGTTGATGTTGATGATTAAGGGTGAGGATTATTATCTGACCTACAGGATCATCATTTTTATCACAATTTAGTCTATTGATTGTTAATATTATCATCATGATAATCGTTATATAATTAAGATGGAACCAGAAAATTCTGGGAGTAAGATTAACACCTTTTATCATGTTGAGTATTGGGTGGAGATGATGATAATAATAATGATGATGGAAACTAAATTGTTACCTTAATTGTGCCTCTTGATAAAATCAACAATTTAAATCCATGATCCTAATCTTAATGCTGTTTGTTTTTTAATCAGCTACATCTAATCACGTAATCAACAGACCAACACATCAATAAACAACAATCAATCAATCAATAATGATGATGGTGATGATTAAATATTTTTCTCTATGGAAACAGGAAAAGGAAATGCAAAGAGAGAGAGAGAGAGATGGAAAAAGTTCTGATTATTTGTTTCCCTCTCTCTTTTTTTTAATAACTTCAACTTGTAATTACAAAGAGTACGAGATGAAGTTAATTGTGATTATAATTGTGTCATCTCATGTTAATTAATATTATTGATTGTTTAGATTCATTTGAAATGAACAATTTTTCATCTTCTCTTGATTTTCATTTCTTTTTTCATCATCTAATTTGATTGTTGCCCTTGGGCGATATTCAACTTTTCCTTGTTATCGTTTATGAATTTCAATGTTATTCAGATATGAAAATTTAATGGTGATGATGATGAGCTGATGAGATGAAAGTTGAAAAGCTATTTATTCATGGAAATAGTAAATTATAATGTATTTAATCATTGGAATTCATTATTATTTGAAATAATTTGAATCTAATGATCATCATGATGACATTTTCTCATTTGAATCATTAAACTTTAATCTACAGCCATTGGAATAGTAAATTGATATTGTCAATCAATTGAGAAAATGTTTATTGATTTAATTGTTGAATTGTTTTCGAGGAAAATAAATGTAATTTCAATGAATGAATCACAATTTGGTATTGATGAGAAAAGAGGAAAGATAAAATTGAAAGATTCTGCTGATGATGTTGATGATTAAGAGATGATGAAGGTGATGAAGGCTTGAATTGATGATAATGATGATGATGAGGATGAAAAAGGCAATTGGTAATTGTGAAAATGTCATATACTAAATAAAAGGGAGCTCGAAATTGTAATGAAAAAGGAGGTGGAGTTATTGTAACTTTTGGGGGAGGTAGAAGTTGATGATGATGAGAGGAGGGGGTGAGGTGATGGAGATGATGATGATGATGATGATGAGTGAGCTGCTAATAGGGAAATGATAAAGATGGAAAATGGATGAAACAAGATGAAGAAGTAAAATTAACCATGAAAAAGGAGAAAAAAATAAAAGAAGATGAAGAAAAGAGAGTAAAAGGTAGAAAGGGAAATGAGTTTCACTGGAATAATTAGCCTGAGGGGTGGTTAAAGATCAGTGTGTGTATGAGAGAGAGAGAGAGAGAGAAAGAAAGACAAATAAATAAAGGATGATGATGATGAAGCAGCGAAGAGAAAATAGAAGTAAAAAGTATTTGCAAGAACAATAAAAGGGAGGAGCAAAAAGAGAAGATGATGATGTATAAATACTCTATCATCATCTTTGTCTTCTCCCTCATCATCCTCATCAGCGAGTGAGTTATGCAAAAATAAGAGGAAAAGTATAATCAAGAAAAATATATTACCAAATGAAAGACAATTGTTAATACAATAAAAGGGTGAAGATGATAAACTGAGGATGAAGAGAGGGAGAAAGAGAAAGAAAGAGAGGGAGCCATCACCATTGTCTTCCTCATCTTTTTCCTAATCATCATCACGGTGATGAGGAGTAAACAAAGTGGGGAGCGAGAAGATAAAATTGAAATGGGTTACTGTTATCATCTCCATCTTCATTTTCATCATTATATTATTGGAATTAAACTTTTGCGCATGTTGATTGTGATTAAAATTATTCTGAATAATGATAATGATGATGATGAAAAAGAATATAACAAAAAAGGGGAGAAGATGAAGATGAGAGAGAGAGAGAGAGAGAGAGAGAGAGAGAGAGAGAGAGAGAGAGAGATGCAATTTTTCTGGTAAACAAAAATGATTCTGGTAAACACGATGAGAGAAAATGGGTTTAATGAGAAGATGATAAAAGAGAAAAATAAAAATTCGATAATAATTAATATAAACATCATTTCCTCTTCTCATCATCTTCCCCTCATCATCTAACATCTCCTCCTCCTCCTCTTCTTTTTCATCCTCATCTTCATTTAACATGAGATTTTATAAATGATAATTAACAAGATATATTCATACATATAAATCTAATGGTAAACTTTTCATTTGAGTTTGTAGTTTTGGAAATTCAACTTTCTTGATTGACCTTGAAAGATGATGAGGATGATGATAAATTGAATATGAAGAAGCATGAAAAAAAGGATGAGGCCAAGGTGGGAGTTAACAATCTGATAACTGTATCAGTTGCGTGATAAATGAATACAAAGATATTAGGCTGAGCTTTAATTCAGATAAACAAAAGCCACAGGGAGTTGAATATATAATATACATTTATCGAAATCGAGAATCAAATTTGGAGAGAGAGAGAGAAACTTTTCTTTCTTCCTTTTCGACTTTTGTTCGAAAACCTCGAATTCTAATCGTACTTTTTTGACTGGAAAGACACGCGACTTAGATCATATTTAAATATACGAAGGAGATGAAGGGTTAGAAATTGTGATTGTCGAGCTACTCTCGATTTCCACCTCATCCTTGAAGAGAAAAAGTAATCTGATGATTTTTTTAATTCCTCTTTTCGAAATTGAATCAATTTTTTTTACTTCGAATTTGTTTTTTTCGTTCTATCATTTCTTTTTGCTTTATATAAGATTCTACAAAGTGGTTAACAAGAGGATACTGGTTGGTGGTGGAAAGTGGGATGATAATGATGGGATGAAAAGCAAATTAGATTCTCATCATGATGAGGATGCTACTCAAGTGGGAAGATTAATCTTCCTCATCTCTTTTTTTTTCATCAATCATTTAGTGTAGTTATTTTTTACTCGACCGAAAGATTAACATGATTTTCTGATTCTTGTTGTTATTTGACAGCTAATTGATAACAATTAAAGAGATTAATTAATCAACACTTACCCTTTGTTTACAGTTAGTTTTCAATCTTCAAGACGGCACTGGATTGACTTTCACTTTTTTTTGATGGATTTAGATGATTAAGTTTTTCTTTGATAATGTTTGTGGATTAAATTAGTGATAATTAACTTTAATCATTAACGGAGGTGTAAGTTTCTATTACAGGTTAAGATTTTCTGATGATCTGTTAGAAAATTAGATCAAAAATAGAAATGGATAATTAGTAAATAGTAAACAAGTTAATGATAGAATATAACAATTAAGAGAATGACAATTTAATCAAATTGAATTTAAGATGAACAAGTAATTAAGTGATAGAATAATAATAATAATAATAATAATAATATCAAACAGTCAGTAATACAACACTGACCGTTGAGTTAATAGTTACTATTATTATCAATGGGAAGTCCGTTTATCTGAATGAGTGATTTAAGTTACATTGATAATGGACTTTTTTTATATTTATTTCTTGCCAATTGTTGACCTTAAGTGACCTTAAGGGAGGATAAAGGAGAGGTCAAGGTGATGTTTGGGAGAGGAAAATGATGAAGCAAAGGTGATGATCATTGGGTGAAGATGATAAAGAGAGTGAGAGAGAAGATATAAAAATAATAACTTTCCAGGAAAAGTGTTACAAGGAGAAAGAGAGAGAGAGAGAGAGGAAAAGTTTCCAAATGGCCTTGACCATCGGTCATCTTGATACTTTCTAAATTCGGGATTTGTTGTTGTTGTTGTTGTTGTTTATTGTTGTTTTCTAAAGGTTAACAGATGGAAGGAAAATCTTTGTAACAAATGAGAAAGTGATTTGTATAAACAGAGTGAACCTTAAGGTGAAAGGTGAATGTTCACCAAGGTAAGAAAACTTTTTCTCTATTGGAAATTTTTCGCAAATTTTGGCGGGAAATATTCATTTGAATAAATATTCTAATCCTTATAAGGTTTAGTATTGTTTCAATTGATTCAATTTGTTTCCAATTGTTTGATTGATAATAATTTGCATTTAGATTGGTTGGAGGTGAAAATTAATTTTCTAACCAACAATTAAGCTAATTAATTGTTGACAATTAACTACTTTACATGAGGTCAAATTTAATAGCTTTTACTTTCTTTGATTGGTCAGTGACTTGGGATTTGTATTAATTAATTATCAACAAACTTGAAAATTGTAATGAAAATTGATTTTTTTTTTGTTCAACCAATTTAATTGTAATCAGTGTTTAAAATAAATTACCAACAATCAGAGTGTGTACATTATTGTATTAATCACTGGATATGAATAACAATACATTGTAAATGGAGATGAAGATGATTTTATCCTCACAGGAAAAAGGTAAATGGTAAGAGTTATACCTTTATAAAAGGAAAGGTAAAAATCATCTTGACATCATCAATGACTAATGAATGATAAAAATGACAGAAAACATGGAAACGGAAATGATTCCCTAATAAAAGCAACAGGTAAAAACAACAACAACAAACGGAAATTCAAATGTTACTATTATTATTTATCAAAGTAACGTTACAATTTCCGTTTTATACTAACTAAAGGTCATTGATGATCAACAATCAACAATTGTTACAATTGAATATCAATGAAGAAAAAGTCAAGATCAATTTGAGAACAAAAAAAAAGGAAAGTGTTCTAAATTTTATCGTTTACCGACAAAAACTGACCTGAACTGACCTTATTGTTACAATTTTCTGATGATTATGATTGTGATAAGTATTTTTTGGTCAACTGTCTATTGACCAGAAAGTGACCACAATCAGAGCATTGGTTTTTCATCAAACTATTCAAAATGTTATTGATTGTTGTTATTTCCTCTGATTCCCTCATTCAGATCAAATTGTAAATTGTTAACTTTCAATTGAAAATAAAAGCAAATCAATTCCAATCATCAGCAATCAATATTTGATCATCAATATAATTTGAATGAAAATTTTTCGCTCCAAATTTAAGTTGAACCACAATTAAGGTGTTGTTGTTTTCTTGGAGTGAAAAATAGATTATCATTGTTTGGATAAGATTTAACTTGATCCTCTTTTAGTTTCATCTCCATCCCAATCTTCATCTTCATCCTCATCCTCATCTTTTTTTGCTTCTCTTGATAAAGATAAACATTCAATTGTCATCCAAGTATCACGACAACAACAGCTCAAAATCTTACAGATGATGAATATGAGATTATATTAATCACTTTGCAAATCTGTTTATTATTACTGTTAATCATGTTGATTGTCATATACAATTGTAATGGTAAATTTTGCAAACGGCAATGATTAAAATGTAAATTTAATTACAAAAAAAAGGGGATCCCGGTAAATATAAATAAATTAGTTAACTCAGCAATCAAGTTGATTTCATTTTTGCCAAATATTCAAGTCTAATTGTTATAATTTAACTTCATGAGAGAGTAGGGAAAAGGTTTATTAGTTAATTGTGGTGCAAATTAATATAACTGTAAATTGCAAAACAGCAATAAATAATCAAAGGTTAATGATAGAGTATTGAAGTTGCTAAATTGCAAAAATAGACTACAGATGATGTAGATGATGATGGGAATGATGATAATCTTTCATAATCAAATAATGATTTGCACAAAAATTGTTTAGATCAATTTTTTTGCTTATTATTTTCATTTTGTTGGTTTGATTACATTGGTGTAGAAAAAAAAAGTTTTGTGTGAAATAATATTTGCAATTGCAAACAAACAGCAAAACCTTTAATATGCAACAATCAAATATTTGCAATGTGAACCATTGGACACACAAAGTGTTTCTGCAAAAGCATCAACACAACAACAGAGATGAATTAACAGAGGGGAAAAAAGATAAAACTGCCTGGAGGGTGAAAAAAAAGCGATGATAAGGAAGATGATAAAAGTAAAAAACATCAACAAAGAAGATGAGATGAAGAGAGAAAGAGAAAGATTCTTCTTACATAATAATAAGCTGATGGAAGAAGAAAAAATCATCCCAGATAAACACATAACAAAGAGAGAGAGAGAGAGAGAGAGAGAGAGAGAGATGAAAATGACAGCAAATGATGATGACAAAGATGATGGAGAAAAGTCCGAAGAGGGAAATCCAAAGATCATATTATGCAAGGAAAGACTTTGAATTTTTCTCGCCATCAACAACAACAACAAACCTTGACATGGGCACGTTATTTGACCCTAAGTCTTGTATTGTCCCTCTATTTTTGGTCATCTTACAGGTTCATCATCTCAGCCACATTGAGAATCATAATAATAACACAAAAAAAAACGTTATACATTTGGACACATATTACCTTCAACATCCCAAATTTCATCTTCATCTTCATCATCATCTTATTATTGTTTGTTATTTACATAATATGATATAACATTTGATGAATACTATATTTATATATCGAAATATATATTTAGTTTTTCTAGCATTGGAACAGCTGGAAGGGAAACTTTTCCCACAGAAGAAAATTGTTAATAGAATCTAAAATGTACGCGCGAATTTTTCCTCTCTCTCTCTCTCTCTCTTTCTTTCTCTCTCTCTCTCTCTCTCTCTCTCTTTCTATCCTCCTTTCATCTTTCAAATTCGTGCTGAGATGGATGATGATGGTGATGATGATGATGAGAGAGAATACAAATCAACAAAAGGGAGAAAGGAACAAACAAATATCATCATCATTATTAGTTAAAGGGATCGAACTGTTTTCTTTATTTCTCTCTCATCTCCTTATTACATAACAATCATCATTGTGTTTACCCTATTTTCGGCTCTCATTCAAATAATAAGCACTCCCGCCCTCCCCCTGGCCCCTCAAGGGGTCAACCTTGTGCGTATTAGTGTTTATATTTACATTTGAATCTAACTTTACACTCGATGACTTTTTTGCTTCATTTCCGTTTCTCATTATCCTCCTTATGCCTCCTTCCTTTGGTCAATTTTAATCTTACTATGATCATCTTTCACCATCACCACTGGTTAATCCATTAATCCACCAGATCAAGATTATCTAATCTCTTTCATCATCTTGATAATCAACAAAATTTAATCCTAATGATCTTATTGGCCAAATCATTTGAAAATGAAACATGTAAACTAATTGTAATCGCTCACTTTTAATTTTGTAATTATTCATCTTCATTGATGATGGTGATTAACTTTTAATTGTTGTGACTATTTACAATTACACTTTTTTTTATCATTAACTTTTCAACAAGATTCAATAAGGGAAATTGAAATGAAAAATTAATTAAAATGCCTCAGGTAATTAATGATTAATTCTGATGGAATCAAAATCATTGGTAAGTGAACAGAAATTCATCATGAATACATCATGAACTTCCATAGGGTTTTTCATTAAATTGATTAAACAAATTGTTCGCAATCAATTTTAATATTCATCTAATCAAAGTTTATCAGATAATCGCGATTATTAAACGTGCAACTTAAATGGGAAGATTACAATTAGTTGTGATTGGAAATTGATTATCGATCAATTATTTGGGCGGGAAAAAAGTTCTGAGTCTCGATGTTGATGTTTGGAGTAAGTTGAGTTCTCGATATTGAATCTATTGATCAACATGATGAAAGTTAAGTTTCAGGAGGAGATTGAAATTCAGTTTTGATAACATTCAATTTAGTAAAAGTTAATCAACATTGAGAAATTAAATTGTTCAAATTAAATGATTTTCAGTTTACATGAATTGGGAGGAGTAAATAAAATGAAAGGATCAAGATGATGATGTTTATCAACAACAACATCATCATCATCATCATCATCATCTTTATCATGATTTGATGAAAAAATTTTCAATTCTAATTGTGAGAATCAATGAAATCTAATCAAGTTGATTAACTTGCTATTCCAAATAGAGAATGAAAAAAATTGATCAATATTACGTTAAATTGCTCAGGTAAACATCAACAATCAACTTGATTAACAGTTGATTTTGTTTCTCTCATAATGAAACTTTTAACATCATTACAATCGGACATAAGGTATTAAACTACCCTGAGGCTATTTTCTTATCAACAATTTACTTTTTCTTCCCTATTATTATTAGGATATTTCGAGTCCAATGTTATTAATATTGACCAAGTTTCACAATGAAAATTAAAATCGAACAAAAAAAAGTTCGAATAGAAAGAAAATTCGAAGAAAAAAGAAGAGAGAGAGAAAAAAGAAAACGGTAACAGGAAGTTCCAATAATAGATGATGATGATAATGATTATGTGATAAACGGTCAATGATTAATAGGATTGGATTGAATAAGAATCGAAAAATTTAAATAACAAAGATTAAGATTTAGATTAACAATTAATCTCTTTTTCTTTGTAATGAAAAGAAAAAGTTTTTGTCTGATTTTTTTTCTTCTTTCAGTATCCATGGTAACCAGAATTTATTATTCTTTGAATTTGTTACTAATTAGAACAATTTATTAGAAAGTTCAATTGTTAATCGTCTTTGGTCAACAATCAGTGAGTTAATCAGTTTCTATTGGCAATTAAAAGTGAAACTGTTCGGTAAAGATTAAGCAAAGAAAAAACAATTTATATTAACCTTTTCTCTAGAATGGTTGATGATGATAATGAAGATGATAACAATTTATGATGAAAATTATATTCCCAAAATGATTAACTAATTGTGATTGATATTATCCGTTTAAAGAGGTTAAAGTTTACCAAGTAAAGACAAAAAAGTTGTTGATAAATTGATGGAATCACAAACAATCAATGAAACAAAACACACACACACAAACAAGATTAACAATTTACAACAAGTTTAGTTATGATTATATGATGATGATGATAATTATATAATTTGATTCACATAATCAGTTGATTGTTACAATTTAGGAAGAGATTTACTGAGAATGTTAAAAGTTTGGAATGAACAAAAAAAGAAAAAAGTAAAATATCAACAATCAAAAAGAATCAAAATGCAAGTGAGAGCTCACTCATTCATCTCTTATCATCATTATCATCTTCTCACTTTGGCTCTCTCTCTCTCTCTCTTCTCTCTTTTCTCCTTCTCTTCAGTCTATTATTGTGATGATAAAGATGATGAGGTAAAAACTCACAGATGATCAACTATTGGTCAGAAAAATTCAAAGTCCACCTTAACTCCGCCTCAACGAAACCTATAGAATCAAGAATCATCTTCAATTGTTGATGATAAAAATGATGATATAAATGAGAAAAGAAAAGGTAAATTTATAAGTTACAACGCTGGACATCAAGATGAGGATAAAAGTGACCGGAAGTCTAAACAATAAACACTTCGATTTACGATTTTTTTTTCATTTCTTACCAAATTTTTACAAGGAACAGTTTTCCATTCAAAATGGAAGGCAAATTGAAACAATTAACTTTTCATTAGAAATCAATAATCAATGTTGATTTGCAATCTTAATCTTCACAACTGATTAAATTTGAATTTTCACTTGCACTTGATTAATGATTAGTAAATTGTCTTGAATAAAAAAGTTCAATCAAACAGCTAAACTCATCTCTATTTCTTAAATACTTTTTTATTCACTAATCATGTTCAACCATTAGTGTTGACCATTTATTTAAATTTACACAAATTTGATGATGAGGATGCTAAGAGGTTGATAGAGAGACAAGATGATGAAGGATGAAAGGAGTTGAAGATGAGAGTGGGAGAGTTTAGGTCAATTTAACAACTTTGCCTTCCTTTAAATGTGAAACTTTGATAACACTTTCAAACTGAATTTACTTAATCATCACCCTGATCATCCATTGAAAGTGATATGATTTTATCATTCACTTGATTATATTAAGATGCTGAAAGAAAAAAAAATTGATGCGGATCAAGATGAAGAGATTTTTTTACCTTTCGACAAGTTAAATGTTATCATGAAAGAGGAAACTTGTTCCTTGAAAAAGTTAAATATATTTAAATATTCCCACTCCCAGTTGATATTTGTCCTTTTCCCACTTTCCACTCTCTCTCTCTCTCCTACTATTTTCCACCTCTCATCATCATCATCATTAAAAGGTTTTGAATAAGAATCAAGGTTTACTTTTAATTCTCAATGGAGAGTTGAAGGTTTGAAGGAAAACATGAAATGGACATTAAAGTCCACTTTTGAATTCGATTTTTTTTTCTCTCACTTCGATAAAAAGTCCAAAACCTTTAATCATGTTTGTTATTTGTTCTGAGATAAAGTGATGATGAATGATGATGATGATGATGATAATATGGATGATAGACAACAAATATTACCTTTAAATATCTGAATATAAAAAAGTTACATTGGAAAAACCTTTTTCCAAATGATAATCATGATGAAAACATTGATATTCACTAGGAAATGATTAACTTTAAATTGTGTTGATGATTTAAAATGTTTCCGCCATCAATTTATTCATTTTGTTAACAAAATCAGGGGAAGAAAAAAAGTTTTTTTTTCTCAAAAAACTTCAGAACTTTTTTTTCTTTACTCGATTCGAACTAGAAAACTTTTACTTTTCGATTGAAAATCATCATGTTTATGTATTAAGATGAATTTTTGGAAGAGGGCAAATCAGAGTGGGGTGGGTATTTATATCTCGTCATCTACTAGACTTTGATATCGTCTTTTAACATAGGAAGTCCTTATATCCCCACAAGAGCCGGAAATTTTCAAGTGGAAATAGGAAACTGATTTCAAGATGAAGATGAAGATGATTAGTTTGAGGATCAATGATGATGGAGGTGATCAAGTGTAAAGAGACAAATGTCTAATAACATCATTAATAGTTGATAACAATTAGTAAACGATTGAGACATAGATTAATTGTTAATTTATATAATACTGGCTGATTGATTTGTCACATTGAAAACTTTTTGCATCAGAACAAAACTCATTGGAAAAATTAAAAAATGAATCAATTACATGTTAATGATGACAATCAAAAAGATGAGGATGCTACTTATGTATATAAATGGTACCATTTGAAATGACAAGTGATGAGGATGACGATCATCATCATCATCATCATTCTTAACACTGACCCAAAAAACCATTAATTATATTTAAATGACTTTTGAAAAGCTTTTGATTTTTTTTCATATCAATCTAATAATCATCTTTGCATCCTCATCATTTGCTCATCTCTTTGAACAAAAAAAATTATCCATCTCTATCTCTCTCACTATTACTTTTTTTAATAACAGTAATAATGATGATGAAGAAGATGAGAAGGATGATAAGCGCCATTTTTAATGTTAGGTTATCATTATTAATATTATTTACTTTGGCTTCTTCACATCGATTAAAGAGAGAGAGAGAGAGAGAGAGAGATGATGATGATGATGAGGATGAGAAGAAATGAAAAAGAGAGATGAAGATGCGAAGATGATGGAAAGGGTAACAAAAAGAAAGAGAAAGAGGTGAATGCCTTTAATTGAATTTAATGTCAACTCTATTTCTTTGTTATCCTATTTAGAATATACCAAGCATCCTCATCCAGATTCTTCCCCCTTCTCATCATCATTAGCATCATCTATAGTTAATTTTTTCTCTATCATTATTCTCATTCTCATCTTTTACTTTTTCATCTTCTTCTCATGATATTTACTCTGGTAATTCACTTGAAGACAAAAAAAAACACAACCTAAACTTTTGGATTCTCATCTACATCTTCATCATCATTATTATTATCATTTTCATCCTACTTTGCACCCCAATGAACACACAAAGATGAGGCTGATGATGATGATAAGAAAATAACATAAATGATAACTTCTCCCACCCCAACTTACCCAACCCTCTCCACCATAAACAATAATGATCAGGGCAAAAAAACTCCCACTTATTATCATTCCCTTTTCATTCATTCACTTTTTTTCATCTATTTTTTTTTCATATAACATGATAACTTTCAAATATCATCATCATTATCCTCATCACTTTTGTCATCTTCACCATCTTCATCATCTTACTTTCATGAATATATGTGTCCCATTCAAAGGCTTTTTTCATTATCATTCTCATCCTCATCATCTAATTTATTTCAATAATTTTCACCATGATCATTACTTTATATTAGTTAATTTACCTCCGACTTGAATCCTCATCTCTTACTCTCACCAAATCATCATCATCACCATGATTATTTATTTCAACCCTTTTAATATCATCATCCTTATCATCCTCATCCCCACCTCCCACTACCATTGAAACTATAACCAGCAATTCAATTGAATCTGATATTCAAACAATGGAAACATTTAATTTAATTTCACTTTTTTTTCAAATTATCATCATTACAATCAAAATTAATTTTAATATTGATCCATAATTGTAATTATCATAATTAGAATCCAGGTCACATTATAAGAGACCTGAAATTGTTCAACTAAATCAAAAATTGTTTAGTGTTTCTTGTTGATTAAGTTGATCAAGTTAATTAACTTAAAAAGACACAAAAACAATAATAATAAAATGCTCGAATCGATAATTAGTTCAACTAATCACGATTAATGGTAAATAATTAGATTAGAAGTCAGGGAAAAAAATTATTATCTGTTTGTTATTGAAAAAGAAAAGTTCTGGTTCATTTTTATCGATTAGAACTTTTTTTCTTCTCATTCGAATGAGAAAAAAAAAGTTTTTCTTTCCAATTTTCTAGTTTATTTTTATATCTCAGAACTTGATCAGAATCATCAATTAATTTGTTTCGGTGATTTGGGTGTGGTTAATCATCTTGACTAATCAAGACTATCAAAAAACCATAATCATGATAATCAAAGGGAAAGAAACTGGATTAAGAGTCACACCTATTTTATGTTCAAATCTAATCATGATTATTAATTTTATCATTAAATTGTTATCATCAAGGTTGATTATCATTAAAAACTAGTCATTGTTTATTTTATATATTCAATTTGATTGATAAATTGTAATCATGTGATCATCATCATCATCATCTTCATCTGTATCATTTACTTAAAAACAAATAATAACAATCAAATCATAAGAGTAATGTAATTATCATTAAACTTGATTAACTTGATCATCTTGAACAAACCAATGTAACAAATTGTTATTAGCAATTTAATCATTATTAACTTTATTATTTCATCACCAAAGTAGATGGAGCAATTTATTGATCACAATTAACTATATCATGTATTAAATTAAATATTTTTTTTTCCTAATATCATTGATGAGTCTTAGTCAGGCTATTGTAATAATTTAATAATTGTTATAACAATCAACATAATCATCATCATTAGTTATCATCATTCATTAATATGATTAAAAAAAACGTACAACTAATTGACACAGAAATTTTTAGTTTAGTACAAACCATTAATTAATATTGTGTCACAATTTAAAACAATCAAGTTAATCAAATATCTATTGATTGAAAAAGGTAAATGATAACAATTAACCTAATCAAGATGATCGCGCTCATTTCAAAAATGAAAACCATGTTAACACAAGTCCAGGTAAAAACTTTTCTCAACCAAAAAAATGTCCAAATAAATTATGACCATTGGATTGAGGTCATCATTACGATGACCTCGTTTTTTATCGCCACAAAGATATATTTGGACTTTTTTTCTAGGACTCTCATTGCGTTGTTTTCATGTCCAATGTGTAATATTTTCCCATAGAAAACAAAATTTAAATCGTTCTAATCTTAACTTTCACTTTCACAACCTTGGCACCTTTTCTGGTACATCGTCTTCACCATCTTTATCCTCATCTTCCTCATCTTCCTACTTCCTCTGTTGGGAAGATGGTGATGATGATGATGATGAGACAACAAACAACAACAACAACATTTGCATTAGTACAATATACCAATCCTATTATGATAGATTTTCATTTTCCTTTCTATTTCTTAACTTTCCTTATTTACCTTTACCATTAATAACTTTCACCTATGGATAAAAATAATTTCTATGGTTATAATAGAGACTATTGTTCATCTTCATCTCTTTGTGTGATTTACCTGCGGATGAAGAAGATGATTTTTCTCACTTTTCACTCTCTCTCTCTCTCTCTCTCTCTCTCTGGGTCAATATTTAGCACCACCAGATGCTGACCTCGATGTGCGAGCGAAAAACTTTCCGAAAAAAGTTTTTTCTCAACTTCGAGTTCTAAACAAACTGGTGAACCTTTTTTTGCTTCGCTCTTGATTATTACTTTTAATTATATCGAGATGATTCAATAATTACTTATGATCTTATTTAGATTGTGATTATTTACTTATTATCATTTATAATTGTGATTAATTGTTCAGTTGAAACAATTAGTTTTCTTGATTGTGATACATTGACTTTTGTTGTTTTCTCTTCTCTGTTGATTGTTGTTGATTGATTTTTCTTTTCAAGGTTAATTGTCAAGATAATTGTTTCATTTTCTTTTTTTGGTATCTAAACAATTAACTAATTGTGTTGCCACCTTTTACTCTTTATATTTACCTCTTTTTCATACTTGATTTAGTTGATAATTGCAAGTCGATTTAAACAATTAACTAACAATCACCATTGTCAAGGAAAAACTGTTTTCAATAATCTTGATTGTAAAACTAATTTCCATTGCTAAACAACTAATCACTTTTGATTAATTAATTTAGTTAGTTAGGTAAACAATTTGTTAATCATTTTCTTGATTGCAAGTTATTTATTATTTATAAATCATTAGAGTCACAAAATTAGACTAAATTGTCCTTGTTAATTGTATTATTTATCCAAACTAATTATGATTATTGTTATTGTTACACTTATTATTATAATAATATATAAATAAAATAATTAATATACAAACAATTAACATAATCATTATCATTGATCAAGTTGATTAATAAATAATTAAAACCCAATGCAATGATAACAGCTTCAGGTTAATTGTTACAATTAGACTGGAATTATGAAAAATTGATTAACAACTTTAACCGTAAGCAAATTGATTTAATGGTTTAAAGCTTTAATTATCATTATCATTATCATCATCATTGAAACTTAATCATAACAATTAAACATTTCAGTGATTAAAACACGTCCACAATTAAATTTCATCAAAGACCAAAGTTAATCAACTATTGGGAAAACTTTTCGTTATTATTGTTATGATTACAATCCGATGCAATTGTAATAATTACAATTAACGGTTTTCTTTTCTGCTCATCATAATCAGTGAAGCCATTAGTTAACCTTTAATTAACAATAAACACAATTAGATGACAACAACAATCAAGTAAAAACAAAACAAAAACTCAAACTATTTTCATGTTAATCATAATCAATGAGGAACCAAAAAATTAACATTAAATTCATTGATCCACAGCAATTACATTCAACAATTTAACTTATGTTTTCCGTTGCCGGGCAATACCGTGACCATTAAACTGACCATCATCATCATCATCATCATGTTAATTATTATCATAATCATTATCTTTATCATGGTAACTCTGAACTTTTCAGTTTCCAGAATTAACTTTTTTCACCCTCTCATTGCATTTGGTTCCGTTATTATTATTAAGGCGTCAACATGAAGATAAATGATGATTATCATCATCGACCTGATCATGATCAACATTAGGATCCATTTTAATCAAATTATCATTTTAATTAATTAGTTGAGTTAATGATTATGATGATGGGACCATGAGTGAAAAATTAGTCAATCTCCTAACGGTAACTATTTTTTTCGGTCATTTTTTTGTCTCTCTCTCTCTCTCTAATCCTCTTCCTCTATTTACAATTTAATAGGTTATTCAGTTAATTGTAATGATTATTATCATGATCATGATAATGTTTAATAATATTATTAATCGAAATGAATAATTAACTTTCATCAACGTCAATAAGATTTTATTTAAACGTCAGTGTTTACAAGGTTAAAGAATCAATCATTTGGTAAACAATTAGTTAATTATTATAATTGTAAATGTAATTATTTTCCCGTTCAATTGTATAATTAATCAGGTAATTTAAATCAATTTTGTTTTCTTTACAATTTTATCAGTCAACAAATTCGTGAGTTTGTTTTGTATCTCAAGAGATGGCGCTCGATGTTGATTACATTCATTATCTTAATTTTGTTGACTCATTTTCATAATTAATTGATTGTTGATCAATTTAAATGTACTTAGATTGTAAGATTGTAATTTTCAGTACCTTAATTGTTAGTTAATTATCGTTTAGGTCTAAAAAACACAATACTAAATAAGTTTAACTACATCAAATCAGAGATAATGAAAGTTAATCAAAAACAGTAGCAATTGGTTAATTCAGTTGATTATCCAACTGTGGGAGTTGTTAATTAATCAGTTTGTAATTAAATTGTTAGGAAAACAAAATAAACATTGTCTCTAATTGTTAGGAATATATTTATTGTATTGATTAAAAGGGAAAGGAAATCAAAAGATTGATTAAATTATCATCGTTAAGGTGATTAAGTCTCTGATTGTAATGACAATTTTAGTAAATTGTTTTATTTGTTATCGTAATCATTTAATTATTATCATCAGGCCACTTCTTAATAATTTGTGTTGCAATTAATTAATATATATGTTTAGAGTTGATTAGTTAATGTTACAATTAATAATCAATGTTATCAACAATCAACTAATATAATTATTATCTCTTTCAAGGTTAATTTATCTTTCTTCATTTATTGTATTATTATAATCAACATGCAATAGACACAATTAAGGTAACATAATTTAATCATGTGCTTCCAACAATCAAGTTAACTGGATTAGCTAACTAAACGATCAACGAATTAGCAACAATTAGATGATATTTTAATCAACTGCCTATGAAAATGTTGCAATTTGATTGGAAACTTGTTAAATTAATTGATAGATTTTAATTGTTTAATCAACATTAGTTGATGATGATGATGATTATCATCTTAATCATGATCTTAAGACAATCACAATTTAAAGGAAAATCATTTAATTGTTGTTGATAGTTGGCAAGAAACAAAGGTTGATATTTACGGTAACAATTAAGAGAATCAACAATTTAATGATTACTATTATCAAGCACAAACAATTGAAATCCAACTCATCACAATCAACTAATTGTAAATAGTTAATTCTAATAATTACAAGGTAACAAAATAAAATAAAATCTTCAACAACCAGAAAACCAGAAAAATTAATTTCTCATTCTCAACACAATTTACAAATTGTAAACAATTAACTATCATTAATCATAAACATTGATTATCAACTATTTTCAATCAAGTTGGTGTTAATTGTTGATTAACTAAAATCCAATGATTGTCAACAATTTGCTATCATAAACTTGTTACAATTAACTTTCCCTTTTCTGTGAGCTGTTATTGATTGTTACAATTTAACTAATTTAATCATCTACAATTAGAGAAAATAAATAAATTCTTAATAATTAGCAATTAAAATTGGAAACAATTAGATAACACAATTAATAAAATCTTCATCACGATTTGATAATAAAGAAAAAGGTGTTTTCGATTATTGTTAATTGTTGATTGTTGATTGTTGTTAATTTCTTGATGATTAACAAATCATTAATATCTCACAACAACAACATCTAATCACAATTAAAGTAAATTTAAATATCTTATTGGAAATTAATTGGATTCAACATCATCAGCTGACGGAAACGGAAATGACACAAACTTTTTGATAATATTTTAATTGTTACAATTAACAGTTAATCAGTAGTAGTAACAAGTTCATTAAACAAGTTCAAGGACAATTAAAGTTTTTTAACTTTTTATTAATTGTCTTTTAATCTGACTGATTAAACCTCAATTGATTGTAATAATTTGTTAGTTTTGGCTAATTGTTAATTAATTGTTGAAATGATAACGATGTTGATTACTATTTGATTGATTGATTGGGTTAACAATTAAATATCTATCTATTGATAATAGGTAATGATTATTACAATAAACAATAATTAAAGGTAAATAATTATTTATTAATTTACATTTGATTGTTAATCCTGATTGTAAATTAAACATTCAAATGATTGTCTGTTAATTGTTGTATTTTTGATTGTTTGCTTGTTGTTGATTGTATTGGATTAGTTTAATTTAGTTCCTTGAAAAAAAAAGTTATTTATTTATGCAAACATATTAATAACAACCAACAAGGAAATTAAATCAATCCATCAACTAATTTGATTTTAATCAACACAATTAGTTCATCATAATTATCATTAGATTTTCATTTCATCAAGACAAAGGGGAAAAACGTCAACAATTAAATTTGATTTAGTTGTACTTGTAATGTATTCACCCAGTTAGAGATTTTAATTGTTGAGAATGAGATAGTTTCTGATGATTAATCAATTAGAATGTGATTAAATCCTAATCATTTACTATTCAAATCTACAATTGAATGTCAGAATCATAAAAAAACTCCTTTAATTATGTTTAATTGTGATAATCAAATTTGTTAAAATCAAAGTAAATCTAATTGAATAATAACTAAACAATTAAGGTTAAAGCATTAAAGATAATTAAAAACGGTAGTTACTGATTAAGGTTTTTAATTGATAACAATTAATACAATGAATCAACTGTTGAGAATTAACTTAAATAACTCCTTCACAATTAACTAATTTCCAGTAATTTAATGTGTAAACAATGATTGATCATTGGTTGATTAAAGATAAACTAAAACAATTAAACAAAATTGTGATGAGAAATTATTATTAATACATCATGGAATCAACAATTGGTGCCTAATGATCAACTAATTGTTACTTGATTGTATAAGAATTAGTAAATTGTTGTTATCAATGTAATGAATGTAAAAAAAAAAGTTTAATATCAAAATGATTAGTTGATCAATAATTTAGGTCGATATTGTTTACCTTAAATTGTTTACAATCAATAATTATTTATATTATTTGTTATGATTAGATGATTGTTTATACAGGATGTTTAATTATATTAAATGGTTTCACTGATTGTTACAATTAACTCCCTGTTGAAATTTTCATTTCATGAAGCAAAATCCTAATTATTTGTTCAGATGCTCATCAAGTGATTAAAAAGAGGAACCGGATCAGGAAGTGGGTGGTAAATTGATTCCAACAATCAAGATGAAAGTAAAATTGTTAAGATTTATCAACTAAATTAACTAATCATCAAAATCGTTACCAATTAACAGTCAATTTGAGTTATTGTCCAGTTAATTTGAAGCTTTTGATTACGATCATCCTAATTGTGATTAAGTAACTCTAGTCAATTGTAATATATGAATAATAATGATTTTTCCAGTTAATCTACTGATTATAATTGTTAATTTCTAATTGTTTCTAATCTAATCAATGACTAAATATAAATCAAATACAAAAAAAGTGTGCGAGTGATTAATTGTTGCAACTGAATTAACTTACTGGATTTAATACAATTTTTTTGCTGATAAAACGGTTAATCTTGATTGAATAGCAAAATAATAACAATAATCAATAATGTTAATTGTAACAATCAGTCAGAAGATTGACTTTCATTTATACTTGTAAATAGTAAAATATTGAATGATTAACTTTGATTACCCAACAAACAATCAGTAAATCACAATAATACTAATCAAATCAATCAACCCTTGGCAAATCAACTCCTACAACAATTAAATCATCGCCAGAATAAAAAAAAACAAACTTAAGATAATATTGTAAAATTAATATGCTCACAATTAGTGAACTTGTATTGTCAAGTCAATTAAAATTTTGGTACAATTTCAATAAGATAATTGAATATTTATCCTCTTCCAATAATTTGTTTACTTAATCTAAATTAAAACTCACAATTAACAAAAAATGATGAGTTTTTTTTCTGGTTCAAAACCAGAATCATGATCAGTGTTTCATCAAGTAACCAGCAACCAGAATTTCTGGTCTAGACTCAACCAGAATTCATAAAGATGAGGATGATAATATAAATAAACATCATCTTCTCAAATAAATATAAACACACACAAAGAGAGAGAGAGAGAGAGAGAATCTAATCAAATGATTGTTCACAATTAACTAATTAATTTTCTCAAGACAATCAATGAATGAGGTTGATGGTGGACAGTGGGCATTGGGAGGAGGGAAAGTTTAATAATGAAAGGATTGTAGTTACCATACAATTTAACCATTAATATGTTTACCTGTTTATTATTGATTTGAAATGATGATAAAATAAACAATTTAATCAACTAACCATTAACTATTAACTATCAACTATCATAAATTAACAAGGTAAAAGAGGAAGAAGTTGTAATAATATTGGAATAGCAAAAAAAAACTTATATTTCCTTTGGAAGTTTTTTTTTCTCTGTCTTTTTTTACCTGAGTTTTTTTCTTCGTGTTATCATCTCTGTATTTTTTTTTATTATTATTAACAATCAACTAATCATGATGGATAATTATTAAATGCTTGTTTATTAGACAAACATTAAGAGTAATAACAATAAAATTAAAAGTAACTGTTAACAATCAACAATATTAAAAAGGTTGGAAACTTTTGTTGTTGTTGTTCAGATTCAGAATATAATAATAATTGTTGAAAAGTATCAACAATTTATTCATATGAAAGTTAATTGTTTATCCTTGAGAGATTAAAAATAATCAAATTAAGAATAAACAATTTAACAAGTTAAACATAATCAAAAGTTAAACGATAAACAATTTAAATGGTAACTTTTACTTTGGTGTAACAATTATAGTTAATTGTTGTTGTGATGAACAAAATTCAAAAACAATCGTTTGAATTAGGATAATTTTAATTGTTAAGGTGATCATTTTTCTAAATTATCATCATAATCAAATCCTTCAACAATTAGTAAATCAAAATAATTTAGAAAAGAAAATGGGAAAGTAAACTCTTTTTTGTTATTCTCATCGAATTTGTTTTTTGTCCCTAAATAAGAAAAGAAAAAAGTTCTAATCAAAGTTGTGAGTTGACCCAATCGACCGGTTTGGGTCAATGGATTAGATTATCGATCAAGATGATTAGCTTAATATTTTCGTAAGTTGATTAAGTTGATTAGTTGAATTAAAAGGAATCAACAAAGTTGCACTTTTAGCTTTTAGAATCCTTGAGTTAACCTTGAAAACGCATTTACCACGTAGTTGTAAAGTAAACTGTAAGTCTCCTTGAGAGTTTGTAATCTCACTCATTCAGTCACTCACTCAATCAACAAATTATTATTATAAACATCACAATCAACAAACAATTTACAATCAACAAGTAAAAAAGCAAAACAAAATTACAATCAAAGCAAAGGAAAAAAACTTTCAATACTTTTCCAACGACAGCAAACAAAACACAAACTTGTCAATTAATTGATTCCATTGCAATTAAATTATCATTTAACTGCAACAATAAACCTCCAATAATCGGACAATTAAAGATTTCAAAAAATCTAATCAGCTGATGATGAAATAAACATCAAACATGATGATTATGATACTAATTATATGGTTAAAATTACTTCATTATAAAGGCAAAGAATTGATCATATAATTGTTGATTTTTATATGATGATCATGATGATGATTATCATCATCTTGAAGGACACTGACTAGACTCTCATCACTTACATAATCATCTTCATCTTCATCTTCATCATCTTCAATTTTCTTGTTTTGTTTCAATTCTGAATTTATTTTTCCACTAATTGTCATTGTCTTTCATTGGGATGATTTTTACAACAATTCTGATGATTATCATGATCAATCTGGTTTCTATTAATTTATTCACATGCATGATAATTGTTGATTGTTTTAATTTAGTTTGATTACTTTTAATTGAGTTCAGTTTAATCTAATACTTTCAATACACTAATTCAATTTGTTGCCTTAGTATTTTGTACGTCACAATAATAATCAGAAACATTGTTACTTTTTTTGCTAATGTTGTTGTGTTATTGTTGTTTCCTCAATCAAATTAAAATACATTTATAATCATGATTGTTACTATTATGATGATGATGGTGATGAATAAAGTTTGTCATCATCAAATCATCATCATAATCAACAATTTTATAACAAAAATATAACTTAATCAATTCA
Source organism: Panonychus citri (assembly GCF_014898815.1). Classification (NCBI taxonomy): domain Eukaryota; kingdom Metazoa; phylum Arthropoda; class Arachnida; order Trombidiformes; family Tetranychidae; genus Panonychus; species Panonychus citri. Next base: position 140,204 of record NW_026515542.1, on the reverse strand, counting down.
GAAGCAGGAAAAAAAAGTTGTTTAAAAAAACAACTCAAAAATATGAGCAAAAAATTAGAGTCAACGAAATGATATATAATCAAAACGATATTGTAAATAAATTAATCAGATCACAATCAATTGAAATCAATAGATCATAATGATGATAAAAGAGAGAGAGAGAGAGAGAGAGAGAGAGAGAGAGTCGATTGGTGATGATAAAAAAAAGATCATGTCAATCAGCTGATCAGTTCTGTTTACCGGTGAATTGAAAACGAAACCAGGAAAATATAATCAAAGATCAAGTTATCATGTAGATCAGATGAAGATAGAGATTAAGAATCAGTGATAATCAAAGATGATGATGATGATGATGATTTCAAGATGATAAATATAAGTTGACAAGGTAAATTTTGATTGTAATCAACTGATAAATCAACTTAGCTAATCAACGCCGGTTTACGGTTCAAGGTTAATTGTTGTTTTTACTATTAGATTTTTTTTATATACACTTTTTATATCCTATCAAGGACATTAACGACCAAGTACCTAGAAAAATAGTGAGCTGATGATGATGAAAATAACTAAGAGTGAGAGAGTGAGAGAGAGAAAGTCTCTCTTTTGTTATACAATGTAATTTTTGATTCTCATCATCATCATCATCATCGTCATCTTTCATCTCCAATGTTTGCTATTGGTAAACATACACAGTTTCAATAACAACAACAACAACAACACACACTCATCAATATCCACCATCAACATCATCAATAAAGTTTCCAAGCAACAATACTAACAATCAACAATCAACAATCAACATAATCATTACAATTAGATTTACTTGGAATAGCAAACCTGGGATGACAATTGCAAATTGTAATGGTAACAACAATCAACAACAACAAATGATAATTAGTTTTTTTCCTAATGTTATGTTACTGTTGTTATTATTATTTGGTGTTAACACTGTTACCTGATGATGATGATGATGTTGATTGTTGTTACCTGATTGTTATCAATGAATTTATATTAAAATAATAATATAACAATAATATTAATGACAATGGTTGTTGATTAAGTTGTTGTTGTTGGTGGTGGTGGTGGTGATGATGATACTATTATATTAATAAGTCTTCATCTTGTTATTTGGTGTTGTTGGAAACAGATTATGATTATAATTGTAATGATAATGATGAGAAACAATTAACAATCAACAGACCATATCAATCATATTAGTTATTAACTACAATCAGTAAACAAATAAACATTTTGTTTCAGATCCCTGAGGTTGATTAATTCAAAATCACACGCCATTAGTTTTAATCATTCAAGGTTGATTTAATTTTTTGCTTTCATCTTAATCAAAACAACAACAACATTAACCAGATTTAATCATATTTAATTAACTCTCTCTGGATCATTTTATATTTATTGATTAATTGTTATTGTTGTTGTTGTTGTTTTCTGTTCATTATTATTAATTGTCTCATTAATTGTTTGTAGTTATTAATTTCTATCATCACGTGATTTAAATCCAATTCAATTTAATTCAGTTATTTACCTTTGAAAATCCTCCTTGTTGATTGATTGTAAGTTAATCCAATTGATGATTATGATTTTTTTTTTTACTTTTTGATTAGTCCGACAAATGATTGAGATATGATGAGTGTTTTAATTATACAATTAGAACTTAATTTGACTAGATTGTCAATAGATTTAATAACGAAAAACTTTTATCAATGGAACAATTTAACAAAAATTAAAACAATTAAGATGATTGTTGAAGATGATTTTTATATAAGTCAATGATTTAAATGATATAATTGTTGATAAGTGATGAAACTAATTGATTCACATTGAAAAGGGAAAAAAATATTCAACATATGAGTTTGTTTTTGTTGTTGTTGTTGTTGTTGTTTTTGTCTATGTGATTATGATGGTAATGTTTGAGAGAGTGAGAGTGAGTGAGAAAGAGTGAGAATGAGTGAGTAAGATGATGAGATGGTGAGATGATGAGATGATGATAAAAAAAAAGTGGGAGTGAAACTTGGTTACCGTGTTGCCTGATTGATGTTTTTTGTTTACTTGTTAATACTTGTATATTAAAGCAAAGTGTGGGCAATGTACAGATCAATGAGTGAGTTAGAGTGAGTGAGTGAGTGAGAGAGAGTAAATGAGTGAGCCTATGATAATAATGATTATGATGACGATGGAAAGGGAAAGAAAGAGGAAAAAGACAAGAGATGATAACAAAAAAAGTGAGAAGAACGAGAAGAAAACTCTGAATATGTGTGATGCGGTTTTTGTCTCCATGAGTGATGAGAATGATGGAGAAGATGAAGAGATGAAGAGATGCCTCCTCCCTTTTACCACCCTCTCTTCTTATCATCTTCTTCTTCTTCTTCTCTCTCTCCATCATCATCTTTCTCATCAAAGATAATCATAATTACGTAACTAGATGATTCTCTTTCGACTTTTTGGTTTTCTCTCACTCGATTATCTTCCATCCCCTGTCTATTTCATCTTCTTCTTTGGTTACATTTGTTATTTTTGTTTACTCTTTTCTCTCTTTCTAAACATTTTCTCTTTCTTTTCTTTCCATCATGAAGATGACCTTGAACTCCCTTTTACTTATCTTCCAAAGAGCTCAGAATCTCAATTCTCTTTCTTCTTCTCTTCTTCTTCTTCTTATCCTCATGTAAATAACAACAACAAGATAATTGAATCTCTTGATAATTTGATTTCTTTTTTTTCTCTTAATCATCAACTATCAATACTTGATTTCCTTTTCCCTTTTCATTTCGATGCTTTAATTATCATCATCATTATGATTGGAATTGTTTAATGTTTGATTATGTTTCCATATTAATTGTTGTTGTTGTTTCTGTTGCTAGTTGATCGTTATCCAGACTTTTGCTGTTGTTGTTCAGTAATGATTAAGGTTTTTTTTTTCATCGTCATCAACAACAACAACAACAATACACAATAAACAGGATACGATGATGATAATGATGATGATGAGGGAAATCAATTGAAGGGAAAAGTAAATGGCAATAATCAACTAACTTAAAGTAAACAAAAAAATCTTAACTGTCTTGGAGCTCCATCTGGTGGTGACAATTAACAACTCTCGAACTTTGGATCAAAATTTTTTTCTAATGTTTTGTTTGACAATTATTCTTATTATTATTTTAACCTACTAATGGTTTTATTTAAGTAGACGATTCTTAATTGGGATTTCTAGTTGTGTGCACGAATCTGAAGAGCTCATTACACACCCGAAGTTCAGATCGGGAAACTACTTGAATATCTCTCAGGTTGTAGCTCTATCTATTGGTGACTATTAACAACTCTCGAATTTTTTTTCGAAGTTTTCGGACAAATTCTAGAATATTATAAACATTACATTTCGAAATTTTCCCAATAAATTTGATATGAAAGAACAAATTATATTCCATCTAATAATAATAATCTTAATAGGAAAATGATTTGAATGAATTGTAACAATTTAGTTAATTGCAATTAGAAACGTGAGATGGCGATTGGATCATATGAATTATATTTTATCGAAAAATAAATTGTCATTAAATAGTAACTATGGTTGTCTCATTTTTCACAATTAATATTGATACAAATTTTAAAATTCCAAAGTCTCAGTAATTTATTAATTATCAGGATTCTTATTTTGATTTGGTAACAATTTAGTTAACTGATTCCTGTATAAGAACTGGTTTAAAAATTGAACTTACTGATTGGGATAAATATCAATATCCATAATTGATTGTAAGTGATTAAACCAATTTGATTAGTTGAATTTGATGAAATAATTTCTAATTAAATTGAAAATCTATCAGCAATTAGATTAAACTTCAACTTTGAGTTGAGACAATTAAAGAAAATATAATCTAATTGTATATATAAGTTAATTATTGTTAAGTTTGAGGTTAATGATTTACATTTAATTACTGTCAATGTTTTAATTGTCAACAATGAAAAATTTAAAAACCATTAAATAAGATGAAATAATGAGATAAAATTAATTATCATTGAACTAATTCAATAACAATCAATTAACTAATTGTTGATATGATTTTTTTTGCTTTTCAACTACTTGTTTTGATTGTGATTAGATTAACATGTCAATATTGTTAAGATTATGTTTATTGGTTAATTGTAACAATCAGTTTAATCAATGAAGATAATTGTTCAATTTTGTTATCATTTGATTTCTGGTTAATTTTTCCTGGTTGGTTTTGTTTTCACATTTAATTGTTACAATTAAAGTAACAACATCGGTCACTAACTAATCAGTTTCATTTGTTATTTTGATCGATTAGATGAAAATATTATTATTACAATTAACTTGATTAGCTAAGACTTGATTTATCAATCTTTTGATTGTTTAATAATAAATGTTTTTCTGACCCAAAGAAATAACAATTTAATAAATAACTCAGCAATTTACAAATTGTTGAGTGTAAATTTTACTGTGTGAGTGTTGATTGTGCTGTTGATTGTTGTTAAATTGTTGATTAGCTTCATTGATCTTTTCGGTCAACCATTTTCATGGCCTCTCAATTATTAGTTAGCAAATTAAATTTAATTTTGTTAATCAAGAAAAATATTTTTCCATCAAATCTCATTGAAAGAGAGTCACAATTGATTAACCATTGAAACTTTAATTGTTTTCTTAATTGTAACCACTGGGTTGATCAACATTAACAATTAATTATTTTCATCAATTTGGATCTGGAAAAATTAAATCTATTCAAGTATAAAAAGTTAATTGTTGATTAAATTGAACAAATCAAATGAGTTGGTCAAGATTTTTTTTCTTTGTGATTTAACAAAAAGTTTTTTTTTCTGATCAACAATTAACTAATTGGATTATGCTGATTTCGTTATCAATAACGGATTATTGATGATTGGATATATATTTATGATAATTAATTAATTGTCAACGAAGCGAAAAGTAATTTAAATGTTACAATTAATTTTCTGACCTGTAAATCAAACTTTTTTTTTTTGATTGTGATTAACTTTTAATCCAGTTATCTATTTTTTCATCGTCATTATTATTGTTGTTAAATCATAACATGCAAATGTTGATTAACTTTTTAATTATTGAGAATTAGAATTAAAAATTAATGATAATTAAAAAATCGTAAATCAACAATTTGATTCACATTCATTGTCAACAATTTAAGGTTGAGGTTAAGTAGAAACTTTTTAATTGTCAACATTATCATTAATCATAATGATTTATTTATAATAATTAGTCCAAATTTCATTTTTCTGTTGATCAGCAAATCAACAATTAACAAATTTTAAATTCTCATCACTTTTTTTGTGGTTTTTTAACAGTTAATTGTTACTAATTAATCATTTTGATCTTGACAGTGAAAAAAAAGTTATGGGAAAAAACTGAAACCACAATTTAAAAATGATCATCAACAATTAAGGTGAAAAAGTTATTACTGAATTAAGTTGATTGATATAATAAATAATTTTCTCATATTAACTAGACTATATTTGTATTAACTGTTCAAATAATAAATTGAACAATTAACAAAGCTTAACAATTAAAAAGTGTAAAATTTAAGGTTAACAAATTGATTGTATGGTTGAAGGAATCACAACTAATAGACTTGTTATTATAATCAGTTGATTGTTCATCAATTGCTGTAGATACAATTAATTCAAGGTGACATATTAAATCATCCAATTGTCCAGTAATCAAATCAAATTGTAGACTAATTTACATTTATAGTAATTAAAAAGAGGGGAAAATGAGTTTGACCGGAAAGTTGTTAGGGTCAATATTGGCTTGATGAAGATGTTAATTACTGTTGTTGTTGTTGTTGTTTACATTGTATTAATCTGTTGATTATTAATTGTTAGCTGGTTAGATTTAATGTATTGATAATAATAACGATAATTAGAAAGATTAATTAACCATAATCATTATGATTATATACATGATGGAGAGAGTGAGTCGCCATTAGAGTTGAAAGATATTATTTGGCCAGTGAACATGAAAATTGAGATCAGGTAGAAACAGAAAACAAGTAATTCAGTAATAAACCAAGTATTAAATGGCGATAATAAGTATTACCAATTAACATCAATATAATGGCGATAATTATAACAATTAACAATAATAATAATTCAGGAGAAGGTCCAATTGTCCAATAATAATAAGAGAGAGAAAACAAATGAGATATTTTCAATTGCAATTCGGATAATATGTAAATCTAACTGATTTACCTTCGTATTTATATTGTTAATTGTATCAAAAATTACGACGATGAGGACAGAGTGTTGATGCTAATCAACCAACCATTCAGTCTCAACAATTTATTATCGCTGAAATTGGCCGATAATTAAAGATAATTGTAATTTAATCACTTATAAGATGGTAATCAAAATGTAAACAGAAGCAAAAAAATTCGAGCCCACGAAAAATTACTCAACAAGTGGATTAAAAGTATTAATAACGAATTGGATTAACTAATTGTAGTGGTTAAGAATTGTGGTGACATCTCGTTCAATTGTTATGTATATTCAACATTCTTAATCAACGTAACAATTAGCAAGAGGAAAAGAGATGAAGAAAAAAAAACTTCAACAATTAATCAAGAAATTAAAGTTGATTGAATGAAAATTTCGAGGGAAAAAAACTCAGGGATAATTGACTAATTACGAGAATTATATTATCATTGCCTTGACCAAGAAGAAATTTATTTTAATCCAATTTAAATTGAGAGAAGAAAAAAAATCAACAATTTGATAGATTTATCAAAAAGTGATTATTATATTACAATAAACAATTTAATTGTCGATTAGATAATGATAACTTAAACTCAATTTAATTTGATATTAGAAATTATCTCGCTTCGTATTTAATATTAACATGTTACTCTTATTGTCTGATTAATGTGATTAGTTTATTATTATTGGAATTACAGTTATTTATTATTCCAACAATTAACTGGACAATTAAAGCTTGAAGGGTAAGTAGATTATGAATTAGTTTTGAAATGTTCAATTGGGATAATGTTAGTAATAGATTCAAATGTTTACCTTTAAACTTTTTTCTATGTGTCTATGCTGAACCATTTTACTTGTTGAAATGTCTTAATTTACTAATTAAGATAGTTAATTGTAGTGTAAAGATCAACATCAGTTCCCACCCTCCACTCGCCACCACCACGATCATGATCAACATGACAATTTCCTCCTCCTCCTACAACTACTGTTGGTTACTACCTGTTAACCTTTACCTTTAAACTAATCATATGTTCAACTTTTACTACCGTTGATTGTGATGATGATGATGATGATGATGATGATGTTAAATAATTTTTGACCTGAGGGAGTGAAAAAGTGAAAGTGTGATAATATATTGGAGTATATGTTGTTTAAGATGAGGGAGAAAGAGTGAGAAATAATTTGGTCTAATCTTGATTATCGTCAACTTTTGGACATTTGGTATAAAAACTGAATCGAATCCATTCAAATTCATCAGTTAATCAAATCACCTCGAAAGTTAGTGTTTAACAATCAACTAATCCACTAAGTCAACTAATCTAAACCTTGTGCTCTCCATATTAATATTTACCGTTATTCACTTGGAATCATAATAATTTAAATAATCTAATAATGTGTGGAATCATTTTCAAGGTAAATTTTAAAATTTACTCTAATTGTCTTTAAATTGTGTTGGATATTTAAATTTGATTGATAAATTTTTCTACATTTTTCCCCTAAATTGTTAGGCTGTTTTATGTTTCGGTGTCCTCGCTATCGTAGCAAATGCCACTGGACATGGTGGACATAGTAACACTCATAGGAAACAAGATGTAAGCTAATAACTTAGTTTGACTAATTAACCGTTAATTGGTAATTGATTTTGTATCGTTTATCAGGCTTGGGGTAATTATGAATTCGGTTATGATATAACTGACCCATGGGGTGCTAAAAATTATCGAAAGGAGTCCGGTGATGGTTGGGGTAATAAGTGGGGCTCATATGGTATCCGTGATTCTGATGGACGTTTAAGAATCGTTGAGTATGTTGCCGATGGCAATGGTTTCCGTGCTAAGATCAAAACTAACGAACCCGGAACTACAAACAAAGATTCAGCCGCTGCCATTTACAATGGACCAGATCATCATGGTCACAGTCACAGTTTAGTTAAATCAGGTTCGATTGCACCTCAATTCAATCATCATGGTCCATCATCTCATAAACATGAAGGTAAACATCATGACGATGGTCACTATGGACATGGTGGTTACGATAAGGTTCATCATGGACCAATTGTCCATCATGGAGGTGATAATTATGGTCATCATGATGGTGGACATGATGCTTGGTCACATGAATACAAACATGTTCCAGGTAAGATTTTTAATTGTCACTAATTGTCAATGAAAATTTTTTAATTTTCCATCTTGATTTTCATTTATTAGTTTCATATAAACACAAAGAGATTGACCATTACCCTGTCCATCATCATGAACCTTCACACCATGAATCTGGTTGGGGTTCATCAGCTGATCATCATGGTTACGATTCTGGTTATGGTGGTGGAGATTTAGCCGGATATGGAAATCACTATTCACTTAGATACCTTCATCATAAGTAGATTACAATCAAAGCAATTTGACCAACGATGAGAATTGATTAACATGACAAATAACAATCAATGGTCAATAATCAAATATATGATTAACAATAATTGGGGAAAAGGTGTTAGAAAACAAGTGAATCGTTTTAATTGGATCAATTAAAACGAAAGCGAAATCATCATAAAGAATCAATCATTTATGGTTGATTGATTTAAATTGTTACTGCCATTGAATAATTACTCAATCAACCATTGAGATACTTTCACTTTTCATCAACACGATACAGTTAATCACTGTTAACACTAATCGTCTAATCATTTGGAGCAATCAATGGATACAATTAAATGTTCAAAATATGTAATACTTTGGATAAGGAATTGACAGTTGACATTGTTGATTGTTGATCGTTGATTGTTAATCATTATTTGTTATTACTTGTTGATTGTTTATTTCCTTTCTCTCTCTCAACTAAACTTCTTGTAAATTATTGTATTAATTGAAAACTTCCTGATTCAATTGTAACAAATTGTTTCAACAAATCATTGATTATGTTACCTAATTACCTGTTCACCATTTAAATTGTAAACATTTAGAATCAGTTTATCATCAATCCTTAATTGTCATCGAAAATCCTAAATCATCATCATTTCATTTAGTTAACCAAAATTAAACTTATTCACCAATTTTAATTGTAATAATTAACAATCAAAATGGCTACTCTAATTAACTGTATAAATAATATCGTGATTGTTTAGATTAACAACTTATTCTGATCACAATTAAATTCAATTGTTTTGTATTCTCTTTAAAAAAAACAATCAACTCACAATTCAAGTTTTTCGCCATCAACAATTAGTTAACAATTTAATTCAGTTTTAATTTTATCGTAGTTGATAAAAATCAGTGATTCTAAATTGTGATTAAACTTTTGTTATCATCAAATGATTATTCAAATAGTAATAATCATAGATTAATATAATTTGATTAACTGAATAATAACAATTTATAAATTGTTGAGAATGAACAAAAAAAACAAATATACTAATCACGATTCCATCAACAATCAATCAGTTAATTGTAATCATGTAGATTTGATGATAACCCTTGTTTCCTATGTGATTAAATTGTGATCACGATTTTGTCTTATTGAAGGTCAACAATTTAATCTGAATGATATTTGAAACAATTAATTAATAGATTAACTTTTCCAGGCCTTAATTGTTTTCGTTTTTTTTTTATTTTTAACCTTTAATTGTTTAAAAGATAAAAATAAATTTGATTTAATTAAATTGTTATAGTTAAGGTAAATTAGATAATAATAATAGATATTAATTCGTGGGGTTGATTAATTGTTTTCTTTTAGTAAGGTTAAATTGAACAATTTAGCTTCTTCATCATGATTAATTTTGCTAATTATGATTAATTATCTTTACAAACAAAATGTTCATGTTGTAAAAGTTTTCCAAATCATTAGAATCATGTTAATTGTGATCATGGTTTTAATTGTATGGAAATAGATTGGTTCTAATTTTTCAGGCCCAACCTGATTGTTAATTAATTGTAACAGTTAATTGTTATCATCCTAAACATTTGATTGTTTTGTTTTGTTTTCAAACATTAATATTAGAGTTTTTAAGTTTACTCTTAATTGTTGCTTGATAATGTTTTTAGTTTTCAAGATTAACAGTTAGGATTTGATTAGTAGAATGATTTAACAAATTGTTGCAGTTTAACAGTCTTAATTGTGAGTGGGTGAGTTGATTGTAGTTGATGAAACAGTAGGGAACTTTTTTCTTCGCAATGGTCAAGATTAACTAATTAACAGTTGAATTGTGGTCTTTGGTTATCAAGTTGATTGATTTGATGATTTTAGATTAATTATCGTGTTCAACTCGTCTAAATAAATTTTTTGGTTAATTAGATGGATTAACGATAATATTGGAATTAGATTCGGTGTAGAGAAACCTTGAAATTCATATGTGTGTGTGTGTGTTCAATTAATCAACTAAATTAAGGATTGGGTTTATGGTTGGATTGAATTATTAATAGTTATGAGTTGGGGTTTTAATTGCTTGGCAAAGGTTGTTGTAGTTTTATAATTACGAGATTAGCAATTTAAATGAGATTCACTTTTTTTGGTTGCAACTTGATTGTCATGAAACTTTCAGCCATTTAAATTGTTAATTGATTAGTGGTGGAAATGTAAACTGTTAGTTGATTGATGTGTAAGTTACATAGTGTAACCAAAGAGTTAATTGCAAGTAATGTGATCCTTGATTGTTGTTTGTTATGTCAGTCGAAATTATTTGATTATTTAACCAAGAGATTGAAAACTGGAAAAGAAAAGAAAAAGATGAGAGATAATATAAAATCAGATTATTCTATTATCAGATTAATTATTATGAAGAGGATGAAAATTGAACCAGTGTGATTGTACTTTTCTTTTTTTTACCGTTAATTAAAATAAAGTTGATTTGATTCTTTGTTTCCTCCTGAGAAGAGTCAAGTCAAGTTGGTGAGAAATGTTCATAAAAGATTCTCAAACCAATTAAGATTTCCAATACATGTATTTATATTGTTTCCAAATTGTTGTTGTACTTTATGAACTTAACATGATTAAATTGTCGGTGGTTAATGTATATTATTTAAACCTTATCATGGCCATTAGTTAACTCGTTTCTCTCCGTTGATGCATTCCAAAGGTTTTCTTTAAGTAATTCCTTTTAAGCGTTAATAATATTGCCCATTTTTTTCACCTTTTTCTTCAAGTATCATTATTGTGATGGTGAAAGAAAAAAACACCCAATAAGAGATAGTGGAAACAAGTTGAGATGCTGAGATTGATGCAAAGGATCATGTTGATAACAATAAACATACCGATGCTAGAGGAGAGAAGAAGAAGAAGAAGATTTAGAAGATTATATATAATAAAAATAGAAAAAAAAGAATAAAAAAAGGTAAATGATGAAGGAAGAGAGATTTTGATCATCAGAAAAGAATAGAAAAAAAGAGAAAGAGATAGGAGAAAATAACCAACCTTTCGGTTATTTTTCCCTCTTAATTTGATTTACCTAATAGGCATCACCTCCACCACCACAAATTCAACAGCCAACTATTGATGAATAATCAGAATTGAATAACAACAAGATATAAAGGGAATTTGATGAAGAAGAAGAAAAAAACGATGTCAAATCAATAGAATCAACAATTTAAACAACCTGTTGAAAGAAAATAGAAGAGAAAAAAAATAAATGGTTAAGAAAGAAAAAAAACAATCACTCATATAATATATTCTCGGGATTACTTACCAAACACAGAAGACAAAAGTAATCAAATGAACATTGGAAATTCTGTATTAATGGAGAAGAAAAAAAATCGTAGCAATTAAATTTAGACAAACAATTAAAAAGGTTAATCAAATCAACGAAGAGATTAACATGAGAAAATAATTTAGAATAGAAAAACGAATTAGAAGAAAAAAGAAACACCAGGTGGCACTTTTTTCGGTTTGAATGGAACTTCAGCCAATCAGAAGAGATCAGTTTTCTGTTTCTCTTTCTGTTGAAACAAATTCTTGTTTTTATTTGAATTTCATTAATTATTATGGTTAAATTTATTTCTCTAATCAAAGTAACTCTTTTAATTCACTAATTGATTATACAACATTAATATTCTTTAATTAAGTTATGGCTGCTGCCGGAGATGATGTTGATTTCTCTAAATTGCCGTTACAAGAAAGGCTTGAACATAAGGTGAGTAAATATCTCTAATTTTCATCATCATCATCAATTCCTTTACAATTTTTTTCTCTCTCTTCCACCTTGGGTTCTTTTTCCCTTTCTTTTCTCTTTTTTCTCTCTCTTCCTTTTTTTTACTCATCATCATCATCATCATCTATTTATCACCATCAATCAAATATATTATCATCATTGGAAAATTAGTAATAATCTTCATCATCTTCATCATTCTCTCCTTTATCTGACTTATTCACTTCTCTTTTTCAATGTTTCCTTTCACATTCCATGGCTTTGATTTTCTCTCATTGTGATATGTTAACTCTGTCGATTTAGTTGTATGATTAGCTTTCCTTTTTACGCCCTTTGTCATTGATTTCTCCAAATTTTCTGGGTTCTTAACTTTTTTTTCTCTCTCACTCTCTTTCTCTATCTTTCTCTATCTTGGTTTCTCTACTTGTTACGTCTCGTTTCCCATTATCTCTTGTGTTAGTGTTTATTTTTTGCTTCATTTCTAATCCATTTTGTTGATCTGTTTTTTTTTCTTTCCTCCATTTTAGAATTGGAAAGCTCGAATCAGTGGCTACGAAGAGTTGATCAAAATTTTCGATGTTCAACATGATGAGAAAAGCAGCGAATTTACTAAATATTTATCTGTTATCAAAAAGATTCCAATTGATTCCAATGTTACTGCTCAAGAGAAAGGGCTCTCAGTTTTATCAATTTTCTTGGAAAGAGCCTCACCTACCATCAGTGGTCGAATCGCTGGTGATGTTGTTAGTGGCTGTCTTGTTAAAGCTCAACTTTCTGCTCGAGCAAAAACCAAAGAATTGGTTCCTGAAATCATCTTAATGTACATAGAGATTGAAAAACAAGAGATTGTTATCGAAGAGATTGTTAAATGTTTGGATAACAAAACACCTAAAGTTGTTATTGGTTCCATTTCGGTATTGCGTGAAGCTTTAAGACAATTTGGTCCCAAGGTAATTAAAATTACCGGAATGAGTAAAAATCTTCAAGGATTATTGGAAAACAAGGATAAATTAATCCGAGAAGAGGCCAAACTGTTAACTGTGGAAATGTATAGATGGTTAAAGGATTCCCTTAAACCCCATCTTTCAACTTTAAAACCAGTGCTTTTAAATGAATTGGAAGAAGAATTTGCCAAAATAAAAGATGAAAAACCTCGACCCACTCGATGTTTCAGATCAGAACAAATGTCAGCTCCCTGTGAAGAGGAATCAGGTGATACTGGTGATGTCGATGAAACTGATAAAGCACTAGAAGCTGAAATTGATCCCTTTGAGCTTTATGAACCTGTTGAAATTTTATCCAAAATTCCAAGTGATTTTTCAGAAAAAGTTGAGTCCAAAAAATGGGCTGATCGTAAAGAAGCTGTTGAAAGTTTACTTCAAATAATTACTCCATGTCCAAAGCTGTTAGCTGGTGATTATGGTGAGATTGTTAAAATATTGAAAAAATTAATTGCCAAGGATAGTAATGTGGTGGTTGTTGGTGTTGCTGCTAAATGTTTATCTGAATTAGCTGGAAGATTACGTAAAATTTTTCATCCCTATGCTCATAGTTGTGTTCTTGTGGTTTTAGAAAAGTTTAAAGAAAAGAAACAAAATGTTGTTATTCATCTTCGTGAAGCAATTGATAATATCATGTTATCTTCAACAATGGAAGCTATTCTTGAAGATCTTGTGGCAGCTCTTGATAACAAGAATCCCCAAATCAGAGCTGAAACGGCAAGTTTCATAACCCGATTTTGCGCCAACACCAATCCAACCTCATGGGGTAACAAGAAAAATCTTGTCCCGTTGATTGAAGCTCTACTCAAAGGATTAAATTATAATGATCCAACGGTTCGTGATGCAGCAGCCGAGGCTCTTGGAACTATTATGAAAGTTATGGGAGAAAAAGCCATGACACCTTATCTAGCTGATGTTGACGCCCTCAAGATGGCTAAAATTAAGGAGTATTTTGATAAAGCGGAGGTTAAATTCATTGCTCCTGTAATAGCACCCCAATCTCGTGGAGGAACCGCTAAAGTCACCGTTCCTCGATCAACTTCAGCAAAATCAAATGGTAATCAACCCACTGCTCCACCCACATCTTCATCTTCATCATCAAGCTCAAATGATACCGGTGCTTCTTCCCTAAAGAAACCAGTTACCGGAATATCTAAAATTGGTATAAGAAAAGTTGCCAAACCAGAAGCTGAGGCTAAAACAACAACCTCTTCTACAACAACATCATCCAAAACCCTACCCAAGATGAGATCTAAAACTGGTTTAACGTCCACCACTGTTTCTAAAGGTGATCCCTCAACTGGTGATGGTTACTCTTTACCTCTTCTCTCCGTGAATAATTTGAAAGAGCAAAGGCTCAACGATGAAAGAGCTTTAAAGGTATTGAAATGGAATTTCACAAGCCCAAGGGAAGAATTTTTCATTCAATTAAAAGATCAGATGATTACAGCAAATTGGAATGAAAATTTGGTCACCAATTGTTTCCATTCAAATTTTAAGCTTCATTTAAAAGCAGTCGAAACCTTACACGATTTTCTGAATGAGGGAAATGTGGAGGCGACTTTAAGCAATACAGATTTAATACTAAAATGGATTGCACTTCGTTTCTTTGACACAAATCCAAGTGTCATCCTTAAATGTTTAGAATATTTAATCAAATTGTTTCAAGTAATGCGAACAGAAGACCAAAAATTAACCGAATCGGAAGGACAAAGTTTCATACCCTATCTTATACAAAAATCGGGTGATCCCAAAGATGTTTTTCGTCAAAAGGTACACGATATTGTTGAGATAATCAAAGAAATCTATTCACCAACCAAACTTTTCAACTATATTTTGAACGGATTAACATCTAAAAATGCTCGTCAAAGATCAACATGTCTCGATGAATTGAGTTATCTTATGAGAGATTACGATGACCTGGGAATTTGTCAACCAACACCCCAACAAGCAGTTAAAGATATTGGTAAACAGATTGGTGATAAAGACAGTTCCGTTAGAAATGCTGCTCTTAACTGTGCAGTAGTTGCTTACGAAAAGGGAGGTGAAAAAGTTCTCAAATGGTTAGGTGGAGCTGGAGGAATACCCGACAAAGACATGGCCATGTTAGAGGAGAGGATAAAGCGTAAAAGGTTAACCCGAGCCAATTCAGAAAAGACTCTTGTCAAACCTGAAGAAGAGAAACGTAAACAAGAAATAGCTCCACCAAGTATGGTGAAAATGTCATCAACATCAGCTTTAAGATCTGAGCCAAGTCTAGAAAGACCTGCATTTAAAAGTGAATTGTTAAGTCAACGGACAATGACCAAAATATCACCTCCTAGTAGAATTCAAGAGGAAGTAGCTGCCTTAGAGCGAAATGGTGCTCAATTACAATTACAATTACAGCAACAACAACAACAACAACAGATTCAACAACCTCTTCGGATGGCATCAGCATCTTCCATTAAAAGAACTGAAACTTGGTTATTAAAACGAGAACCTTCAGAAGAAAATGAATTTTCAACCCCACCACCCGATCCTAATCTTACTCGACGAATGTTCAATACTGGAACAATAACCAAACAAAAACCACCGCCAATTTCATCAGCCATGAATGCGATGGAAGTTGAAGCAATGATGCGACGAGAAGAGGTGAGAGAGTATGAAGATTCCCAACAAACTTACAAAAATCCTTATGCTCATCACCAAAATCAAACACCGACCCACGCTGTTCACCGTTTTAGTCGATCTGGAACATACGGTTTAAATAATGGTAGTGACGGTGAAAGTGAAGAAAGTGTTAATGAACAATTAATGAATATGCCTGATGTTGAAATACCAAAACGATTATCCGAAGGAATTAAAAGAAACTCATTTAGTCCTCGATCTCTTAAATCATCTCCCTCGGCACAAGATCGTGGTGATCGTATAACAAGTGCACTGGTTTCTCGTCTTTCCTCTGGTGATATAAAAGTGGCCATTGAAGCAGCTACACAAGTTAATCAAGCTCTAAATAAACCCGATCGAGCGGAACAATATCTTTCCGATAAAATTGACCAAATTGCCTCTCTATGTAATCTTCAACATAAATATATCATCCAAAAGCATATCTATGATGAGATGGTTGAACAAAGTGAAATTGTTGACCTTTTAAAACTTCTCAATCTTTTACTACAATCGATATTTAATCATCCCTCATTAAGGAAATTAGTTACTCGAGATATTTTAAAGGAAATAATTTCCACCGTGATAAGTTTACTCTTAGATCAAAGGGTGGCAAGTCTTCCGGATGGTGCATTGATCATCAAATCAACCAATCAATTAGCAAATGCCATAATAAGTTTCTCTGAGCCAACCAACATGCTCTCAGCGTTAATTAAATTGTTACAAGAATGTATCGTTGGTACATCTAATCTGCAAGAAAAGTCTATCGAACTTGTTATGAAATGTATTTGGAAAATGTCTCGACTCTTAGATCAATTTATTAATGATCTTTGTATTGATAAGATACTTTTTGATATACATTGTTTCTTTGAACAATTTCCTTCAGAATTTTGGAAAAATTCTGATCGCAGTCGTAGCGATGATATACCAATGAGAACAGTTAAAACAATTGTTTACCTGATAATCAAACAAGTTCGTGAAGATATATTTCGCCATTTAACCATGATACCAGACCCAGAGGAGACCGAACTGTACAGTTATATGCAAAAAGCGTTGCGACAAGTTAGACGCGAAAGTACCTCATCAGATGCCAGTCATTCAACAAGTGTTTCAAAAAGATCATCAACCGGAACAACCATTTCTGTTAATCAATATCAACAAAATCAACCACCACAACCACAACAACTACAACCAGCACTACAGCAGCAGCAACAACAACAACAACACCTACAGCAACAATTACTGCAACAACAACAACAACAACAACAACAGCCTGATTTACCATGTCAAGATGAAATCTTGCTCAAGTCAATTATTAAGCACTCATTAACACCAGCCATGATTAAGGAAAGAGTAATTAAAGATAATTCCTTAGATAAAGAAGATGACAGACCACCGGTAGGAATTTTCCCCAATCCCGATCTAGTCCCGTCAACTGATGATTCCTACAACTATGGTGGACATGACAGTTCTCAACAATCAAATCATCAAGATAATTCTCGACATTCGTCATCCATAACAACCAATCGTTCCCTTAATCATTCAAACCTTTATGATCCTCAACTTCCGATTGATCAGTTGAGAAATTTACTCATCCATCGTATTCAGACTGATTCTGAGTTTGTTGCAAAGATTCGCGCTGCTCTCATTGCACATCAACACCAATCATCTTATCAGTGAATGATAAGTCATCGAAATCTATTAAAATGAGAATCTACATCATCTTTTCCTCTTCCTCTTCTCTCTCTCTCTCTCTTTTCTATCATCACCACCGCTACAACATTTTATGTTATAAAACAAAAGTACTTGTGATGCCATAAAAAAGACACTTCGACTATACAAACCACTCGTTTTCACTTGGAGAAGTGTTCATTTGCCTCTTGGCAGCCGCTTTAGATACCAGGAAATCCGCCCATTTTAAGTTTCGTTCATTTTATCACAAATCAACAAAAGGCTAAAGCTAAAAGGCTACTTTTAATCATAATCGTGCATCACAATTACCATAAAACTAGAAGTGATTAAAAGTTTTCATCAAATATACAAATCAATCAAATACACAAACTTACGGACTTGATTGTAAAAAAATTCAAGAAATATTAATCTGATTTATTTTAATAAATGATTGTATTTCAATTATACTTATATGTTTCTTTAATTATCCACTGAATCTGATTTATCGACATTTATAACCTGATTGCTGAATATTTTTTCAGAATTTCTGAGAAATCAAAACCAATTAACTCTTGTTAGTTGGTTAAATTTACTAATCATTTAAACGAGAAAACTCAAACAGAGTTCCTGCTATCGAGTTCGGACAATATTCAGTTCGGCCTGAAATCTTTAATTCTTATGAAATTCTTGTCAAACTCAATAACCGAAAAATTTAAATTCTTCGACTAATTAAGTGTAAAAGGCGAAAATTTTATTAACTATTTGAATGACTTTGAATCGTTTAGCTTGATCAGCTCTTCTTGGCAATTTAATTGAATGATAAGCTTATTAATAATTAACCAGTTTAAAGAAAATTGTTTTGATTCTGTTCAATTGATTTATTGATATAGAAAGATAATTATTTTGACAATTACGATGATTAAAGTTGAGATATTCTTTGGACATTGGATCCATTGAAAGGTTGATATTATTTGGTCTTATTTCATCTTCCAAATAATCAAATTAGCGACAATAAATTATAAAATAACAATTAGAGAAAATTATCCATCCAAATGATTGAATGGACAATTTAATTAGAAAAAATTTTCGAAAGCATTAATAGCGATGTATTTGACAGATTAAAATGTTGGATGTTCAATATAACGTCAGTGAAGGAAATTTTTCCTATTGAATTGAGAGAGAGAGAAAAAGAAAAAGAAATTAATAATTAACAATTTAACCGAATTTAATTTGATCGTAATAATTACCTCTTAATGGTGCCAGGGATGCATATGGAGGTAATTGGTAAAATATCAAAGCCGAATTGATTTGATTGTCCATTTCGGATAAATCTTTTTCCCCTCTTAAATAGCTGATTAATGAAGCTTTATCCAGACCTAATTAGGTGAACAAGTAAAAAGTAATTAGTCAAATGAAATACAATTAATTTAATCTCTTTTGAATACCTTTCATGTTATTTTCGACCAGTGTTTTCAAAGCCTCGAAAAAGTCCATTTTTATGAAATCACATTTAGGAAGACAATGAATCAAGAGACGAACTTGAATCAAATAAAATGGGGTCAGTTTTTCCGATTCGTTGATCATCTTCAGGAAATGCATGATTGAAGGTAAACACTCAACGGTTTCATTGGAAGCACAATGAAACAGAACAGCTGATAGATGATGTTGAAATATCGCTTCGTTGGGAATGTTTGATTTAGGTGTTAATAGATAACGAGTATAATTGATTACCAATGGATTACTTGAGAACGAGGTTAACATATCCGACTAGAAGCAAAGAGAAAGAAATTGATTAATTGTTAACAGTTAATCGCGATTTTGTATTAATAAATTGTACTACCTTGTAAGTCCAACCTCGAACTGCATCTTTCATGACACATTGAGCGTGAATACTTTTGTAACCTTTTGGATCTTCTTTGTAAGGTAAACATCCGACTTTCTGTTTAATGAATAAGATTCCATTTCTTATTAACATGGTTGTTAAATTGTTCCAATTTAGGTGACGATCGAAGGATATTTTCCAATATCTATCGTCTTCGAGAGTCACTTCTTCTAGTGCATCCATTTGTGGTAAGAAACATGGAGCTCGAAGTCGTAATATCCTTTGATCTTTCAGTTTAACGGACAAATTGGCGTAGATCAGTTTATTAGTATCGATATCACGAGGTAGTACCAATCGTGGTTCAGCTGCTAGAACGTAAAGATGTCGAAAGGCTTGAAGATGGTATCGATTATCATTACTATGGATTGGGTATTTAGGGAAAAAGGCACAGATCAAGGCAGCGATTGATTCGGGAGTTGAACTTAAGGTGTAACGACAGCCGCCCAGGAAGAGTAGACCCATGGCCATGTGTGAGGCCATATGGGAGCCGTAAAGGACAACGTTAACTTGAGAGATACGAGATCTTAAGAAACGACAGATTCGCATTACCTCAACGTTACCCGTTCCGGCCATAATCATGGCGAGTGAAATAATAAGTACATTAAGACAAGATTCAATGGTACTACGACCCGCTTGTTCAGCGAGTACTTGCTCGTTAGGTAAAGTGATGAAAATATTTACTAATGAAAATATCGCTGAATAGGCTTCTTGATTAGCGGTACCAGCATATTTAAGACCCATTGCCATACAAGCACCGGCGATAATATTACAATATGCTTGACTCATAGTTTCATAATCGATACGTGAATTGAAATCAACCTCTCGTGTTAACGCATTGTCCGAGACAATTGTCGGTAAATGGGAATCAATCCAGGCACGAGTTGGTTTTATCGTTCCCCACATGATTAATCCTTTGGCAAGGGTTCGAAGAAGAAGAAAATCCGGTCTAACAGATTCCAATAGGTATTGAGTATCAGGAGCCGTGACCCATTTAGCAACCGCTTCGTTATTGGTGTTGAAAAACATCATCCCAAGAGCCAGAGTTGCCCCTGGACTGGTAACATCACAATTAACATTATCACCTTCTCTAATTTGATAACTGGGAGTTTTATATTTCTCCTTTTGAGCGGCGGTCATTGGACGTTTATGACCACCAATCATATAGTTACACATTTCATCGGCCATGGAAACACCTTCATTGGATGCGACAGTTGAGATCATTTCATTTCCTTTACCAAGTGTAACCAAACCAAAAGCAAGTCCAGCCGCTAATGCATAACTTTCACGGTCAATATAATGCTCCATTTCTGGTCCAGGAAGTCGGCCGATTTCACCCAGTAACATTTCAGCGATATGACGTTGACCTGAACCCTGATAAAGTAGACCAACGCCAAGAATAGCGGCAACCTCAACCACCGGAGGAACATCGAGCTCGATTGAAGATGAAGGTAAAAGCGCTTCAACGTGAATTGAAAGTATCCTTTCAACGCTAATGTCCATAGTCCCTCTTTTAGCCGCTGCGAGACCCAAAAGAACCGCTACTCGGGTAAGTTCATTTCCTTTACACAAATAATCGTGAATGTTCATTGTCGAAAGTCGAGAAAGATGCCCATTTAAACCTAATGCGAAAAGGAAACCAGCGTGTTCATTTTGAGCATCACCGGCTAACGAATTACTTTTAGTTTTATTATAAGTTATCCAATGAGAATCAATCGTATTCGAAGCACTTGGACAAGCTTTTAGACCAGCGGCAACTCCGTTATGAAAAGAAGGCCAAACATTCATGTTACTTGGAATATCAATATGAGCCAACTCAATGACAACATTTCGAGGGGGAACTCGCCCGCCAAGGCACAACTTAGGGATGTGGAAAGTTTTGGCAACCACCGGCTTAAAAGTTCGTAAGGTTAACATTCCCCTACCAACGGGTAAGGCCATTGTACGAATACATAGAGTATAAAGATGTCTCTCTTGTTCTTCAATAAATTCGTTATCAGATACACCAGGTCGCTGTTGAATAGTAATCGAAACGGGTTTAGAAGATTGTAACATCTCGTAAGCTTCATCGACGCGTTGATCTTCAGGGAAAAGTAGTGAAAGTGCTTCCCGATTAAGGCCACTTAAACCGTCTTCGTCGTTGTCAATGTTAAGCACTTCTTTCACTTGCAACGGATATTTTGGTCTTTTGGTACCACAAAGACTTGCCAAATCATCGCGACCAATCAAAGTATAACAATCGGCATTCCAAGTGACCGGTGGATCGGGTTTACAATGGAAAATAGCTGACCAAAGGGGTAACACCAAACCAGGGGGAATACATTTAAGGTCATTTTGTGTCATTTCAAGTTTATTCATACAAACAATTATCCTTTCCTGAGCTGAACCAGAACAACTTATTTCTAATCCAATCGATAATCGTGAATCTTGTTTCATATGATTAACTGGAGTTAGAACCATATTTTCAAATAGATTATCATTAATAAAGCAAGAATAAATTAAAACAATTCGTCTAATTGAACAAGTAACTTCCGGAATATATGGGAAACCATTGGTACCATTGTGAGATAATAGGGATTGTAAATGATTATAAGCAATCGGCGGTGAATCGGTCAAAAAATTTGGATGAACTAATGATTTAAAATCTTTCTTATTAATCCTTGAGGGACAATTTAACATTGAACAGACACTTGGTAACATCCGCCAATAATAATCCTTATAAGAGATGAGCTTTAAATCACTGGCAATCATGTAGATAATATCACAGAGCTGTGGTGCATAATCTTTGAGTAAAATATTCAAAAGTAATTCCTCATGAATCAAATGAAGACTGAATAAGATTGATGGAAGATAAGGAAAAAGTGGATTAGATGGATTAATGGGTTTACATATATCGGCAGCAGCTCGACGGATAAACGTTTTCTTTGTAGATGAAGGTGAATTGGATAATAACCAAATCCAATCTTCATCTGAACCTCTTTCATCTGATTCCATTTTAGACTTTTTCGCCAACGAAGGTGATATGTTACTATAAAAATCCATATCAAAAGCATTAGGATCAAGATCATAGCCGATAAGTGAGAGAAGACACAATTTAAATAGATCCAATTCCTTTTCCGGTGTAAATTCATAAGTTCCAGGTGAATTTCGAAGTGAATACCATCGAATAACTAATTGAATTCCGGTGTCTCTTGGTAGAACTGCTTTCAATGCTTTGAGACAAAGTTCGACTACACTTGAGGTTGTAATTGGAGGTAACGAGAGGCGAAAATTGATTGAATGACTTGTCTCAATTGTAATACGATTCTTGACATTATCTTTAACAGAATTGATTATTGCCAGAGATTTGTATGAGAATGTTGTTAAACTTGATTCTGGATCGAAAACTGTTGAGCTACTTTGATCATGTAGAACTGGAGATAATTCATCTTCAGCGGAAAATCTTGGTTGATGACTGAGTGAACTGGAAGGTCGGCTTGATGAGGCTAAATTACTTCGTCTCATAACAGCGGTTTGCATTGAGAATGATTTAGATGTTGACGGAGAAGTGACCAGACCCGAAGTTGGTGATATAAGGAAGGGAACGTGTACCGAACTAACTTTGTTGATTCCACTGTAAAGGATAATATTGTTCAATGGATCAAGAACACAGATCATGTTTAAACTTTCAATTGGTTCGGCGTCTTTGGCGCTTATCAAGTTTAATGGTCCAAATATTATTCTTTTACCATCGTTACTTGAGTCAAAACGAATCAGTTTCAATTGTTGCTGTGGACCAAGAAGATAAGACATGAAATTTTGACCCATCAGATCAGCGGCTATAAAAGCTTTTCTTGTTTTCCCCGTGAGACCATGAGCGGGTTCACTCCAAATGTGTTCGATACAAACTTCAAGGAGAATCGGTGTGTCAATGTCATCGAAAAAGTCCATTGTGAGGAAAGATCGTGTCGGAGTTGAAATACGTTCCAGAGGAGATGAAATTTCGGCTTTCATTGTGTTAATTGATGATTGATTCATTTTAGATGTGGTTGGAGTTGAATATCCTCGATGTACCATGGGAGAAGCGGGTGAGGCCGCTAATCGACTAGTTCGAAGGGGAGAGAGAACGTGAGGTGAACAACAAGGTGAACTTCGTTCTTGAGCAATAATAGGAGATGATAATGGTTTAGAAGAGATTCCTCGAAAAGGAGAAGATACATTTCCAGCTAAAAGGCCGGTTGATTGTCTTAAACTGGTCACTAATGGTGATTCGATTAGAGATGTTGATCGAGACATGGGGTCAACACTTGATCTAGAACTTTGATTACAAGTTATCAGGTCAACTTCGGATTCAGTTGCTTTACGAAGACGCCAAACACTGTGAGTACCCTCGGTTTTGTGGTAAAATAGACAGAGACTTGTCTTCTTGTCAAAAAACACCAACTCCAATTTGTTGGCCATTGTTAGGTAAGTCAGTGAATTGTTACTTGTTGGCACTGGTTTCAGGATAACTGGACCAATATCTTTAAACGGATGACCCAGGAAATAGAGAACAGGGTAAGGCGTAAATGTAGAGTTTGGATTGATTTCATTTGATTGAGGAACTCGTTCCAAAAGTAATCCCAATTTAGTAGGAATTAATTTCGAAACCTATGAAAGAGAAATTGATTAGTAACAAAGTTAATTTTCACATGCACACAATGATTGAATTACCTGAAATGGCAAAGTAATCGGATAATTATCTCCTTCTTCTGAAAATATTTCCAAATTTTTATCATCAATGGCACAGATACACTCGATTGTTGTGTCTTTTGTATCATCATAAAAACTACACCAAACCGCTTGATGAACCTTTGATTTTAAGGTGAAGCTCCTTAATAACCGGCAACCAGATTCTCCATCAGAAACACTGTGAACGACAACATTGTCACAAGTATAAAGCTCTTCTTCACCATCATTAGAGCCTCGAAGTGTCCATGTTTCAACCTTTCCAAAGGATAAAATGAACGGAAAGACAAAGAGTCAAAGAAATACCAAGAAAACAACGTGAGAAAACATTAGTTGGGTAAAGTAAACAAGTCGGCTAACTATTAATAAATGAATTAAGAGCCAATGAAATTTCATTGCATCTAATTACTTACCGACGAATGGTCCTTTAGGCTAACAGAATCAATGGATAGAAAATTATCTCGACTTGGTGCCGTTTCGACTGAACTAAAAGCCGAATCACCTTTTCCCATTGGAGCAGAATAATGATGCTTCGGGTGGTATGGAAGCAACTTCCTTCCATATGGAATAAACTCTTGAGGTGATCCACCGAGAATCATGGTTATGACAGCAAATAGTTAAAACAGAAAATTAAGAGGGAAAAAACATTCGACCCAATAGATCAGTAAGAAAATAGTAACAATCAAATCAAAAGGAAATAAACTTGAAGATGAAACAAAAATAAAGAAGGAAAAAAACCAAAACATTAGAAAAATCGATTACATCGAACGAGGGAAATCGATTTTCCAAATTTCTCTTTTATTGATTACAAATTGAGAAAATTATCGAAATTCAATCAATTTATTATAGAAAATTATGAGAATTAGAATAAATTAATTTGATTATTATCACGATAAATTTTTCTTCTTATAAGAAAATCAGTTCTGATTACCGGTGAAAATTTAGGATATTCGATTTTAATCGATTCTTTTTTGATTATTTTTCCCGCTTTTGGGATTGATTTTTTTTTCTTGAAATTAAATTGATCCAACAATTAGGTGATTAGAGTGATAATAGTAGAGTTTAATTTAATTGATCCTAAAAAGTTCATTGAGTGGAAAATCAGTTTATGGATTACTATTGATCGAAACTTTTACCTGGTGAATTGTTTTTCTTGTTGAAAGATTTACCTTCTAATTCTGGTGATGAAATTAAATTGGAAAAAGTTTCGTAGCCAGAACTTTATTGGATCGTAAATTGGTAGCGACAGTTATTGGAAAACCTTTTTTCGGCTCTCATTGCCTCGATTAACAATATCCACACACAGTAACAATACTAATTGTTATCCATGCAAGGATGTGATGGTCTTAATCTCTCACCTTCGCTGCAATTATGATCTGCGTTGATTTTTCATCGATATAATGATTAGTTAATTTTATTTACAAAGATTTGATCGAAATTGTTACTTTACATTAAATATTAAAAATTGGTTAGTTTTTCTGTTGTCTGGTAATCAATAGATTGTTCAATTGTTGATTGTTGATTGTTGATCATCATCGACTTGCCTTGACCAGGAAAATGTTGCTGATTGAATATTTGATGAATTACTGTTGTAATTAGTGGTTGGTAATTGCTTATTAACCCGTAAATAAATGTATTCACCAACGAAACCATAAATAAATCCAACAATTAAGCAAATCAGCATAATAATTGCTATCAATCCACCACCAGCAGAAGTGATAATTGTTGTTACTTTTTGATCATTTGATGGATCAAGCAACATTTTTGATCCATCAGTTAATTCATAATGGTAACAATTACCAGAGGCAGTTAATGATAAATTGCTTGATGATTGGTGGTAATGATTAACTTTCGATGGTGACAATTTACTCTGAGACAATTGGCAAGTTGATTGGGCTCTACCTTTAGGGCAGTAATTAAATGATAAACATTTATCATTACCAGAAGCATAATCAAAACAAATTGTTGCACATTGATCCAAATTAACACCTTCCTCTACAAACACTACACCATCAACTAAATTGGTTCCAGTTAGTTTGAAATTATCAGTTCTCTTCACTAAAAATTGTAATAGAAAACGAAACAATTTAATTATCATATCATAGGGATAAACAATCAACAACAATTTAAACTTATACTCACACATATACGAATTACAATTATCATTTGGCTTCGACAATCGAGTAAGGTAAATGTTTCCACTCAGAGCACAAATTGCATTATCACAATAACTAAATGATTTACAATCAACTGAATTAGTACATTTGGAAGCACATTCATCAGGGGTAACAGTTAATTCACCAATTCCTGTGGAAATTATTTCACGATCACTGATTCTTACATAATCAAGAATATGATTTTTACCATAAATGTCACAATCTACATCAGATTCAATGGCTTCCCTTGATTTTAAATCATCAGAGATTAGAAATACATGATTAGTTAATTGACACGAAACCTTAGATCGGTCCTTTGGATTAGTACAGAATGAGAAACCAGAACAATCAATTTTTTCAGATGATTCGCAAATATGATAACAATCACCAAGAGTCGTTATTGGTTCATCGATTGGAAAAACCTTCTCATGATTAGTTTTCAATTTGTATTCGGAAAACAATTTACTAAAGAGTAACTTTGATTCGGTTGATTGTTCACTTTCATCCGAATAGATGACATTGGTCACTTGGAATTTGAACATTTTCGACTTATCGTCCATTGGTCCAACCATGAACGGTCTATTCTGCGATCGGTTAATCAACACATCGTGTAAAGATTTCAATGGAAATTCATTAACTAAATCACGTAAATCACCAACTGGGTGACTGTAAATTTCACACGAAATTAAATCATTTCCAGAAGATTTCAATGATTTAACATCATCAACCGGTGAACATAATTGTTGATTGTTATCCTTACACCAAGCTATTGATCTGTTGATAGGAAAAGTATTAATTGTCGTGTCTAAGATCAACTGATTGTCACAATTGTATTGATTACTTACTTTGAATTGCTATAAAAAGCAACTTTGCTGACACAATCAAACAATGATTTAAATTCATCTGTGAATGGATTGATTAACTTTCTGTCAACTTTTTTCACTAATTTAACCAACGCATCTAAACAAGATTTAGATGAAAAGTTAATCAACTGCTTGTGGATTAAATTGCAATTTAATTACCTGTAATTGTAGGCTTCTCAATGAACATAATTCGAGAATTAATTGTTTGATCTGAGAAATCAAATTCGATGTTTGCTATTCTTAATGGGGACATAGAAATTGATTTGATTATATTATCACGAACACCTTCACGTAACATGATTAAATTTTTTTCTGCAGTTTTAATTGCTTCATTTGCTCTGGAAAAATCTAATTAATGCAAGAAAATCAATTAGAACTTGAAGAAATCTTAATTGTAATACAAATCCAACTCTTACCTGTTGGTACAATTTCAAAAATTAACCACAATTTATCAGCATTTTTAGTGTCACAATCATAGACCTGGAATAAGGTTTGATATTCAGATTCAGGGATCGAATCAACAAGATCGTAAATATCCCGTCGTAGTACTTGATTCAAACGATAATTTTTCTGTTCAAATGACAATTAGTAAATTAAACGATTTCATAAATTGTCTTGCAAATTTCAAATTCATTAATCAACTAACCTGAGAGTCTAAATTGTAAAAAGTTCTGGTCATACTAATGAGAGTTTGTTTCTTATTATAAGGTATAAACCCCGAAATATCAGCCTAATTGTTTGAAAGAAAAACACAATCAAATGTTAGATTCATTAAATTTGGTAAATTAGCAAAGTTAATTGTTACCTTTTCCAAGAAATATTGAGTTGTAACAACTTTATCGTATTTACTTCCCTCGTATTCATAATTGTAATCAATTTTTTCCCAAACATCACAAATTATACCAGATCGATGTTTCTGTAAAAACAAACATCCACACACAATTAGAATCAACAATTAACTTTACAATTAAATTACTTACATAGAAAAATTTTCCTAAATAAAGGAAATCACCTCGTTGCCAAAGAAGCTCCTTGACATTAAATTTACCGTTAATTACACCGACATCCCCATCGACCATTGAGCTTTTAGTACATTGTGACGATGCAAAGGAATAAGAAATTCCTAAATTGTAATCGTAAATTGTTTCCATCAAATCACCTCCATAATCAACGATATATCGTACAACTTTAGCTGGAGAGTCAACAAACATCTGAGAACAAGTTAACAATTAGATGGAGTTAATTGTCGCAATTACAATTTACCTTTAAAAATATCTCATTCCCTTGATCGGTTGTCTCAATGGCAGAGAAATAAAAATTATTAGTTAAACCCATCTCTTCATCTTTTGGAAATGATTTAGCTTTTTCCAAGTATTCAATACATCCTATTCCTGGTGTTGGCTGGTAAACAATTAGTTAATTAGTGACAATTTAGTGAGAGGAAATCAAAATCTAAACTTACAGCAACTTCGTAGCTTAAATCGGTTAAACTTTCAACAAGGTAAAAGTCAATCGTTAGAAATTGATTACCTGTTGATGACGATAATGTTTCCAATAGAAATCCATCAAATTCAACTCGATAAGGTTCATCGGTTACATAGAAACCTAATTAATAAATGACAGAATTAGAAATTATTTCCAATCACAATTAAATGATTACGATCTTTACCTTGTCTGTAAACGGTAACATTCAAAGTATTTTCAATTGTCGTTCGAGTTGTTTGCATTTGTATTCCTCGGACAATTTCCGAATCTCCATTAAACTGATTGATTGAGAGAAAATGATTAATTAACATTGGCAAATAATCGATATGAACTTAATCAATTAATACCCAAATCAATGGTGACTTTCCGACCGGTGTATCAATCATCATCGCCTGAATCCGATAGTAAATTGTTGGTCCAAACATGATTAGTATATTTTCCAGTTCGTTGTCAACAAAGGGAAGTTTTTTATCCCATTTACGTTCATTATATTTATAAACCTGACAATCGGTTTCTAGAAATTTAATGTAAACAATTTAATTGGAAAGAGAACAATTAAAAATGGTTAATTGTGGTAACAAACGAAATACTTACCAGTCATTACGAGGCGAAAATCATCATTCTCATTGTAGAAAATGGTGTAACTCTGATCGCTTCGATTGACCTTAATTTTACCTCGTTCGTTGTACATTTTGGTTGATAGATATTCCTCCATGGAAGTGACATCTCCAGTTAACTGAGACCACAATTAGTTAATTAGATCATTGGAAATGAGAGGAACAAAAGATTCCATTGGAAAATAATAATAACAATTAACTCACCTGATTAGTTAATGTTGATATTAAATGTACTTCACCATAAGCATTTCGTTCAGGTAAATCCAATGGAATTCCTGATTAGATGATTAATGAAAGAATTAGATTTTAATTGTTTTGAGAGAGAAAAAAATTACAAATAATCTAATCAGTTTTCGCGCTTTCAAAGTTAATTATTTACTCATTCATCATATAATCAAAAAGCCTTAATTGTGATTGATTTTCTGAAAATCATTACAATTGAAAATGTTTCTTTTGATTGCTAATCAAAGTTAATTAGTTGTCCAATCTGATTCTAAATTTTTCCATAACTTTTAATAGTAAAACTCACTTTCTATTAACAATCACTTTTTAATTGTCCATTTTTTACACAAACTAAATTAGAATTGATTAATATCCAACTTACCTGAAATTAAATTATTCTGAGACAATATTGTAATTAGGAGGAAATAAATACAAGGTAACATTGAGTTTGTCTTTGTAATTAAATCAGTGGATTAACAAAGATTAAGATGGATTAAAGTTTAACTATTAAAGTTGATTAATCACTTGATTGAAACAAAAAACAATTGAGAAAACAAACAACTGAATTAACAATAATGATGTTGTGTTGTTTTCCTGGTTAAAAAATTGATTGTTCATATTAATAGATTAATTAATGTTAATTGTTATCAGATTTTGATAACAATTAACTTCTCTCTGTTTAATTGTGATGTGATTAAATGATGAGGATCATTTAAAAAAGACCAAATCAATTACGCCTTCATTGTATTTAGAAATTTTTTTCATCCATTTATTGGATTAATTAATCTTTAATCACAATTAGATTACATTCAATTAAGTAGCTACCAATTTGATTAACCAATCAAACAAGTTAAACTGTATCATTGATTAGAGAGCAAAAGTGAAAGTTATCAATCATTAATTAGATTTGATTCCAGTAGCCCAATATTAAGAGTAGACTGATTAACCACTGGAACAATTAACAAATCAAATTTGTTTTCAATTTAAAGTTAACATTTAATTTGGTTATAACCTTTGATTGAATATATTTAATTTCAATAAAATACCAACTTAAGTTTAATTGATGACAATTAACTGATTGTTACTCTTTTGCTTTTCAAGTTGATTAACTCCCTTTAATTGTGATGATGATTTAAATCTTATTGGTGATGAATTGTGAGTAATTAATCATCTCTCTTTGTGATAAGTTAATCAATCAATCAAATTAATTGAAATCATGATTAGAATTTGTAATTTATCATTTTAATCATTTCTTTCAATCGTATAAGTTAACAAAATAATCTATTACAATCAATTTACATAATTAATTAATACGACAAATTGTGTATTATTTTCCGATGATTACAATTTACATAATTAGTTGTATGTAATAATAATATTTACTTATATTATCACTCTGATTGATTTTGTCTCTAATTAAATTGTTGTTTTCCTTTTGTACATTAATAGTGTTGATTTGTAAATTTTAATTCAATTAAATTGGATGCAACAATTTCATTGTATCTTTCTCCTTAATTGTTGATATTAATCAGCGGTAATTTAATTAGTGATCACCAATGGTTTGTATCTTAATTGGATGTGCGTAAATAATTTTAGATCCTCTTGATTTGTTTTAACAATTTACGATTCTTTCCAAACTGCCAATCAACCAGAAGAATTGTTGATAATCAATAACAGTAATTTATCTAATTGTAATTAGATTGAGTAAAATGATTTCTGTTCACTTCCATTTCCATTTCATCCTCTTTGTTGATAAAATCATATTTAATTCCTCTGGTAAATGTACATATTGCCTCTTGATTGATTAGGTTTCCTTTTCTTTTTTTTTTAATTGTGACTTTGTTTCGTTAATTGGAATATATATAAAATGTTGATTAAATTATTCTCCTCCTTAATTGTAAATCATCATAATCTCAGGATGTATAATCGTAACATTGTTTCAACGAAGGTTTATTTTTCTCATAAATCGCTTCTACATCGGGATAAAGCTGAAAAGAAATTGTGAAAAACAATTAGAGAAATTGATTCAATCAAATTGTAATTAGATTTTCATCTTACCTGATCAAAATTGAGATCCATGAATAATTCTTGAAGGAAACGACGAGCAGGTAAACGAAAGTTGTATGATGCCAATTGAATACTAATCTCTGAGTAAAGACAAATATCTTGAAAAGCTGTTGGATGTTTTTGCTTCAAACTAATTAAAATAAAAAATAGAGATGTTAATTGTTATGTTAGAAAATGATTAATTGATGATTGTCATTAAATTACCTTAGTAAATTTTGTTCCGCAAGTTTGATTACCTCAAACCATCCTAATAAATAGGATACAGATCTAATCACCTCTCTCCTCATTTCGACAATTGTATTGACCTTTGAATTTTGTGGTAAACTTTTGTTTTCTAAAAATATCAAGATCAATTGTAATTAGTAAATTGTCACCAATGGAATTAAGTTAGTTAATTACTTGTTTCTGGGCTTGATGATGCATAACTTGGGAAATATGGTTCCTGTAAAGTGGTTGTAGCTACAGTAGTATCAGCAGTAGTGGTAGAAGTTGTTGTTGTTGTTGTTGTTGTTGTTGTTGTTTATCATCAAACTTTTCATCATTCAGATCATCATCATTTTCATTGATAACAGATTCTGTTGATGGGGAGAAAAAGATACAAAATGAAACAATTAGTTGATTGTTAGAGCAATTAGTTAGGATTAATTTACCTTTAACAGAATGAGAGGTAATTTTAACTCTTTGATTAAGAAATTGATTGTGTGAACAAAGTAAACAACTTGTTGAATTGTGAAATTCAAATCCAGCCTCATCTAAATTTCCCCTGCGGCAATTATTTGATGGCGGTTGTTTATGTTTAACACGTGAATGATATTTATCATTATATCGGACATGTTGATATTGACTTAAATTGGACAAAGGTTTATCGGGCTCCGTATCATCCTCTTCATCGGCAGATTGATCAGAATCGTCCTAAATTTACAGTAGAAAAGAAAAAGTTTAATAACCAAAAATATACTTTGATTGTTGATAAATTTACTTTTTTGAGAAAAATTAATTTTAAATCCATAGGTAAACAGATTCCCATGTAACGAACACTTTCCATGGAATAAGAAACAAAAGATGACCAACCATAAGATTTCAAGCAATTGGCTCCAGCATCGGTGGTTGAAAAAAGGCCAAGAACATAATAACCCGTTCCACGAATTGATAGAATTGGTGAATCGCAGGTTAGCTTAATAATGTTCTCAATGATATCTGATTCAAGGAGCAACTGGAATCCCGCCGGCGATGAACCAACCGTTCCGATGGCCCAAAGAGCTGCTTTCAATTGAAGTACACTAAGTTCGGTGGATATGTTGGCCTCACGAATCGTTTGAAATAAAGGTTGGAGAAAATTTTCTTGAACAATTAAATTATAACCTTCATCCTGTTTAACCAATTCACCGTAAAGGTGAGCAGGAAGGTAAACACTTTTCTTATAGTTAAGTTTTTTATCACTTCGACGACCATATGAACCATGTTCATTTCGCTGGTGGTATGAAAGAGCTTCATTTAGAGAATCTTCAACAATTCGAACATATTTAAGGTTAAAATATTTTCTCCATCGGTCAATCTCATAGTTAAGAAAATTGGTATCATGAAGAAATTTATATCCAGAGGGAATGGAAAGATAACGGATTAGAAGTAAAAGTCCACGATCACCGACGCGAAGTAAATTGGGCTGTAAATTGATGAGAGCTTCAAGGTTATCAGTTGAATCACAGCATTCGTCAAGTATATCAATTGCAGCCAAAACCACGGCTTGACTTTCATCGGACAATTGTTGAGTTAACAGTTCGAGAGCCCATTTCCGGAAATCAATGAAACCCGCTCTTAAAAGGACTCTCATGAAATTGGTTGCATATAAACGAGCCGATTCCATCTTACAAGTTAAAATTTTGATGAAAAGTGAACGGGTTGAATTATTATCCACCGATGAATGGCAATAATTAAGACTGGAAACAATTAATTTCATATAACAATCATTATTGGAACAAGTGATTAGATCATTTAATTGTGAATAGATTCCAAGTTTATCTAAAATTTTTGATCCTTTGGCAGTGACGGTAAAACGACCAATGAAAAAGAAATAGGCATGAGACCAAGTTCGTAAAATATTGGTACAATTTAACACCGTATCAGGTGTAGTATTCATCTCTTTAGTAACCTGGGAAATTGATTCAGAAATATCGAGCAACAGTTCATTGATAAATTCTGCAGCTCGAGATTCATCACAATCAAGAAGAAAATCAATCAAATTGGTTCCAACCGATGATATCTCGTAACCCTCTTCATCGTCAGCTCTTAATTTAGAAAAACAAAAGCTACTTGGTTTAAAGTAGGTTAACAATTTTCTCACAAAATTACGATAATTACTATCATCCAGTTTTCGCATTGATTCACATGGTGACTTTAAAATACATCCAATCAAATTCCAGTCCCATTTATTGGGATCACTTTTTAGAACTTGACTATCTCGAATGTAACTCATCAGAGTTGCCTCGTCGTTCTCTTTACGATTACTAGAACTAGAAGATAACGAATAGAATGATGATGAACGATATTTACTTTTAAAGGATAAACTTTGATTCGATTGATGAGATTTACTTGACTTGGAGTGAGAGTTTTTATTATGAGAGGTTATAGTTGGTAGTGACGGTGGTGGTGTTGTTGTTGTTGCATTTACTGAGGTAGAGATATTATTAAATTGATGAAAATAATTTGATGATGATGAATATGGTAATGATGATGAAGAGTATGGTAATGATGATAAGGTTGTATTACTTGTTGGCGAGGATAATGACGATGCTGGTGGTAATGATGATGAAAATGATGATGATATTGTTGACGATGAAAATGATGATGATGAAGTTGATGATAGTTTGCAAAAGTAAATTAATTGATTGAGATAGAGGCTGTGAGGTATGTTACGACTTTTCTTTGCTGCATGCATACGATTAAGGCAGGTAATAGCGGTACTTGCAATGTCCCGTTGCTCTGGAGTATTACTTGTGGAAAGAGCGGCTTCAACTAATTTGGGTAAAGTGTAATGTCTCTGAGCCAATTCAGGGGGTAATAGATGACTGGATAGATGGAGTAATTCACCGACTAATATGATTGCTCGAACTGAATTTTCTGTATCACTTGGGACAATGATCACATCGACTAGACCATCCAGAAGACCATTTGTAAGAAAGGTATATAAAAGTAGGGAAAGGTAATTGTCCACTAGATTGGCTCGTTGTTTTGAAATATGGGGTAAAAGGT
This sequence comes from Panonychus citri, assembly GCF_014898815.1. Taxonomy (NCBI): domain Eukaryota; kingdom Metazoa; phylum Arthropoda; class Arachnida; order Trombidiformes; family Tetranychidae; genus Panonychus; species Panonychus citri. The sequence continues at coordinate 105,262 of NW_026515542.1, read as the reverse complement.
AACGTCCTTCAGCGGCAATGAAACCATCATAAAGATGCCAATTGTCTTGAATGATTGATGGATTACAAGAGTCAAGAGCTGCGGTAAAATCAGTTGTCCAGGTAGGAATGGTTAGATAAAATAGTTCAAAGACCAATTCAATTATGTGTTTACGAATATCTCGATAGGGAAGATGAAGCATCTCGATTAATGAGCATAAACTGTTAAATGATGATTTCTCGGAATTTTCTTTAAGTTTACAAATATAAACCATTCCAGGCCAAGATCGTAAGATTGAGAGAAGAGCCGTTTTGGCAGCGGTTAATCGGGTCTCACGTTGTTCACTTGTTTCACTAATATCATCTCGACGTTGAGTATTTAAAGCCAATAAGGGTAATGAGTAATGACAATCGGTAAACGGAGCGACAAATTGTCTAAGATCAATATCTTTACGAAGGTAACATCTTAAATTTGGATCATTGAGGAGAAAAAGTAAACAGCTGATTAAAGCTTCACTAATATGAAGAGATTGATTGGTCATTAGAATACAATCAATTAGAGCAGTTATTCCACCTGATTGACAGCAAACCGATGGATTTAAAAGTGTCATTTCAGCTAAACATCCCATACACGCTCGACCCATCGGATCTTTTTCCGGTCCAATGAAACTGTCCCGAGCAATGGCGATAACACTTCTAACAATTGCCGCTGGTAATGATTCAGGTTTAACGGCTAACAATTTACGAATCAATCGAAGGCATTGTATCCTTTCTGGTAGATTATTTAATTCAATGTCCAATGATCGGGTTATGAGAAGATGTAAATTAATTTTGTACAAAGCGTCAACCGATTCTTGGTTAGTTAAAAGATACCTCATGGCTCTTAATCCGGCGGCTCTCACTTCCGCTGATTCCATGAACAATGTAACTCTAAGGCTGTTGAAAATTGAATAGAAAAGAAAATTATTTCATCAATTATCATGTATTCAGGGGAGAGAAAAAAAATAATAAAAGGAAAAGATATTCAATACTAACCAACATAATATCTCTTCAACTGAAAATCCGACAGTCTCTGAGTTGATGACATTAACTTTGCTACAAAATTTGGTAAAAAAATTAAGATAACTAAGCCTTTGGCCATTGGTGATGCCGGTTTTCAAACAGATAGAAGATAATATTGTTTTTAAATTTTCTCTTGGCCCTTAAAACATTAGAAAAAATAAAAGATTAGTTAGATTATTTTCTCAGGTCACGAATCAGTTTCAAAAGTAAAATCAAAAGGAGATTGAGAAGATTGGATAATGTTTATCAGTAGAAATCTAATGTAACCGGTAAGATGTTGACACTTTTTTTTTGGTTCTGGTTTAAAAATAGTAAATGAAAGGGAGAGAAAAAAGAAATAAAAAAATTCTCATCAATTTCTGTTACATTGAAACAGAATTGAGAATAAAAAACAGCCAGACAATTGGATAAGGAGAGAGAGAGAGAGAGAGAGAGAGAGAGAGAGAGAGAGAGAGAGAGAGAGAGGATGAGAACCTGAAAATTAACAAGTTGTCAATGAACCAAAACTACAGACAAGAATAGAAGACAGTTAACCAGGTTTTATATTTTCTTAAATTCTATTCTTCTGTTTGGTAATAGAAAAATAGAATATCAGTCTCATGTTATTCTAAGAATGATTATAAAAATTAGAAGAAAAAAATAGAGAATAGAAAATCTTGTTTACCTTTGGACCAATCAAGGGAAACATCTTTGTCCAGCACTTCTTTTCTGGCTAAATGGGAGAGCGGAAGGAGAATTAGGTGAATGAGAGAGAGAGAAGAGAGAGAGAGAGAGAGAGAGAGAGAGAGAGAGAGAGATAGAGGTGGATTAAAAGAATAGAGATTAGTTGAGAATCGGTATGAAAAAACGATGAACCATCACCACCATCATGTTGTTGTTGTTGAAGAAAAAAAAACAAGATGATCAATAACAATATCACAGAGAGTTTAAAGATGATGAGAAAATAAGAAACAATCGGTGTGACCTCTTACCTCTGACAGATCTACCACTGCGAATGTTTCGACTACGGTGGACGATTGAAGACATGGTTAATTAATGAACCAAATCGATGAATAATTGGTTTTTCTTGAAAGCAAAAAAGTGAATGATGACAAAAACAACAAAAACAGAATGCGTAACAGACAGAGAGACAGACAGATGTAGAGAGAGAGAGAGAGAGTGAGAAGGAGGGAGAGATGAGTGAGTGAAGAAAGAGAAAGAGAGAGAGTATTTGAATCACTACGCGGCGCACCGATAGTCTGAATATAAACAGAACTAGTGACTCTCCGTTACCGAAGCGATTCCAGGGAGACACCTCACAGTTGCTTCTGGAGCATCTGCCGCTCGTCAAGGGGGTGGGGAGTTCGGCTTCTTGTTACCGATTGTTCAGGATCGGAGCGTTTGGACTCGCCTTTGTTGGGGTTGAACGGAGATCTCAAGTTTATCAAGATGAAAGGTAAGGCTTGACACCGGTGCGAATCAGTGGATTACAGAGGAGGAAAAATTCATTGGACAAAAAGCGGGAGAGGAAGAGACAAAGGAAGATGAAGAAAAAGAAAATGGGAAAAAGAAACTGAGAGAGTCGATTGAGGTAAAAAACACTGATGAGAGTGAGAATGTTTCATTTGGTGCTAATGTCGGTGCGATGGAGATGAAGGTGAGGTGAGGGGAACGAAGCTGAATCGGGTAAATAATCGTGTTCATTATGGTGGGAGAGATAATTCATCACATTTACGATTGAACTTTGGGTTAATTATAATTGAGAGTAAAATGAAAATGGTTGATTGTTATTCATTGAAGAAAAATGAGAGAGTGAGAGAGAAATGAAGATTATGAATGAAAAGGAAGAGAAAAAAAAATTAATATGATAAAATACAAGGAAATGAATGAAAATCAACGAGAGAGAGCCAAAAGTGAGCGATATTAATTGTTTACTAATTAATCGAGCAAATCAATTGAAGAAATTGATTTGATTGAAAGTTTCAGTTGTTACAATTAACTTGTTATAATATTATTGTTGATTTCTAATAATATCAATTGATGATTTTTAGGTGAGTTTGAACAGTTAATTGTTAATTGTTTGTTGATTGTGATGTTAATTGATGTTCACACACCCATAATCAAATTGTTGAATCTGAAATTGATCATCAATTGACAATCAGAGATGATTAAACAATAGCTGTGATTGGAAAGCAAGCAAATTAACAATTAATTATTATGATAGGTAACAAAAACTATTAGAATCACTTAATTGTTGTCCTAAATTTACAAAATCATATTAATTGTTGACCCTTTCAAGGTCTTGGTCTCTTGTGGCTAAATTGATTGTTAGTTAATTCAGGTATGAAATTAATCAGTGTTGATTAGATTTAGAAAATTGAAATTTACAACTTTAAGGTGGACATTAATTAACTTTAATTAGTTTGATGTCAATTGATTGAGTTAATCCTTTGATTTAATCTCAACCCTCTAAATTGTTGTTGATTGAATCTAATTGATTGTTGACCTGTTCAATTGGTTGGTAACTCAATCTGAATCATTTAATTGGCCTTTAATTGTTTAATAATTTTATTTGATTATGATTGTGTTTTAATCACAACAAACCCGAAAAGTTAATTGTTATTATCAAGTTGATTTAATTGTTTCTTTTGGCTTCAATTTTGATCTGTTAACAAATTGATTGATTGACTTTCATCTGATTTATTGATTACCTTATTTACTGAAAATTAGTACAAATTATTAGTTGATTGTTTCATATATAAATTGTCTCATTTTTCATAATCTCATCTTGATTTCATTGATTATTTATTAAAAAACAATCATCAACATAACCTACAATTATAATCTAATTATTGTTTCCTCCTCTTACCATTGATATTGATTTTGTTGATTGTTGTGAAATTAATATTTAATTATTAATTGTTTTCAGTAAAAATCATTAATCTAATCATTGATCAGAAATTATCACAACTTTCACTTACTCAAAAATAAGATAATATCTTAATTATCCAATTTCAATAATCATAAACCCTACAAAGTTTAATGATTAAATCTCACTGATTGTCAACTGGAAAATTGTCTCAATTAATTAAATAAAAAAATTGACGAAATTCGGTTATTTAATCTGCCGATAGATGGAAGCAGGAGAAATGAAAACAAATTGTTTTTTGTTTTAATTGTTGTGATGATTACGATTAATGGTAAGACGATAATCAATTGAAAATGATCAATTGACAAACAATAATTAGCAAATTAATTATCTAAAAATGATGGATACTAAAGGATATTTTCATTTTGAAGGTTAAATTGTATTGTGATTGATTATTAAATAGATTTCAACTTTTGTACTTTTAATTCAAATAATTAACTAATTTGAAATTCTGACCATGAACCTATTGATTACAAGTTGGATGATTATATTACTAAATTATTGTTCAACATGTAAATTATCCTACGTTGATCAACAGCAATCAGCTCAACAATTAAATTGTTCTCACCATTGGAAAATATTTCTGTTTTTGATGTTGATCAGCAAACGAAATTAACTAATCAGGTAACAATCAATAAAGGACAAAATCCTAATCGTACATTTAAAGTGATTGGATCAACAATTGAATCAATCAAACAATTACAAAAAATCACAGCCTCAAGTAAGATAATTAAAATTGAATTTAATGAAACCAGCGGAGAGGGATCATTAATTGCTCCGGACTGGTGGCATAGATTAATGGAAAAAGATTTCATAATTTACGATTGATTATGATTAAAATTCATTTCTCTTAATTGTAACAATTTCAATGGTTTAAGATGAAAAAAATAAACAATAAGTTTAAAAAAAGATTCAGATAAATCACCGATCCTTTAAATTATTTTATCAGATTCACTTTGTAGTTTCATTTATTGAACAACAATTCAAAGGGATAATCAAATTTAATCACCATGAACATCATGAGATAATGAACAATAATAATTCAAATTGATAGTAAACAAAAAAAATAGGTAAAAGCAATTGAGATGATGATGATAATAGGATGAAGATGATGATGAAAGGATGAGGATGAGGATAAAAAAGCGAGTGAAATGATTATATAAAAAAAAACGAGTTCGTCCTGATGCTTTTTATATATTCATTGGTCGATTGAGGTCATTTATTTTTTGAGAACTGGTCATCATTCAGTCTCATCATGAAACTGCAACATCAACGATAATCAGTTGATGATGAACAATCAAAGGTTAGATTGTTGATCAAATAACTAAACTTTTCTCTGTGTGTTAAAAATCATCATGACTTTAAAGGATGAAATTGATTACGATCCTGAGCCAAGGTCAGTTTTGTTTATATTGGTTAAAGTTTTATCCCTAATTGCGATCATGTGTTTGATTGTTTACAAAATTCAATCAATACCAACAAATCAAATCAATTCTTCTATAAATCAATCAATCCCTTGGAATCATTCGGAAAATTATAACGGTCATGTTATCGATAGAATGGAAATGGAAAATGCTCTTCTTGCCATTGGAACAACTTTTACTTTCATCATCCATGTGATCGGACTTTTGGCCGTAATTCGTGAACACCATTGGCTTTTATTCATCTATTCAACTTATCTTTCATGTACCGTTCTAATTAATGTCCTTCCGGTCCTTCATTATCCTCCGTTAATGGTCAATATGGCGGTGAATTTGGCCACTGGACTTTTAACCTTCGCTTTGGCCTTAATGTCACGGAATCGATTTCTCCTTCCACCTTTCATGCCGAGCGAGGAAACGATTTAGTTTAAAAAACAATCAAAATCTCTTGAAAATCTACTAATTATTCAACCAAAGAGCTTAACAACATTTTCACCAATTCTCACTGTTAATTAATCATCGTTTTCTCAGTTTAATTGTTTAACAATTAACTTTATCAGCTTCAATCACTGCCCTTCCATTGAGACCCAACTATCAACCTTAATTTTCAGTTATCTTTATTTGATTAGTTGATTTTATTTTTTTTTTCCTTAATTTTGTTCTTAATTGTGGTAACTTAAATTGCTACAAGATGGAAATATTATTTTTAAATTGTTCAATTAAAACTTTTCTTGATCTAAACAAACAAAATTAATCAACAGTCAAGTTGGATGTTTTTTTAATATTTTAATTTTAAAATATTGGTCATGAGCTTTGAATTTGTTTTTGATTTAAATCAAATTTTTTTTTTACAATGCAGAAGTATTTACAATAATTAACTTATTATTGCTGTTATACAATAAATTGTTTACATTAGCGGAGTAGATTGTCTTTCTGTTTATAACGATAATTCAATAAACGTTATAGTTGTAGTCTTAATCAATGTATTAGGATAATAATTGATTTAATCGGTGAAAACAACTTCTAGAGAATCGTCAGAGTCATAAATTGTTTCATCTTCTTTGAATGAAAACAATTCACTTGCAACAGAATCATTTATTTTTGTCGGTTTAATTGTGGACTCATCTTTCACTGAAGGTTCCAGGAAACTCATGATTGAGGTTAAGAAATTAGGTGAGGATAGAGAAGTATGGAAATTGTTATTCTTATCGGTTGTTGGATTGTTTTTCGAGGTGATGTCGGTTTTTTTCGCGTTTAATTTATCCAACAATTCCTCTGAATGTCGTATTCTGATGTCACGAAGTTGTGAGTATAAAAGTCGCTCTCGATTTACAAATTGTTGAGCTTCTTGGACACCCAATTCAGCTGCTCGGTGTAATAAACTCATTCCTTTGGCTTTGTCCATTTCAATAGGTTGTTTACCGTAAAGGTAAATCAAAGCTAAATTGTAATGAGCCATTCGATGACCTAATGAAGCAGCATTGGTGTAATATTTTGAAGCGATGCTATAATTTGGTTGACCATTGATTGGATCATGTTGACCAGATTCGTAAACGATTCCCAATGCATTTCTCTGTGATCCATTTTGATTATCCTGTCCAGTAGATGATGAAGAAGATGAATTATTTGAATTGCTACAATTTGAACTGTCACTTTTTTCGTTTCCATTCAAGGTGAACTTTCTAGATACAATTGATCCAAAAGCTTTACACCAATTAAACTGCAATACTAGTTCATCAATCTAAACGTTTAGCAAACTAATTGGAAAAACTAGTAACTAGTAACCATTAATTACTAATTACTAATTGCTAAGTGATTTTTTACTTGACATTGTCACAAAGGAAAACATAACATAAAATGACTTGAACATTTTCGCTTCTTCTTCCCCTTCAACCAATCAGGTGAACAGGTGGTAAGGCATAAGATATGTCCGTCAGCTCGATATCTTCACTTTGAGCTGATTTTTTTTCGGCTTAAAGTTCAAGCTACATATGAAAATGGACTTAATTGTTCAGTTAATTGTGTTTGTTTAAATTAGGTTAGGTTAGGTCTTCGCTAATAAGGGTCACCATGACCAAAAAAAGCCCGGAGGGCCTGAGACAATCAAACCGAACCTTAAGCCGAAAAAAAATCAGCTTTAAGTGAAAATGTTGAGCTGACATACACTTGTATCGCCTTACCAAGAAATGAAAACAAAAACATTAACATGTGTTTCTCTCAAGCGCCTCCTGGTGCATAGAAATCAGTGAGTTCCAATTGTGTTCAGATTATTATTTACAAAATTTTTCTGCTAATTAATTGATTAGTTTGATTAATTTTCTTTTTTTATTCATAGTAATTCAAAGATAAACAACATGTTTACTTTAAGAAGAGTTCTACCTGGAGTTTCTTTGCTTAGAAATGAATCAATAACCATGAAGAAAATAATTGAATCTGATTTTCTAAAATAATCTCAATGGTAAGTTGAGTTAACATTTGAAGAGATTTTAATTTTGATTTTGACTTTAATTGTATTTCTTTTTTTTTATTTTAGTTTTCGGGTTTTTTCATTGATATTTAAAAATAGTAAATTGAGTATTATGTCACAAAATATTGGAGAAAAGGTGAATTTTAATGGTCAGAATTTAGCTAAAAGTAAAGGTGATGACTTGGAATTCAGTAAAATAACTGAAGCTGATAATTTGAAATTGTATTTTAATAAAGTTAATCAAACAATTGATTCAACTTCAAAGGATCGTCACTTTGCTGTTGTTTACATGTACAGTAAACAGAAACTTTTAACCGAAGGTGATATGTTTTACGTGTTAAAAGATTTACCTGCTAATCCTGGTGATAGAATTAAATTGGAAAGATAATGATGATTGAAATGATAAATTAACTCTCGTTGAAGACCTTTGCTAGATCGTAACTTGGTTCATGGGACAGTTATTGAAAGACTCATAGTCACACTTTTATGGGCTTGGTCCAAAAGCGTTCTCATCGTTTCCGTCGATATTATTTCCAACGTAAACCATTAACGATTTTGAGAATTAATGAAATTCGTATTTGTCATCATATTAACGAATCACATAGTTTTCTCCAATAATCATTTTCATTTTCCTTCGAAATTAACTTAAAGCTTAAACTTCGCGCCAAAACTCAGTTACTATGACGACCGATTCGCAACCGAATTTTCAAATTTTGAAATAGTCAGTTCAACTCAGTTGGTTTATAACTTTGTCAACCACTTGCTTGTGATTAAATATTTCAATTTTTTATTTAGTAAATTTAATTGTTACCATTCTAATTTTTGTGATTTTTTTCAAAAATTTGTTTTCCACTTTGTCGATATCAATATGTCACAAGAAATACCATCGATCCTTTCATGTTCTTTGTATCAACAAGTGAAGAAAAAGAAAAGAATTTCTTTTTCACAAAATATGGTTTTTCAAGAACTTTATGAAGATGGAACTACAAGAACGTATCATGAGAAAATTGCCGATGAGCTAACACCATCACTGGATGAGATGATGGTGACTCTGGAAGAATCTGATTCTGTCCATAACACTACGCTTTATGATTTTAATATGGTGATTTCTTCACCATCACCATCACCATCACCATCACCATCACAATCAACATCACCCATCATCTCACCAACCACCTCGCCAACCACCTCGCTGATCTCTCTCAGTGATTCTGGATCAACAGAACAAAGCTCTTGTGCTTCAATTGAATTTTCTCGTAAAGATTATTCCACTTTCGAGAGCAGATATGACGACTCAATCCTTTTTTATGTTGATAAAAAATCAACTCTCGAATTGAGCTCAGAAGAAGAAGTTTCTCAACAAATCGAACACAACTCAACCTTCGTTGGCTCTTTATTTGTTGATGATGTTTCAATGGTTGAAGATGAATCAACGAGTGGTGATGATGTTTTCAACTTTATTGATAACTCAATCTTCACGAAAGTACCTGAAGCTAATATAGATCTTTCATTAATCGATCCAAGATTCCACAAGTTTGTCGTTATATTAGATCACGATGGTGCCGTTTTGAAATTTATGAACGGAAATTTTCTCATTCATTTAAAATATTCGGTATCCAATATTGACACTGCCGAAGTTAAATTGGAAGACATCACAATTGAATCTTGTATTGATAAGAAAATCAACTCTCAAGGATTAGCCCAATTAAGTGAATATAGTGTTCATCATTTAACTAAATCAGATGATAAATTGATTCGTTTAATCAAGAAGACAGTGGCCATTAAATTCGACCAGTTCAAGAAACAAAAAGGAACAACAACAGCCTTATTGACAACGATCATTAATGATCTTCAAAAGATTTTCCATCAAATTGTAGCTCTTTTTGTTGATCTGCTTAATGTTTGTCGTTTTCATGAATGGAAAATCATAAACGCCAATATTGCTAATTTTGAGTAAGTATTCAAAATTGATTTTCGATTCGATTGTTTTTTTCCAATTCAGTTTTAACAATATAAATCTTATTTTCACAGGATCTCTTTTGAAATCAAAGGTCTAAGATACTCACTTTGGCTTATTTTGTGTTTCGATCTCCTAAATTATCCAAATGACACGATTAAAGTTAAATTCGGTATTCACAAAGCTGATCTCAAACTTTACCCGTAAGTAAATTTATTTTGATTTATATGATTTGATTGTAATAAATATTTATATTGTTCAAATTTTTCAGGTATCATCTTTTTCACAAAAAGATTAGATCAGTTCCCTCTGGATCCTATAAATACATTGGTCAAATAGTTGAAACGGCCAAAAAGTTCATCTTCGATTGGCGAAGTGGTCATAAGTCAAAGGCTATTAGACTCTCTATCAGACAATTAATTAAAGTTTATTAACGAACCAGAGCTTAATCAAGAAGTCTAATTGTAAATCAAACAAGTTAATTGCAATTAAAAGTTAAAAATGATCAAACCATCAGAATCAGTTTTCCTAATAATTAATGGATTCTTAATCATTGGCTTGGTAACTTCATTAACCATAAGGGATTTAAGGCCTTGTCCAAACACAGGTAAATTTTAACCCGACAATTAAATCATCAACAATCAAGAAGTAATTAAATTACCTCTTTAATTGGATTTTATTTAGCTGCTCCATTGTTAAATTCAGTTGTCGCAATTAACTGTACAGAGGAACCATGTTTCTTTGGCAAAGTTAACGGTCTCTCATTTCAATTCATTCTAACACCAGGTAAGTAATTAGTTTAATTGTCTAAAATATTTCCAATTAAGAATAATATTGAAACTTTGCTCTTTAATTGTAGACAAATCGGTATCAGCGGTGAATCTGCAGTTAACTGCCGTCGATGGTTATGGAAACAACTACGACATCGATACTGTCCAACGAACTACTTGTGCCGATAATAGTAATTACTGTGAATTAGAGGCCAATGTCCCTCGATGTTTTTCCGCTGGTGTCCGTCGTCGTTATCTACCTGACGATGATCGTACCGATTACTTTACCTTTCAAGCTCGATTTACCGATTCAAGGGGCTACTGTGTGGCCTGTAGCCGCTTCCTTTTAAACACTTACATCAGATACACCAGAGAAACATATGATTACACAACGACCACACCTCGACCTTACATCAACAATCAACAAGGAAACATTTATGGGACAACATCCCGACCGATCTACACGACCGCTAAACCCTATCAGCCCCAATCCACTTATATTGGCCTGGAAAATGCCCGACCGATTGGTTCATCTTTCACATTTGATAAAAAAATCATCGATAATTAATTAGCTGATTATCAACAAATTGCGAAACAGTTTTCCCTCTTACTCCTTTAATTTGTCAATCAAAATTAAACCTTCTTAACTTGATAATCCTGATGATCGATTATCCTTGAATCAAATTATCATCAATTAATAATCTATTAATACATGTAATTCAATTTTCTAGAATAAAAGTAAAACTTGACCAATCAAATTAACAAAAAGTATATTAACCTTTTTGTTTACTTTTACAATTAACTACATAACTATTACGAATAATAGTTAATTGTTTGGTTTAAATAAAAATGAATCGATTTCAATTTGATTGAGAAATTGAATCAGTCAATTTCTCAAGGGTAGAAAATTGAATCAAAAGATGAAACGAATCAATTGATTGGTTGTAACAATTTATGTGATTTTTAATCTGTTTACATTTTTGTTTTTAATATAAGAAATTAGATTTAATTTAATGATAATAATTTAAAAACTTGACATAATCGTAGTATTAAATGTAGAGATGCTTTTAAATTATCAATTTACCTGATTGTTTGAAGTTTGTTGTTGTTGTTGTTCAAGCTTTTAAAATGTAACAGGTTAAATCTATGGTAAATTGTGTAAATTGATTTGATTGTAATAATTGATTGGTAAAATTGTAAACAAAAATAATTTGATTGTAAATTGATTCCTTTCTCTGGTATTAATTTGTTTCTTGATTTCAATTGGGTTTACCCTAAGTGTTCATGTTTTTGTTTTCTTACTTATTGTAAATATTGTAAAACTGAAATTAGATTGTAAATGTTAATCTATAATCTAAATTGTTTGAAATTACAATTTATGCAAATGAATCTCAGCTTTACGTCGTTTCGCCCTGTGGTCAATTGAAAAGGACGAGGTTGGTGAGTCCTTTATATCCTGAATATCTTTCATCGTACAGATCCATAAAGGTTGAACTACATCGAATATTTTATTTTCCTAATAATTGAGTAGCAGCATCAATGTCGGAGCCATGAATCTATCTTTATCCATGGTCTGTGAAATGAATCAATTGGAGAGAGAGTTAACTCAAAATTGATTGTATTGAAATCTCTTGGCAAATTATTATGTAACTTACTTGACAACATCTCTAACCAATGCATAAACGGCTTCTAATGGTTTTGTTGATTTAAGTGGCCTGAGGAATTCGATCGCCTGACATGCAGCTAATGTACCGTTCTAATTAATGTCCTTCCGGTCCTTCATTATCCTCCGTTAATGGTCAACATGGCGGTGAATTTGGCCACTGGACTTTTAACCTTCGCTTTGGCCTTAATGTCACGGAATCGATTTCTCCTTCCACCTTTCATGCCGAGCGAGGAAACGATTTAGTTTAAAAAACAATCAAAATCTCTTGAAAATCTACTAATTATTCAACCAAAGAGCTTAACAACATTTTCACCAATTCTCACTGTTAATTAATCATCGTTTTCTCAGTTTAATTGTTTAACAATTAACTTTATCAGCTTCAATCACTGCCTTTCCATTGAGACCCAACTATCAACCTTAATTTTCAGTTATCTTTATTTGATTAGTTGATTTTATTTTTTTTTTCCTTAATTTTGTTCTTAATTGTGGTAACTTAAATTGCTACAAGATGGAAATATTATTTTTAAATTGTTCAATTAAAACTTTTCTTGATCTAAACAAACAAAATTAATCAACAGTCAAGTTGGATGTTTTTTTAATATTTTAATTTTAAAATATTGGTCATGAGCTTTGAATTTGTTTTTGATTTAAATCAAATTTTTTTTACAATGCAGAAGTATTTACAATAATTAACTTATTATTGCTGTTATACAATAAATTGTTTACATTAGCGGAGTAGATTGTCTTTCTGTTTATAACGATAATTCAATAAACGTTATAGTTGTAGTCTTAATCAATGTATTAGGATAATAATTGATTTAATCGGTGAAAACAACTTCTAGAGAATCGTCAGAGTCATAAATTGTTTCATCTTCTTTGAATGAAAACAATTCACTTGCAACAGAATCATTTATTTTTGTCGGTTTAATTGTGGACTCATCTTTCACTGAAGGTTCCAGGAAACTCATGATTGAGGTTAAGAAATTAGGTGAGGATAGAGAAGTATGGAAATTGTTATTCTTATCGGTTGTTGGATTGTTTTTCGAGGTGATGTCGGTTTTTTTCGCGTTTAATTTATCCAACAATTCCTCTGAATGTCGTATTCTGATGTCACGAAGTTGTGAGTATAAAAGTCGCTCTCGATTTACAAATTGTTGAGCTTCTTGGACACCCAATTCAGCTGCTCGGTGTAATAAACTCATTCCTTTGGCTTTGTCCATTTCAATAGGTTGTTTACCGTAAAGGTAAATCAAAGCTAAATTGTAATGAGCCATTCGATGACCTAATGAAGCAGCATTGGTGTAATATTTTGAAGCGATGCTATAATTTGGTTGACCATTGATTGGATCATGTTGACCAGATTCGTACACGATTCCCAAGTTGAACATGGCTTTGGCACTTTTGGGACAAGATTTGAGTAAACTAATTGCTTTATCAATCTGATTTCTTTGTAAAAGTACTGAGGCTTGCAGATTCTTTAGCTCATCAGTAAAAAGATCCAACTCAGATCTCATATTTTCAACAATTCTGTCAATCACATTAGTATCTGCACAAGAGAAAGAGACAAAATTGGAGAAATTAGAAATGCTCGAAAAATAAATGTATTCTATCATTCGGTCACTTGAATGGAGAAACTTACCTTTGATTGAAGATTCTTCATGTTGAATCTCTTTATCACTCTCAAACGATGATAATGAGCTAGAAGATGACGATGATGCCGATGAAACAGGAAGAACGTGAAAAGGTAGAACATTGAAATTCTGTTGATATGAAGATGGATTCAAATTGGATACAAGATGAGGTAAATTCTTGTTCAATGAATAGAGAAAAGAGCAACCATGATGATCTTCAGAAGTAGCCAAAGATGGAGAAGATAAATAATCAGTTCCAAAGGAAGGAGAAGATGATTTAAATCGAATACAATCAGTATGAAATTTATGGCCAATTATAATTAGACTTCCAAATATTCCAATTGAATGGAAAAACATTCGCTGAAGATCAACAAAACCCTCTAAACGACATTGATAAGATTTTTTTCCAGATGCATTTCTCTGTGATCCATTTTGATTATCCTGTCCAGTAGATGATGAAGAAGATGAATTATTTGAATTGCTACAATTTGAACTGTCACTTTTTTCGTTTCCATTCAAGGTGAACTTTCTAGATACAATTGATCCAAAAGCTTTACGACTGGTTGCACGTAACATGGTGGCAATTGTATCACTTTAACCAGAATGATCCAGAACACACCAATTAAACTGCAATACTAGTTCATCAATCTAAACGTTTAGCAAACTAATTGGAAAAACTAGTTACTAGTAACCATTAATTACTAATTACTAATTGCTAAGTGATTTTTTACTTGACATTGTCACAAAGGAAAACAACATAAAATGACTTGAACATTTTCGCTTCTTCTTCCCCTTCAACCAATCAGGTGAACAACAAGTAGTTTCCAATAGAAACAGCGGTTACTCTGAAATCCATTTACAGAAATTAATTGATTCACTTGATTTCCAAATTTCACATGAATTAATAGAAACACAAATAAATTAGATGAGAAATTGTTTTTTCTTCATCAACATTAACACTTTTCTATTAACAATAATCGTTAAATTTTTCCATTAGAGTTACAAATAAAGATGGAGAACAAAAAAAGCTACACCAACAATTAGCTTCTAATTAGAATAATAATTTAGTGTTATTCTTGTTGTAATGGTGATTAATTGAGAAGAACTGGAAAAAAACTGTCACTTTATCAATAAGAAAATCATCACAATTAAATTAAAATAAATTATCAAGAGAATGACAAAGAAAATAAATTCAATCGATTAAAAATTAAAAAGAACAAAAAAATTCGATTATGTTTTCTGCCGATAGATGGAAACAGAGTAAATGTAAACAAATGTTTTTCTTATTTTTTCATTACAAAAATTGATGAACAATTGATTAATCGGCTTAATTGCTCTTTAGTTTTGTTTATGTTGTAGAAAATTTTCTTCTTTTGATTTTAATTGTTGTCTGTTTGTAACAGTTTCACCTGTGACCTGTGGATTGAGCGATTATTTCATTGAGAATGTCAAAAGAATCTAAATATGCTAATCTACCTTATATTGCTTGGGATGAACCTGAGGTTTATGAGACTCCTGATTTACCCGAAGTTGATCAAGAATTTAAAAGAAATGTTGATATTGAATCGGTAGATGATTCATCTGAAAGAATTGAAATAATCAATGTTGATGTGAAAAAGTCATTCGAGAAATTCAGCTCCACCGAGTGTGGTGATTTAATCAGTGAACCGATTATTGAGACACCTTTACAACAATATTCAAGATTAGACACCGAGGTAACTAATTTGGCCCAAACATTGGATTATATTCAAAAGAAACGAGAAGGAAAAAGCCAAGATTTTGGTTGGTGTCCATCTAAATGGTTCTATTTGTATTGATATATTAGGTAGACGATTTAACTCGGTTTTGTCTCAATTTGTTTTGTTTTTCTATTCTTTTTCTTTTTAAGGTGACATTTTGGCCGATATAACTAAATTAGAGGCTAAACTGCGATCATGTAAACTTGCAATCGATGGTATCCCTTTGGAATTACAGTTACAATCAAGTGATGAAGGAAAATCAACTGATGGCCAAGTAACTACCAGCGGGTCGAAAGCTGTTAAAAAATTTGAACACAATTCATTAACCAAATTAACTTCTCTTGAGAGTAGAATTAAAAGATTGGAGAATTTATTAGATCATGATGATGATCAGTTAACTTGTATCTACTATTATACTAATGAAAGAAGCTTAAGTGGAGCGGTTCGCTCGATTACCAGTAAAGTGTCCATGTTGGATGGTAACAATTTAGATCAACTTGACCAGCGAGTCTCCGCTTTAATTCAAAAGCTTAATCAACTTGCTGACAAGAAAAATTTACTCGAAGAGTCTCAAAGTAAAAGCCGAATCAATGAGCTTTATGATCTGGTTACCAAAGGAGAGAAAAATTTATCAATCTTATATGAAGTGGCCGCTCGATTGAACATTTTGGCCGAAGTGGAGGAAGAAGCCTTGAATTTTAGTTCCGCTTTGACAATGATGGAAAGTAAAACAGAGGCAAATGAAAATTGCCTTCAACAATTAAACACCGAATTGTCAGCTTTAAAATCATCATTCCAAAATTTTGAACAATCAATGGAGAAACAATTAACTGAAATGGACAAAAGAGTCAACGCTTTGAAGTGAAATTAGCTTTAGTCTATTAATTAACCTTAAAGTTTCATCAGAATTTGGATTCAACATTGATTCTCATCGATTGAAATTCGAGACACAATCAAGTTAATATTTGGTGGATCATTTTTTCTTACCCATTAATATGATATAACCTTTAAAAGGATTAAATTAATCAATTATTTCACGATAATTAAACAACAGAGACAATTTAATTTCTTTTTTTGTGATGAGGCTCGATGAAGTTTATTTAGGATGATCATTGGATAGGAAATGATGTAACATCATGTTACATGGTTATGATTGTGATTTAAATTTTGTGTCAGTGAAGGAGGATAATTAAATTTATTATTTCCAATGAAATTTTTTTTTCTTCTTTCAAACACTTAAGAGAAACGCCTTTTAGTTAATTAGTCTTGAAATACTAACAATCTTTTCATTTTTAAACTAATATTAGCGTTTGTTTTGTTTTCTTTCTTGTTGATTAACCAAAAAGGTTTTTTTAGCTCTGTTAATTATTGTCTCATCACATTTCTATGAGTAAACAATAATTTATGAGAAAATGAAAAATTCTGAAAATGGGTGAGGTTCCTAGTATTTAAAGCGATTACCAAATAGGCGACTAAACACTTCTAACTAACGGGTGGTTTATATAGTCGACGTGTTTTCTTTTTATGGCATCACAAGTACTTTTGTTTTATAACATAAAATGTTGTAGCGGTGGTGATGATAGAAAAAGGAAAGAGAGAGAAAGAGAGAGAGGAGAGGGAGAGGGAGATAAATGAAAAGAGAAGGTAGATTCTCATGAGTTCCATGTTTTCGAGGTGGATTTTGATTACTTTTCTTTCACTGATATGAAGATTGGTGTTGATTTCCAATGAGAGCAGATCGAATCTTAGAAACAAACTCAGAATCAGTTTGGATAAGATGGATGAGTACATTTTTCAACTGATCAAGTGGAAGTTGAGGATCGTAAAGGTTTGATTGATTAAGTGAACGATTGGTTATTATCGATGACTGATGTCGAGAATGATCTTGATGGTTGGAGTGTTGAGAACTGTGATGTCCACCAAAATTATATGAATCATCGATCGATGGGACTAGATCGGGACTGGAGTAAATTCCTACCGGTGGTTGTCTATCATCTTCTTTAACTATTGATTTATCTTTATTTGATCTTTCCTTAATCATGGCTGGGGTTAACATTTCCTCCTGAGAATCACTTGAAACCATTAATGAAGGTTCACCAGAATCATCTGCTTTAGCTCTATCAAGATCGTAGATTAAATTGATTGGAGCAAATTGGTTACGTGAAGCAGTTTTCGGTGTATGTCGAGAATCGGTTGATATTGATGATTGTGAAATATTGGCTCCTACTCCTTGTGCCAATGATGCTTGAGCAAATAAATCTTGTACATTAACCGATCTACCACCATTTTCTAGCTTTTGTTTATCCAAACTATTACTTGGTGTACTCATAAGTTCACTGGGATCTAAATTTTTACCATCATTGTGAATACAAGGGTCCAACCCTTTAGAAGCACTTTTGGAGACGGTAACGTTTTTAATACCAATTTTAGCTATGATTTGACCGTCAACCCAAAAGAGAAAGATCCAAAAAAGCAAATAGATTACATTGAGAATCGATTGAAAAGGAGAGAAAGAAAACCAATTAGTATTTATAGCTAATGCTGAATAAATTTCTGGATAAAAAAAGATTGAAAGTAAATAAATCAATCAAATCTCTTACCCAATGTATCAACGAAAGATTCAACAGGCTGAGAACCATGAGAATCACCAGTGTTTGGACCATTTCTGGTTAAACTTGCAATTTCACTCATTAATAGTGCAGCAGTTTGTTTACATTCATCATCGAGATAAAACCAAATACAAAAGATTCCCTTTTCAAGATTTTTCATCATCAAATATGGCAATTCAATTTTAACATCAGTGTCCTTTGTAATCGGCTGAATCAAATTTTGAGTATCCAATCTGTTCATGACAATCAGGGCAGTTCTTGGATAAGTTGATCGTCTAACAACATGTAATGGACCCTCAATAGGTAATTTATCCCATTTTTTACCATCAATGGAAAACTGATAAACAGTTACAGCCGAAGCAGTTGAAAGGATTTCCACAACTGAATTATCCATTCGCTTGAGATTCCTAAGGTTAATCTCATCTCGACCTTTGTCACTTCGCTGATTGGACATAATGATCACTATTATCGACGCTTTAACAATACTAAAGAAAGAAAATAAATGATTAGCAGATCAAATTTAATGTGGAAAAGAATTAACAAAACAAAAATAATTAACTCGATGGAAAATTAAATATCAGAGTAAAAAAAAAAGAAACAAACAAAAAAACAAATGAGATTTTCTCAGAAATCGATTAATCGAAATTCTTTTCAATATTTTTTCGATTATCGATTGTATCGCTTATAGGAAATTCATTTGAACAAAAGTAAATATTGTTTTCTAAAATCTTAACATCTGAATGTTAATCTTTATTAAACAAACAATTAAGTTAATTTTTTGTTCTAAATGTAACTGTTTTAATCTTAATTATAGTTACTAATGAATAAACATCCAAGTTTAACCAGTAATGGTCTAACCATTGGTGATTCACATGGCTCTCAATCAATTGATAAATTGGGTAAGTGTTTTTTTTTTGTTAACTAGTTTTTTGTTTAGTTTTCATTTCTTATTGAAATTTAGATTTAATTTGTTTATTTCAAATGTTACTTTTTTGTTACTTTTCTATAAATTGTATTTGTTCAATTGTTTTGTTTTGTTGTTCTTTCGAATTAATTTTCGTTGTTTCTTTGTTAACTGAATTGTAATCTATTTTCTCTGGTTTTCTTTTCTTTTTTCTTCTGTTTTTGTAGCTAAAAATTGTAGCGTCTCCAAAAGTGTTTCTAAAGGGTTGGACTCTTGTAATAACAACGCTGGTAAAAATTTAGATCCCAGTGAACTAATGAGTTTACCAAAAACAGTATCTTGTAATCAATCAACTTTAAACAATTTAAATGATGATCTGGTTAAGGGTAAAACGGGTGATTCAGGTGGAAAATTGATAACACCTCCTTGTGATACAAATAGAAGGCCATCAGTTTATTTTTGTCTTTTTTGTGATAAAACATATTCTAAATTCAATCTTGCCTTACTACACATTCGTGCTCATATTAAATTTGGTTACCATTGCAAGTATGGTGATAATCATTTTGATCTCTATCCATCTTATATGGCCCATCATGTACGTGAAGAGCACCCAAATGAACCGGTTGAATTTGAAGACGATTTTAAGGAGAGGAAAAATATTCATAGTTGGATTATTGATTTTCTCAATGAACAATTTACCGCTTCAAAGTTAACTGATGAAGATGCTGTCGTTCAATCGCCAAACTCTTGGGTTCATTGTTCAATCTGTGTGAAAGCAGCTAAATACAAGAAAAAGAAACCTGTTAAATTTTATTCCATAAGAACGTTAGAAAGACACTTTTGGCAACACACTAGATGGTGGAAAGTTGATTGTAATATTTGTGGTGCCTCAATGCAACGTGCACATCAAATAGATCACCTTGTCGAACATGAAATTTTCATGGATGATTCAAATCCTAACCCAATAAAACGTAAGTCATTTTCCGATAATTTATTAATTTCTTTAATTCCTACAACTATTAATAATCAGAATTTTCTGAACCTCGTTCTGTTTTTCTCTCCCTCCCTTTCTCTCCCTCTTCTTTATCTTTATCTTTCTTTTATCCATTTCAGTTTTTGAAATCCACTTCAAGGAAAGAATTGATACAATAATAGCGAGAAAGTTGGAACTTATTGCAGAAAAGCAAGAGAAGGAATTTTATGATCGCTTTGCAACTCATCGTGGCTGCAAACTCACCCTTAATCTTAAATTAACACCTTGTGATTCCGATTTAAACTTTTTAAAGAAGAAGAAAGTTTTACCTATTAAAGCCTCTAAACCAGTTGAGGAAAACCCGAACTCCCTTAAGGCGGACAATAAACTGATTAAGGCTGATAAACCTAAATCAACTGCTCCACCACCACCACCGCCGCCGCCACCGCGAGCTAAATCCCGTGCTGAAGAGATTCACGATGAACTTGAAGCAGAAGAAGCAATAAGACTGGCAATTAAAATCTTAACTGGAGGTGGTGAATCTCCTCAATCTGATAATTCATCCATTGAAAACGAACCTCCAACTGCACAATGTCAACAAAATAAAACAAAACCTGATGCCAAAAATGATGAGAAAAGTGTATCACCTAAAACTCAAACTTCAAAAAACGTGGATAATTTACAGATATCAGATAATCAAGTGTCTGATGGAAGAGATAATGGTAAGGAATCAAACTCTTTGCGGAAGGATCAACAATTAACAGATATTTCATCAAATGTACAAAATACAAGCCCAGAAATTACTACTAAAATTACTGAAAATCTTAATGTTGATTCTTCCTCAGCTTCAGGTATTTTACCTGATGGCCAATTCAAAATTCCAACCTTGATTGATACCAATGTTGACAGATTAATATCCGATGATCATCAAACAGTAGATATGCAAATTGATCCAACTCCTTTATCTTCACCAATGGCTTCAACATGCTCGTCATCATCTTTACTCAATCCATCGCCATTATTTCCTTCATTGAAAACCCCTTCTACTTCAATCGCTGGTCCACCTCCTAAGAAAAATAAAATATTCTGCACGGAAAAAGTTCAAAATGTAATATCTGAACTCTTAGCCAGAAAGATTGAGCTCGCTCAAATGAATTCAATTTCCGGCGGAGATTCAGGCAACAATGATTTTATCAATAACAAAGAAATTGATAATTCCTCAATGTTGGTAAATCCAAACATGATTCTTCAAAGCTCTGTGCCATTAGTGTCATCTCAAGTTCCAAATCAGTCGAGACCAATTTTTTCAATGTCTTTTCCACCACCACCATCAACACCAATGGAAACTTCATCTTTACAAATGTCTGCACCCAATTTAATGTCGGCATTACAAAATGCGCCACAGATTAATCATAATAATAATAATAATAATAATTTTAGTTCAACACCAACCGCTATTCAACCAAATTTAGACGAAGACGATGATGATGATATTTGTATTTTAGAAGCTCATATTGCAAATGAAACTCAACAAATCGTGAGACCTATTCCTCAACCTCCACAACCTCCACCACCACAACCGCCATCTCAAGTAAAATCATTTTATATTGATGTTGAACTGTTTAAGCAAATTGTTGGTCCGATTGACAATACAATGGTGGAGAAAAGTCAAAATGGAAATGTTAATTTAAGAATTCCAATGGAAAAACTGTCCCAAATGGTGAAAATTGTTGAAGAAAGGAAACAAAAATCACTCAATGCATCATCTTCTTCCGTATTGCCAACTAATAATAACCGTAATTTTCAAATTAACTATCTCCCTGGTTCTCATGCTCCAATCAATATACCATCAGCAAATTTGATTCCGACTGTTACTATTGAACAAGTCCAAAAACCACTTTCGACTGTCACTTATTCAAAAGCTCCTATTATGCAAAATTCTGCCCCTAATACTCTTATTCAACCACCAGTTACAACACAATACCCTCAGTGCGCCTCTGTACCTAGTTTTGGATCTAATTATGTTTCATCTAATTCATCAAATTGGCCCCAACAAGTGAATAACCCTTCCCTTCCAGCAGTGAACAATTTCCCCAACCAAGTACCAATCGTGCGTAAAATAGCTTTCAATAGTCAAATCTTACAAAACCAACAAGATTCAACTCCACGTGCTCAATATATTATGCCAACAGGTCAGTCTGGTTACGCTCGAATCATTCGTTTTGAAAATTCACAAGCCAATCAACAGAATTGTTATGTTTCAAATCAACAATTGCAATACCAAAGATCACAAAGTGTAGCTCCAACAAGTTGTTCTGAGTTTAGCTCTCCAACTCCTCTTATGCATCACCCTAGTCCACCTCCTCCATACCATCAATATGATCCAAATCAGTATTCAAATAACACATATTCTCAACAGCAACAGCAACAACAACAACAACAGCAACAATTAATTCAAAATCAACAGTTACAACAACAAAATCAACAACAGCAATTACAACAGCAACAGCAACAACAGCAACAGTTACAGTTTCAGCAACAATGTCAACTTCAAAATCAACCGTTACAACAAAATCAATATCAACAGTCTCAATTACAGTCAAATATTCAGCAACAATCTCTATCAATCCCTGAACAAAGGGATACCCCAGTAGTTCATCATTATTATAATCCTGAACAACAGTATCAACAATTACCACAAAGTCAATCTGTTATTCCTTCCGTTCAATATCAAAGCAATAATTCAGATGGATTATTGAATAATTTGAACAACCAAATGAACAATTACTCTATGAACAGTTGAGTTTGCTTTTCTATGCAATTTTCTGCTAAAAACAATAATAATTCCTTTCGATACTAAGCTAAAGTATCATCCCTTAAATATCTTTTAATTACCTTAAATTAATACATATATTTTTCTTTTCGCATCAATTTCAGATCCTGGGCATACCTTTTGGAAACCTGATCCAACCAAAATCTTCACCAAAGATCCTCATCATCAAAACCACCCTCACAATACAGTAAATCCCCACCTTTAGATACTAATTAACTAAATTTCAGTTGATCTACAATATGAACAATCATCATCGTTATTTTTTCTCATCTTAAAAACATGACAATATTTTCAATTGAAGGTCTTTAATGGCGGATAACTTTTTGCATTCAATATTATATTTTTTTTCTTTGATAGTGTAAATTGTCACTTCATATTCAATTCACTTTACAATAATTAACCGTCACCCATTCATTATTCATTTGTTATTCTAACTTTATGTTATCTCATCTTATTTCTCTTATTTTCATCACGAAAATTTAATCATTGTAACTTTTGTAATTTAATTTGAAGAAGAAAAAAAAACAATTAGGCTTATTTATATTTCTCTTAAAAATAAAATGTATTTACCATGATTTTAGTTATTGTATTTGAATTTGATCAGTTGAATTTGAAAGATGAAATCGAAACCAATCAATCAATTGTTTCATTAGAAATATAATTCAAATTTAATTTTGATCATTAACAAGATAGAAAAGTAAACAAAAAGTTGCAACTAAATAATGTGAAGGTTTGATTGTGATAACCTTTTAGCTTTTGAACTCTTTTGATAGTATAATAATTGAGGTACAAAAGTAACAATTAGCATTGAGATTTGGTTTGAGATAATGATGATCGTTGGGAAAGAGCTAAATTACAATCAAGCGGATCAATGGCTCCGAGACTTTGTTGACATGGGCACGTCCATTGGATTATTGTTTCCTCTTCAATGATTGATGTTGATGTTGTTTCACGTTTCGATTTATCTTGATTAACCTCACCACGTTTAACAACTGAGATCCAAAATGGATTAAGAACAAATCTTTGATTGTTGATTGATATCACATTCCAGGGAGAAATTAACCTGATTGTTAGACCATTGGCTAAGCCCATACTTTCACAAACCAAGGAAGGGAAAATCAACTGAACAGTTTCACCGATAGTAAAAGTATTTTCAACAGTTGTCTCAATGATTGAACCATCAGCGAATCCACAGTGAAATTTACAAGAGAAATTAGAAAGCTGTAGAGTTATAGTATCTTTACCTTTAACCATCTCTTTAAATTTATTCTTTAATTGTGAAGTAACAGAATGACGCCAAATTGTTCGAGCAGTTTTCTCTCTTTCCATTAGATCTTTCATTTGATCGACTAATGTAATAAGATGAGATGAATTGGTCACCTTATCCTGTCGTTTTGAATGTTGACATTTTCTATTCCGATTGATAAAGATGCAACTTTGGTCAGCATAACAATTACCCTTGACCTTTTTTATAGGAGAACTTTCGTCGATCCCATCATAAGCTTTGGTTGGAGTTAAAGGAGCTAAGGGAATAATTTGCGGTTTTCTTTTCCTTTTTTTAACAAATTCCAAAGGCGATGGTTTCAGAAGATCTTTAAGATTAGATGGAGGAGTAGCCATATTCCTACATTAAAGATTCGACAAAAAGAATAAATAAAAAACAATTAAAGGAAATTAATATACAAAACAAATTCTTTTTACCTTTGAATCATTGAAGTGAAGCTTTTTCTAGCTTCATTTGAGATGTTCAGTTGACTTGAATGGTAACTGATTTTATCTTCATCATCACTTTCATCGATTGTATAATCAAGTGGTGAATCTAATGTTTCCAGATCATCTTCTCTCGGCACTGATTGTCTTCTCTTATTATTGTAACTATTAACAATATTACTATTATTGTTTGAATCTTGGGTTAAAGAAACATCAATAAGAGAGACTTGAACTGTTGGGCTTTTTGTTATTACAATTTTGTCCAAAGGCAAAGGTTTGATGAGACATTTCTTGTAATTTCTCGCTGGTAACATTGCAAGACAAAGGTAAACAAAGAGAATAAACAAACAAACAATTAAAACTAATCAGGTAACAGAAAACAATTAACGGAGACAAAAACTTTTAATCAACCAAACGATCACCAAAAGTGAACATGTGAACCGAATAAAAACAAAAAAATTCTTTTCTAAAAAATCCACTAGATGGCGTTTGAGTTAATTCTTTTTTTTATTTTCTTTTCCATTTTTTTTTCTTTCAGTTGAAAAATTTTCATCCAAAGAGAAATTAACTTGTGGAAATTGATTTTCAAAAATGTTAATTGTCATTGATTTACTTTATTCTCTTTAGTGAATTTTGTATTTTTTTTCTTTTTAAATTGTTTATTGATTGATTCTCTGTTAGATTTTATTTTGGTTAAACTCTGTGTTTTGGGTTCGTTGGCAAAATGTTAAAGAAAATGTTTTATTGGTTTGGAAATCAACCAGAATCTTACAAATCTGGTCTTGGTGATTTGTTTGATTTCGAGGATGGTAATTATTTGGAATGTAAAAATGATGAAGAATCAAGGTGTTCACCTTCTTTTCTCAATCAACACCCGTTGCTTACTCGAGATTTAAAGTGTAAATTAAATTCGGGCGAGCTAAAAGATATACTTGCTGATTTTCGAGCTCATGGTGGCTGTGTACCCAAGAGAAAGGTTCGGATGATTAAGCCTAACACTGACTTCAATCCTGAGGATAATTTATTTGAAGTGGGTTTACCTTTACCAAGGATTCAAATGCCACCATTATGTGAATTGTCAAAAGATAACTCTTTCTCTGACAATTCTCTCAATGTCCAAGAGCCAAAGATGATGGAAGTCTTTGCTAAAGAGGAAGATCCTGGTTCAATTATTGCTTATGCTTTAGTTTCAGCTGATTACGAGAAACAATTGAATGATATTGTTCAAGGAACACCAACTGTTGTAACATCAAGGAAAAGAGTTCTTTCTTCAATTGAAAGTTCTACAAGCTCTGGATTATCCGAGATTAAAGATGCTGGTCAACTTGAGTTGTCCGGTGGTTTCTCTTCAGTTGCCTTTACCTTTAAAGCATCTAAAGATACAACAGCTATAAGTCCACATATTGATATACAATTTAACGATCAGACCACAAAGTATTATTGTTGTGTCTATTTTGCAGAGCAATTTCGTTCACTTCGATCTGAATTGATTCAAATTAATCACCAAAATGCCAATCAAACTAACACCTCATTGACACCATCTCTATCATCTACTTCTGAGTTATCTCAAGGTAATGTAACTGCTACCAGTGATTCTTCATCTTTTTATTCAAATGCCACCGGTATTGATTCATCATCTTCCACCACATCTAACGCCCTAATTGAGGAAACTTTCATCAGATCAATTTCCTGTTGTGTTCCCTGGACAGCCTCTGGTGGTAAAAGTGGAGCTACTTTTTGTAAAACGATCGATGATCGATTCATTCTCAAAGAGATGTCCCGACACGAGTTAGCTTCCTTTCTTAAAATTGCCAAAGCATATTTTGATCACGTTCTCAGTGCCTTTTATGAATCTCGACCAACACTTTTGGCAAAAATACTCGGTGTTTACAGAATAAGCTTTAAAAACAGTTATACGAACAATGCGAATAAAATGTATCTACTTGTCATGGAGAATCTTTTCTACCAGCGAAATATCAGCCGAAGATTTGATCTGAAAGGCTCTGACCGTAATCGTTGGGTTCACACCGATGATCCAACAAACGTAGTTCTTTTAGATGAAAATCTACTCCAGTCTCTACGAAAATCTCCACTCTACATTAGACCAGAGTGTAAACAGAGATTGACCACCGCCATAGACGCTGATTCTCTTTTCCTCTCTTCTCATTCCGTTATGGATTATTCTTTATTGGTTGGAATTGATCAAGAACAGAAACGCCTTGTAGTTGGAATCATTGATTATATTCGCCCCTACACTTGGGATAAAAGGATTGAAATGGTTGTTAAATCGGTTGGAAGTCATGGTAAAATGCCAACCATAGTCTCACCTGATCTCTACCGTGAACGTTTCTGTGATAAAATGAACCAATACTTTCTGTGTATACCTGATGGTTGATCTAATAAATTCATCAACATTTCCAGTTAAAACTAAACCAAAGATTGAAAAGCTCCACAAATCAACTAGTTCAAAGACTTCAACCAAATCAAATTTAATTTTCTTTATCATCATGGACATAAATCCTTTCATTTAATTAATCTGCCTGGAAACAAAAAGCTAATATCAAACTACGATTCATCAACGACCAACAATCAGATCGATGATAATGGTTAACTTTACCAACACTGATTTAATTCAATTCAAACAATCAGTCAAATTGAAAACAAATCATCAAAGACAAGAAAGTCTTATGAACAAATCAACTTGAATTATAAAAAAAAACATTTTTTCCTTTTAATTATTTCCAATCTTTCAATTGTCTGAATTTCTTGTCAACTGGTTTTATGTGTAATAATTTTTATAAATTTGATTATTTTGTAAACAAATCAATTGTAACTACATCAGAAAAGAAACAATTAATTCTCATTAGATTTTCTATAAGATTAAATTGTTGCAACAATTAATTTTGCCTAAAAAAAGAAGGTAAATCGTTCCGACCAATGTAACAATTTGTTTCCTCAATTAAGCCATTAAGAATTGAATATAACCTCAACATGATCGAATCAACAATTTAGCAATCAGACTAATTATAGTTAGTGGATCACTTTCACCAAATAATTAATTGTTTAACGAAGGCAAACAAATGATTAGTGAAAAAAACCCAGAAAAAAATTCCAACTTGATCAAGATTATATTTTGATAACAATTTCTATATCTCTTAATTACGATAATTTAATCATTAATAAAAACTATTTTAATCTAAATCAAATATCAAATACTTTCCACTGTTTATTATTGAGGTTAAAGTACAATTATGATTAAAAAAAACTGATTGAGTTGATTGTTAATCAAACTGGTTAATCTCATTTTCCTTTTACCTTAAAAAAAAGACAAGTTGATCAAACTAATTGTTTTGTTGTTTAAGTGTAAAGAGATTATCGCCCATTAATTGTGATTTTAATTATCACTGATAGATGATCAGGTCAATCAATTAATCAGTTAATTAAATGATGAGTGTTGGTGATTCTCGGTAATTTGTCCATTTACACCATTTACATTTGGATTGTTGGTAACACGATTTAGATTGTGAAACAAATTAGATTTGATTGTTTTCATGATCAAAAGTTGTTGATTAATTTGGTGTAAATCAATTGTTGTTGACGAGAAAGAGGTGAGGATACATTGATGAGCAAAATGATTAACCAAAATATCCAAGAAAAAAAAACAATTAATGGTTATGAGTGTTTCCATGTGTAGGTGGGTTTGGTAATTGTGTTGATTGATAACTAATTGTGAGGGATTTCGGGTAATTATTTGACAAGAAAACGAGAATATGGTCAACAATTAACTTAGAAAAAAAAGGAGATTAAGAATTGAAACTTGTATTGGTTTCTAATTCATTTTTGTTTCTTGTCTTTAAGTTCATCCATTGATTATTGTCTTTTTCCTTTTCCTTTCTCCATTTGATTATTTCTTCAATCAATGAACAATCAATCAAGTGAATTGAAGGCGCTATCATGATGATAATTGTTATGATGATAAAGGATGGAAAACAAACTTTCTTTTGCTCTTGATTCGTGATTATTATGCCCAAAAAGTTCAGTTAAGATAGTTAATAATAAAGGTTAATTGTAATGTTATGGATAACACAATTTTCTACTTTCTTTAAACAGAATTAACAAAAACATTGTCAATTTAGCTGAGATTTTGCTACTAAAACGATCATCAGTCAACCTTTTCGAAATTGGTTTAATTATTTTCAGCGCAATTTGGTTAATTAGAGAAACACCATGAGAATTTTTTTTCAAGTTTCAATTCGAGTCATTTCATGACTGATTTCGCAATTAGTTAAATCATGACAGTAGAAAGTAAAAGAGCTAAAGAAAAGATCGGACGAATGAGTTTGTAGTGTGTGAGAGTTGAGAAAATGCTTTTTTACAATTTAAATCATCGGGTAATTTGTTTCAATCAAGAATCATTTGTTTGATCTTTTATCTGAATTTTTAGATGAGTTTGATTTATCTGCTTTCGATTTTTCCGATTTTCTTGATTCACTTGATTTTCCTGATGATGACGATGATGAAAATGATGATGTGGTTGAGGCGGTTGTAGTTTTTGGTGCTGTTGTTGTTGTTGTTGTTGTTGATTGTATTGTTGAAGATGAAGATGATGTAATATTTGGTGGTATTGTTGATGATGATGATGATTTTTTACTCTCTAAAATAGAGGTTGATGATTGTGATGAGCTAAGAAGATTTGATGATGATGGTTGATTATCTTTTTGGTCTTTACAATTTTTTATTTCTAAATTATTAATGGTAACCCGATGGTGATTACTGTCATTTTTAATTGAAATTTTTTCATCTGATTCAGGAAAATCTTCTGTTGATTGTTGTCCTGATTTCACTTCAATTGAAGATGAACATGAACATGAAGGCACAGAAGAAGATGATGATGATGATGAGATATCCACAAGTTTGTTACTATCAGAACTCGTAATTGAAGTAGTTGTTGTTATTGTGGATGATGAAACGGTGGACATTTTATCTTCTTTAGTTGAACAATACTGATTCGTATAATAAGGTGGTGAATTTGTATCGGTGTTTGTTGAGGTGCTTCTCATATTCTGTTGGTTGAATTTAGTTGAAGTACAGGGTGGTAATGATGATATAGCTAAAGGAGAGGAGACTGGACCTCCCAAGGAATGTCTTTTATGCTTAATTGGACCAGAAGCTTTACTGGGATCGGTGTTACGTTTAATTAATAAACGATCAGGTGAAAGGGCTCGACGTAATAATGGGGAACTTGGTTCAGCACTTTTGGGTCGTGAGAAACACTTGGAACCTGGTGCAGATAAACAGGGTGACGACAATGTAGGTGTAGATGGTGTTTGGGTAGAGGTATTGGTTGAAGAATCGGTTAATTTATTTTTATGTAAAATGAAGGATTGAATTGTTGATGAGGAACCCGGTTGATGAACTCCTGGAAATACGCTTGTTGGACAGTTTGAACGTGTAGGTGAACTTGTGGAAACTGGTTGGATGGAGGGTGAAGGTGTACGAGCGAGAGGTGAAAGTGGTATGTGACCACATGATTTACGACGAGGTGATCGAAATGATTTAACTTTGTGCTGTTTCAGACCAGAAAGTGTACTTGGACGGGGAAAATGGGGAAAATGACTTAATGATGCCGGTGAATTGGGTACACTTGAGCTTGGTGAACTACTTTGTGATGAATTGGCAGCTGATGAATCAGAGGGTGAACAATGAAGACGATTGGGTGGAGGAGATCTTGGAAAGCGAGGTATTGCAGATGAAGATGATGATGAGGCTAAAGTTGCTGTGGATAAGGTTGTAATAGCAGCTTGGGGAGATTCGCAGGCTCCCTCGGAAGATACAAGGTTAGCAATGTTACTATTGACACAATTACTATTACTGTTACCAAATGAACGATTTAATGATTGATAACTTCGACTAGGAGTAAGTAGTGGTGGTGATATACCGCCAGTGACACCAGAAGAAGAACCTGCTCCCCCACTGGCAGCCATTAACTGTTGAATCTCAGCGCTGGCTCGTTTAGAGCTTAATTTACGAAGAAGTGATGAACGCCGACGCTTATCGGAATCAGTACGCTTAATGGGAGCACCTTTTTTATGGCTTATCAGGTTAGGACGACGAGTCATACGACCTGATGAAGGGTGACGACGACGACCACCGGTTTTAATTGATGTATTTTCCAATGGGGTGGTTCGGATGTTTATCTTATCACCACCTGAGAGGACAAGTTGTAAAACTTGATGATGAAGAAGCCCTTGAATTGGTTCACCATTAATATGAGTAATCAAAGCGTTCGGCCTAAGTCCAGCCTCAAAAGCGGGACTATTATTTTCAACGGCAAGAACTAAATGATGAACTGTATACAAATCAGAATCACCATAATAAACTCTAATTGCTCTTAAAGTGAAACCAAATCCTCTTGGACCTTTACGAATTATAATTGGTGGTTTTAATTGTTGACCCATGGGACCAGTTATCTCACGATTAGGTGAGGTATCACGGGAACTGGTACTTGAACCACCGGAAGAGGTAATTGAACATGATTTATTTTTAGCATCTTCCGTTGGTATCATGAGAGATAAGCCGGTTGCCGAGGCTGATTTAATCACAGCTCTGCCTTTGGTATGATTTTTAATTAATGCATTTAACTGTACAGGGAAATTTGATGATCTAGGAATTTGAGATTTCGACGTTTTCTGACTACTACTACTGTTAGAACTGGAACAACCAGAACTTCCATTGGCACCACTACTTGCACCGCTATCGGTGGTACAAGTATCTTTACCTTCACTTGTTTCTTGAGAAGATGATCTCATCTCATCTCTATTTGACTCGTTGAGTTTGGGATCACTTTTTCTGTCATCATTATCTCCACTAATGGAAAATCGTGGGATACACGATAATTTAATGCTCATAAATGGTTTTCTACGACGGGTGACTTTGGGAGAGAAATCTTCTGATTCGGTTTGAGATAATTCAGGAGTACTTTGTTGGAGAGGTTGAGGTTTCTCCATATCAACAGTTAATTCATTTTC
Organism: Panonychus citri; assembly: GCF_014898815.1. NCBI lineage: Eukaryota > Metazoa > Arthropoda > Arachnida > Trombidiformes > Tetranychidae > Panonychus > Panonychus citri. Next base: position 73,606 of record NW_026515542.1, on the reverse strand, counting down.
CTCGGAAGGAGTTAAACTTTCTGTTGATTTAATTTGATTAGATTCACGTTTATCTGATATCACCGGTGTAGAGGTTTCACTTGACACCATTATGGACCCATTTAATAGTGGTGGAAGAGAATCATTTAAACAGGAAGAAGAAGTTTGAACAGATTCATCGAGAATGGAGGAAGTTGAAGATGATTTCATCAGCTTTTCTTGAGCCAATTCTTGTTCAATACGAGAGTAGACTCGATGATATTTGGGTGAACACGAGGAAAAACTGCTGAACATTGAACTTGAGCTTTCATCTGTATCATCTTGCTCTTCTGAATCGTCAATCTCATGATTATATCTATCCAATCGAGTATCAAAATAACTGGTATCTTCATCATTATCCAATTGAGGCACAAATTCAGCTTTTTGCCGAAGTAGATCATCCCAATTGAGACCATCAAAGAAAGGGTGTTCTTTCACTTCCGAAGCACCAACAGTTCCTAATCTTTCAAGAGGATCTTGTTTTAAAAGTTTACTAATTACATCTTTTGCATCCTCAGGTAGTGGCCAATCTTCATCATCCGGCCAGGTAATCTCATCGTTTATCACATGAGCAAAAAGCTCTTCAGGAGTTTCCCCGAAAAAGGGAACACAGCCAATTAGTAATTCGTATAAGATAACACCCATAGACCACCAATCAACAGGTTTACCATAACCTTGGTGAGAAATAACCTCAGGAGCAATATATTCAGGGGTTCCACAGACTTGTTTATCGAGAAATTCTTTGGTATCTTTTTTACTTAAATGCTCTTCACAAATATTGGTTGCCAGGTTCATTAAACCGATCTTAGATAATCCAAAGTCAGTTAACTTAATGTGACCCAGGGCTGTGATGAGAAGATTTTCTGGCTTCAAATCACGGTGAACAATTCCTAAGTTATGGAGATACTCGACAGCAAGAACTGTCTCAGCAAAGTAGAAACGAGCTAAATCAACTGGCAGCGGTCCCATGTTCTTAAGAAGAGTAGCCAAATCACCTCCTTCAACATATTCCATGACAAGGCAAAGATATCGCTGAGTAGATTAAAATATAAGAGGGAAAAAAAGAAAAATAAAGTGGGGAGAGAGATGAGAAAATAATCGAAAAAGAGAATAAAAAAATACATATTAGTAAATTTTCCTATTGCCATTTAGAAAAAAAATATATATATTTTTCCTTCATTCTTTCATTTCTCTCTAATAATCAACAATGACGATAAAACAAAAGTTACATTATGACACATTTATATATATAAATATTTGATATTTACCTTGGTTTCAAAGCTACAATATAAACTAACAACAAAAGGATTGTCTGTGAAACTCATGATATCTCTTTCTGCAAATGCTTGTTCAACTTGATTACGCAGGATTAAACTTCGTTTATCAATCTTTTTCATAGCAAATTTTTGACGACTTTCCTTATGACGAACCAAATAGACACCGCTGATGATTTTTCAATTTAAAACAGCCAAAGAGAAGAAGAAGAAAGAAAAAGAAAAATTAGAAGAAAAAAAATGGAGAAAAAGAAAAAAGAAATTGTCAAAAAAAATGTGGTTAAAGAGAAAGAAGAAAATTAAAAAAAAAGGAGAGCAAAAGTGAACAGAAAAAAGTGAAATTTTAAACTTACCCATAGGCTCCATTGCTAATTAATTTAATTGTATCATAATCTTCTTCACATGGTAATTTAACTGTTGTTTCAGCAATAATTTCTTTCTCAGACTTACGAGTTTCATTGTCTTTATCAGAATCATCTTGTTCTGTTTCTGTGTTACTATTGTTAACCAATTCTGGAATCCAACCTCTATTGTCATTAATAAATTTCTCCAATTTTTGCTTCTCCATCTCATGGAAAACACCAAGTAAAAGGAAACTCTTACTCTTCTGGTGGTTAAAAACAATCAAACACTTAAATAAATTAACTTGTTTCCTAAACAAAACAATTAAAAATTAAATTACTAAGACATAACATTTTTAAGGTGTAACATCAACATTCAGTTTCTTTGTTATGATCTCAAAAGATATTACCAAATATTGGATCTTGATACAATCGATGTATCGAAGTTTAGATCGATGATAAATTAACACAATTTCTTAATTGTTGTTAGCTTTTTATTTGATTGCTCTGTTTTTAATCAACCAATATTATCCAATTATTTTAATTTACTTCCTTTATCCATCAATTAACGGAGAGAATTAGTTTAACAATCGATTCTCTTGATGGCTTTTTTTTCCATCTTCTTTTTCCTCAAGACAATGTTTCATTCATACGAATGTTAATTGTCACAAATTTAGAATAAATTGACAGAAAATTAAACTGTCACATCCGCAAGAGAATTTAATTATTTTCAAGACTAGAAACTTCCTTTTTCTATTTATTGATTCAGCTTTTCTTTTCCTTTCTTTCTGATGATTTTAATTTGTTTAGAAGAGAACAGAAAAAAGCTAATGAAAAGTTTTTTTCTGTAATTAGATTATATTTATTGATTAAGATTTTGTTTTGTAGGGTTAGTATTGTATAATCATCATTTAAATGAAAAAGATTTTATCTTAGTAATAATTTGAAGCAATTAAGATAAAGGTAAGTGGTTAATATCCTTGGTAATGTTAAAATTAATGGAATTTTTTTAAAGCGTCCATCCGATATGCTTTTTTAGGCATTTTTCTTTGGGATCTTGACAACAACCTGGGAAAGAAATAAAAAAGTTAATTAAAATTAGTTTTTTCACGAGGAAATGTAGTTTTTTTGAGATTAATTATCTTACGGATTTGACTTGACAGTATTCTTTGATTCCGTCTTCTCCTCCTTCTCGTCCAATACCAGACATTTTGTAACCACCAAATGGCATTTGTGGTCCAAAAGCAAGGAAAGTGTTAACCCAAACTGTTCCCGCTCGAACTCCTTGAGTGTACATTAAGGCGGTGTCCATGTCTTTGGTTATGATACCAGCGGCTAATCCATAAGTTGTATCATTTGATCGTTCGATAACCTCATCTAAAGTCTTAAATTTAAGAATCTGTTGAACAGGACCGAAAATTTCTTCAACAGCGATCTTCATGTTATCCTTGACATTAGAGAAAACAGTTGGTTGGATAAAGTAACCTAAAAGGACAAATAACAATTTACAGTTACAATAAATTTTTGAGTTTATATTAATAAAATAACAATAATTAATAATTCTTACCTTTGTTTCCAACGGCTTTACCTCCGCACTCGAGTTTAGCTCCTTCTTTTTCTCCATCTTCAATTAGACTTAAAATCTTCTTGAATTGATCGTCATCAATTTGTGGACCTTGTGCAGTTGAATCATTAAATGGATCACCAACAGTTCGTTTTAAAGCAAGTTCACGACTCTTTTGTACAAACTCGTCGTAAATACTTTCTTGGACGAACGTTCGAGTTGCAGCACAACAACATTGACCTTGATTAAACATACAAGCTTCATGAGCGATATTAACAGCAAGATCGATGTCAGCATCATTCATAACTACCAATGGACTTTTACCACCAAGTTCAAGTGATACCTTTTTAATTGAATCTTTTCCAGCTGATTGTAAGATAATCTTACCAACTTCAGTTGAACCTTAAAGTTTTCAATGAAAAAAAAACAAAAATAATATAAAAACTCATACGACTAAAAATATAAACAAAGAGATTAATTGATCATCATACCAGTAAATGCAATTTTAGCAACATCAGGATGAGTAACCAAAGGAGCACCGGCAGTTGGACCATAACCAGGAACAACATTAACAACACCGGCGGGGAATCCTGCCTCTTTAATCAACGAACAAGCATAAAGAGCTGTCAAGGGTGTTTGCTCGGCTGGTTTAAGAACCACAGTGTTACCACAACACAAGGCTGGAGCAATTTTCCAGACTATCAAATACAATCAAAAAATTCACATATGAGACATAATTGAATTAATCAAGAATAATAATATTCGAATATTTTATATTGAAATTGGCAATAAAAGTCCAATGGTAGTTAAACTTACTGAACATCATGAGAGGAAAGTTCCATGGGATAATTTGACCACAAACACCGAAAGGTTCAACTCGAGTGAAAGAAAAATGATCACCATCCATAGGAACAGTTTTACCTTGTACTTTATCAGACCAACCAGCATAGTAACGAAGATGACCAGCAGAAGCATAAACATCCCCAATAGCTAATTTATAAGGTTTTCCATTGTCTAATGTTTCCAGTTTCGCAAGGTAATCAGCATCACGTTCAATAAGATCTGCAAGTTTATTAAGTAATTTACCACGAGCTGAGGCATCCATAGTTCGCCATTCTGATCCAAGTTTAAACGCTTCTTTTGCAGCTGCAACAGCCTTGTTAATATCTGCTGAATCTCCCTCGGCAACTAAACAAATTTGTTCACCAGTTGATGGATTAATTGTTGGAAATTTTTTACCATTAACAGAATCAACAAATTCATTGTTGATGAAAATCTAGAAAAAATAAGAAATAAATGTGAAAAGATTAAAATTCAATCGAAATTTAAATCAAATACAAAAGTATTAATTAAACAAATACACGTTAGATTGAAATATTAACCAACCTGAGTAATTTTAACTTCAACTTGAGCCATAATTATTTAATTGGTTGTTCGAGATTAATTTCCAAAAGATGAATGAATTAAGCAGCAATTTACGATGTTAACAACTGGAAGAAAAAAATAGAATAACAATTAATAGTGAAAGAGGGTGTGAATTTAAGATAAATTTCAGCAAGGAAATTAGTTACAAAAAAAAGATAATCAAAGTACAATTGAGATTAACAATATAATTGGTTGATTAGATTCTCTGAATGATGATGAAGGACTGAACGAGATAATTGAAATAGAGAGAGAAAAAAGAAGATAAGTGAGTGATAACTACAGGGTATCCAGTAGAAAACAAGAAACAATTAAAGAAACAGAAAACTATTAAATAATAAAAGTGAGATTAACTTTTTGTTGTTGATCATCGACTATCAACTATCTCATAGACTGGAAAAGGAAAACAGGTAGACAAAAAGAGTAAATAATCTCTCACCTTTTTAAAAGAACAAACTTTTATTCTCATGTGATGGTTAATTGTTAGCACGATAATTTAACCAAAAGCAAAACACACAATTGATGAAACGATTGAAGGAAAAAAAAAGAAATGAACAAGAAAAAAGACACAAACACAGACAGAGAAAAATGTTGCTAATGGGGAGAGAAGAAAGTTGACTTTCTCTCTCATAAAATCATCTCATCTTCTCATCTTTTCTCTCCCTCCCTTTCTCTCTCTCTCTCTCTCTCTTTCTCTCTCACTCACTTTCTTTTCGTCAAGTAACAAAATTATTACATCAACAAGAAAAGTGAGAGAGAAAAAGTAAATGAGAGTTTAACCTTGAGAATGTTGATCAACGTCTATGAGTAACCAGGGCACAGTTGATTGGATAAGAGAAAAGAACAAAATTTATTCTCTTTTCTCTGAAAAACATGGCGACCATTTTAAGAAAAGAGGAAAGAAACTAAAAATTATCTGTTCTTTTACCTTTTAAATTTGTGAGACTTTTTGAAGGAACACTAATTGTGAGAATTTTAATCATTGTGTTGGATTTTGATTGTCGTTGGATAATCGATAATCATTAATATGGACAAACATGACAAAGGTTGACAACGATTTGAATATTGAAGTGTTCCAGTTACCTAATAATGTACCGGTTGTTTTGGTTCAAGAGGAAAATATTAACTCATCAAATTTAATGGTAAATCATCTTTACCTTTGGTATTATCTTAATCTTCATTTAATGAGATCATCTTAACTCGTTGCACTCAATTGAAATGGGTACATTGTTGCTGAGAAAATTTCATATTCAATTGAGTTAAATAGTTACAATTGTTGGTGATAAATGGATATCTGATTGCACTTTGAAGTGTTTACCAATGTTATGACGATTTGACAAATATTCACATTTCAAGATTTATTTGGTTCGATGAACAATCAGTGAATAATTATTGTGTTGAGTAACTAAGAAGATTGAATTTAGTTAAATTCAAGAATCTAAATGGAAACTTAAAGTAAAATATTGTAATTTACACAGTTTAGAAAAGATTACATTTCAATTGGAATTACATGTAGTTGATGATTGAATAACAAATTTTCTCATCATTTAAATGATTATTCAATCATGGAAATTTGATCGTTGATTAATAACTAGCACTGAAATTAACACCAACCTCTCAAGGATTTGTCTCAAGTATCATTTTCTCATCTCTTACCTGTCAAGGAACAAAAAGTAAACAAGAGACGAGAATTGCAAATGAGATTCGATAAATATCAAAGATTAACAATTTTCTTCTCTACAATCAAAACGGAAACTAATCAATTAGACAGATAGAAATTTGTTAATTCTAATTATCTGACAAGTGCGAGTCAAGTGCTTAAATTAATCTCGCTTCAAAATCTTTAATTACTTTGTGCATTAGAGATATACAACTTACCCACTGTTGAACTGAGATCAATTGGAGAGAAATTAACTATTAAATTGATTTAGATGAAAATTTGAAATTAGGAAGATTTGATTGGATTTGGAAAGAAAATTTCGATATATTATTTTATTTACATGTTGAGAGTTAGTTGATTAAATTGGTCAATTAGATAATTATACAGAAATGACCAGTAACTTTCCTTTGCTCTCTTCGCAATTGAGCTACTTGGGTAACTAATTCACTAATTTGATTCTGATAAACATTATTTCTTTGTTGACTTTCCATCAGCTGATTGTTAAGAATTTCCATTTGCTCATGAAAAAGTTGAAAATAATTACGAAGCTCAAGTCCACGATTCGATAAAGGATAAGTTTGACACAATTCCACTTTTCGATCATCTAATTCAGTTTCCCATCTTTCAGCTTCCAATTTAATCCAATCAGGAATCTAAAATGAGTAAAGAAAAACATTAAAATCTTAAACTGGTCTAATCAATTACATCAATCAATCATTTTCTCACCTCATTTATTGATGAAATGTCTCGAGTATTGACCATAGTCATTGACATTTCCTCTTTAAGAACGGGTAATACTGAAGTATTAATTGCTCGAGATCGTTGTCGTTTAACCTCATTTACTTTACTATTTGCAGGCGATGGAATTTTATATTAATTTGATTAGTTAATTATTTTTAATATTATTTGCAAAGTACATCATTAAAATGTTAAAGATTTAATCTTTGAAGCTCTAGTAACAAGTTAATATCCTTGGTAATGTTAAAATTAATGGAAATCTTTTAAAGCATCAACCCGATATGCTTTTTTAGGCATTTTTCTTTGGGATCTTGACAACAACCTGAGAGAAAGTTTAGAAAAATTAATTGACATTAGATTGTTCATGAGGAAATATGAGTTTGATTGTTCTTTTCTGATTATCTTACAGATTTGACTTGATAGTATTCTTTGATTCCGTCTTCTCCTCCTTCTCTGCCAACACCAGACATTTTGTAACCACCAAATGGCATTTGTGGTCCTAAACTGAGGAAAGTGTTAACCCAAACTGTTCCCGCTCGAACTCCTTGAGTGTACATTAAGGCGGTGTCCATGTCTTTGGTTATGATACCAGCGGCTAATCCATAAGTTGTATCATTTGATCGTTCGATAACCTCATCTAAAGTCTTAAATTTAAGAATCTGTTGAACAGGACCGAAAATTTCTTCAACAGCGATCTTCATGTTATCCTTGACATTAGAGAAAACAGTTGGTTGGATAAAGTAACCTAAAAGGACAAATAACAATTTACAGTTACAATAAATTTTTGAGTTTATATTAATAAAATAACAATAATTAATAATTCTTACCTTTGTTTCCAACGGCTTTACCTCCGCACTCGAGTTTAGCTCCTTCCTTTTCTCCATCTTCAATTAGACTTAAAATCTTCTTGAATTGATCGTCATCAATTTGTGGACCTTGTGCAGTTGAATCATTAAATGGATCACCAACAGTTCGTTTTAAAGCAAGTTCACGACTCTTTTGTACAAACTCGTCGTAAATACTTTCTTGGACGAAAGTTCGAGTTGCAGCACAACAACATTGACCTTGATTAAACATACAAGCTTCATGAGCGATATTAACAGCAAGATCGATGTCAGCATCATTCATAACTACCAATGGACTTTTACCACCAAGTTCAAGTGATACCTTTTTAATTGAATCTTTTCCAGCTGATTGTAAGATAATCTTACCAACTTCAGTTGAACCTAAAAGTTTCCAATGAAAAAAAAAACAAAAATAAAATAAAAACGTACACGACTAAAAATATCAACAACTAGAAAATGATTAAGATAAAACAAAGAGATTAATTGATCATCATACCAGTAAATGCAATTTTAGCAACATCAGGATGAGTAACCAAAGGAGCACCGGCAGTTGGACCATAACCAGGAACAACATTAACAACACCGGCGGGGAATCCTGCCTCTTTAATCAACGAACAAGCATAAAGAGCTGTCAAGGGTGTTTGCTCGGCTGGTTTAAGAACCACAGTGTTACCACAACACAAGGCTGGAGCAATTTTCCAGACTATCAAATATAATCAAAAAATTCACATATGAGAAATAGTCGAATTACCTTGATTTAATTACATTTGTTTATAAATAAATGTTTTCAACTTTATGCAAATAAACAAGGAAATTTCTAAGCAAATTTACATTCAAAACTAGTGAAGGTAATTCAACTTACCGAACATCTCGAGAGGAAAGTTCCATGGGATAATTTGACCACAAACACCGAAAGGTTCAACTCGAGTGAAAGAAAAATGATCACCATCCATAGGAACAGTTTTACCTTGTACTTTATCAGCCCAACCAGCATGGTAACGAAGATGAGCTGCAGCACCGTTAACATCACCCAAAGACAATTTATAAGGTTTTCCATTGTCTAAAGTTTCCAGTTTCGCAAGGTAATCAGCATCACGTTCAATAAGATCTGCAAGTTTATTAAGTAATTTACCACGAGCTGAGGCATCCATAGTTCGCCATTCTGATCCAAGTTTAAACGCTTCTTTTGCAGCTGCAACAGCCTTGTTAATATCTGCTGAATCTCCCTCGGCAACTAAACAAATTTGTTCACCAGTTGATGGATTAATTGTTGGAAATTTTTTACCATTAACAGAATCAACAAATTCATTGTTGATGAAAATCTAGAAATAAATGAAAAAATATGTTGATGAATCAAATAATCTTATTAGACTGTAATATGAACTTACCTGAGTGAATTTAACTTCAACTTGAGTAGCCATTCTTAATAAAGGGTTCGTTCCAAAAAATCTTTTGATAGAATTAGATTGTAATTGTTGCTGATGGAAAAGAAAATTCTGAGAATATGTGGAAAAGAACGTTGTTGAATTAAATAGTTTCCTGGACGTGAAACAAATAGAGAAACGATTAAATGATAACAATATCGTAAAGTGAGATTAACTTGATGTCGGTGATCATCGACTAATCATCAGATAGATTGAGAAAGGAAAACAGGTAGACACAAAGAGTAAATAATCTCTCACCTTTGTAAAAGAACAAACTTTTATTCTCATGTGATGGTTAATTGTTAGCACGATAATTTAACCAAAAGCAAAACACACAATTGATGAAACGATTGAAGGAAAAAAAAAGAAATGAACAAGAAAAAAGACACAAACACAGACAGAGAAAAATGTTGCTAATGGGGAGAGAAGAAAGTTGACTTTCTCTCTCATAAAATCATTTCATCTTCTCATCTTTTTTCTCCCTCCCTTTCTCTCTCTTTCTCTCTCACTCACTCACTTTCTTTTCGTCAAGTAACAAAATTATTACATCAACAAGAAAAGTGAGAGAGAAAAAGTAAATGAGAGTTTAACCTTGAGAATGTTGATCATCGTCTATGAGTAACCAGGGCACAGTTGATTGGATAAGAGAAAAGAACAAAATTTATTCTCTTTTCTCCAAAAACATGACCATTCAAATTAAGAGGAAAATCTCTAAATCAGCTGAACAAATGAGATTCTCATTATGAGAATAACAAAAATTTTCTACAATCAATTCTCTTGAATTCAATAACTGTTGCTTACGATTCGTAAGTTACGAAGAGAAATTCGGAGCGACATCTACAGAGAGAATTGGAATTCACAATTAGTTGACTACTTTTATACAGTTGAAGTAATAATTGAGATCTTTCAACAATTGAACATCTTTTTTCTTAATTAATTTTTTATTCTTCCGATTGTGTTAAGTGATCGTCATTAATTGTTAATATTCATCTTTCTTTTCCAATGAATTTATGAAGGCAAAGAAAAGTTATTGTTCAACATTCGTTGGGATCGATTGTCTTTAACGATTTTATTTACATGTTGAGAGTTAGTTGATTGAGTTGGTCAATTAGATAATTATACAGAAATGACCAGTAACTTTCCTTTGCTCTCTTCGCAATTGAGCTACTTGGGTAACTAATTCACTAATTTGATTCTGATAAACATTATTTCTTTGTTGACTTTCCATCAGCTGATTGTTAAGAATTTCCATTTGCTCATGAAAAAGTTGAAAATAATTACGAAGCTCAAGTCCACGATTCGATAAAGGATAAGTTTGACACAATTCTACTTTTCGATCATCTAATTCAGTTTCCCATCTTTCAGCTTCCAATTTAATCCAATCAGGAATCTAAAATGAGTAAAGAAAAACATTAAAATCTTAAACTGGTCTAATCGATTACATCAATCAATCATTTTCTCACCTCATTTATTGATGAAATGTCTCGAGTATTGATCATAGTCATTGACATTTCCTCTTTAAGAACGGGTAATACTGAAGTATTAATGGCTCGAGATCTTTGTCGTTTAACCTCATTTACTTTACTATTTGCAGGCGATGGAATCGTTGTGTCAATTATAATATAAACTCGGTCATCATGAAAACAATGAATCGATGATAATGAAACAGTTTCACCGAATCTCAGATAAACATGAGAAGCATAAAGAGCCAAAATGGGCTGAGGCTTAAGAATATAATCCCGTCTGATTGAATTTCGAGAGGATGAAATTATCGATAAATGTTTACTTTGTTCAATTACAACTTTAGGATCACGAACCAAGAGAATCGGATAATCTGGTCCAATTTTCTCAACGATATTCATCAAAGGCTCATTCGTTTCACCTTTAAATAGATCAACATGATAACTATACGATAATCAAATGTTCAACTAATTTCTTACCTATTTTGATAACTTCCAATATCTCTGATTCATCGTGATTAACGTTAATCAACGTTTTCGCCTCTTCTTCAACCTCCCTGATTCCCCAGAAATAAACTTGATTTTCAAAGGTTTGAGCTAATAGGAAATCACTCCCAGTTTGAATTTTCTGTTGATATATAAATTGTTGAGAAAAATTAGCAAATCTGATTGTTGATCGACATTAACACTCACCGTTATTGAATTTTGTGACATCTTTGGTAGTAACGAAATCTTTTCAGCGATCATGTTTGAACCTTTGGCTATTCGTCCAGTCTCATTAAGTCCTAATACTAATAGAGAACCATTTTGAAGGAGAACTAAAGTGTTTCGATTACTTAAACTAATCGAGTTAACTTTATCTTTTATACTTCGAACAATTTTTGGAACATAAATTCGGGTAAAGTTCATTTTCTTGATCAACGATTTCTCTTGTATTCCAATCTTGTTGTGTTCATTTGAACCGCAGGCCCAAATGATTTCACGATCATCGATGAACATTGTTGCATCCGAACCAGTGAATACTCGTTTAATTATTATATTTGGAGGGAAATTAACTGCTGTTGGTACTTTAATATTAACTGGTTCCTCGGCGATTCCAAGTTGTCCATCTATGTTTCGACCCCAGGCCATTGCTTGTCCTTCATCGGTAACAATCATTACATGCCGTGGACCTGAGGCAATGTCGCAAACATTATAGCCCATTAGTTCATTGATTATTTTCGGTATATAACAATTATCCTCAGTTTCATATCCAAGGCAGCAAGATTCAGCTGATCCACATGATAGTACGAGGCCATTTTTACAGATAAAGATACTGAAACCTTCACCAGCGACCAGTTTGGTTACAAATTTACCAGAAAGTTCATCAACCAGAGTTGGTTTGGAAACCCAATCAACTAAACCTGATCCCATTGGACTTATCGTCTTTGGTTGACCCAAACCAAGTTGACCTTTTCCCGATTGACCCCAAGCATAAACAGACAAATTGTCGGTCAAGGCTAAGAAATGAGTAGAGCTTCGAGCAAACTGTCCGAAAACTTATAATTAATGCCCAATCAAATTCGTAATTGAATCACTCACTTGTTTAATCCTCTCATTAAAAGGTAAATCAATTTTAGTCAACGATAGGTTTGGTTCTCGGAGGTTGACCTCAAATACTAGCGATCTCCATAGTTTCATTGATCTAGTTAATTACATGGAATAATTAAAATTGATCAGAAATTACTAAGAAATTAGGACGTTTCAATGGACTATTAATTGATTATCAACAAACCTGTACAGTTGGTCGGCAGCTAACATGGCACCGGTTGAGATTTCGTTTGAATAAAGTTCATTTTCATATCGATTGAGACGCGATTTGATCAAAAGTTCAGAAACTTCATTCTGAATCTCATGAGCATGAGGACGAAGTGTTGGATTGTGTTGTAACATTTCACCAATTAACTTCTGAAATCGAGCTGAATATGAACGTTTAACTGGATCATATTTACCCTTTTGAAAGAAACAATTAGCATAATACAATTTACTTTGATTCTAATTCTAATTACCTTAATTATCTTATTAACTAAAGCTGATAAATTGGTTCCTTCGAAAGTTTTCTGAAGACAGGCCATCTCATAGAGAATACAACCTAAAGCCCAAATATCGGTCTTCTTATCGTACGATTTACCTTCAATCTTGAAACGAGCAAAGTTCAATTAATGATTAGTAAATCATTCGTATTTAAATCTAATCATCTTACCATTTCTGGACTAATGTAGTGAGGTGTTCCTACAACGGTCGATGCTCCCGCTCTATGAGTTCCAAGAATTTTAGAAATACCAAAATCGCCGATCTTAAATATCTTATCAATGGTCATGAATATATTGGCCGTTTTCAGATCACGATGAAGGATATTCCGATCATGGATATAAGTGATTCCCATGACAATTTGATTGAAAATTGTGAGTATTTCAAATTCCTTCAATGGTTTTGACAATGAGGATAAAAATTCTGCCAAATTTCCGCCTTCACAATACTCCATTTCGATTAACAATTTACCTTCCCATTCATAATTATTATAAAACGAGACGATATTTGGATGGTCAAGAATGGACAGAACTTTAACTTCGTTAATGGCCAATAATCGTTCCGATGCATTCATGTAGGTCACATCGACCTCCTTAATTACAACTAAATCACCATCAGATCGCCTTCGGTATAATATTGCCGTTCCAAAAGCTCCTAAAGTACACAAAAGGATCAGAGAGATAGATTAGTTAATCATCAAGTCAATTTGTCTCCATTAACAACATAAAACAACAAAATATGAGAGATTTTTTTTTTATTGGAAATTGATTGATTATTGATAAACAGTTAATTCAACAATTAACTTACCTTTTCCGACAACTCTAACCTTCTCATAATCTTCCCAGAAAACATTTCTTGATGATAAATCAGCTGAACGATAATTAGAATCATTTTGAATTGTTTTAAGGGATTTACTGTTGAAAGAAAATGATTTAAAGTCAACCATTGATTGAGAATCAGGTAAATTAACCTTAATCAATGACTCTCTCTATCTCTCCCATTCTCTCTCATTTATCTTTCTCTTTCATTTTCTCTGTCTCTTTTTCTTTGTTTTAATTAGTAAATCTTTACCAATCAAATTAATAGAAAAGATAATTAATCTAATATTGAGAGCGAATTATGAAAAGAGAGAGAGAGACATTGATGTCACTGATGATTAACTGATTGTCTGTATTAATCAGTGAAGTGATTTAAAGGTAAATAGGTGAAGGTGAAAGGTGATGATGAGGTAAATTAAATTCTATGGTTATTATTGATCGTTAACAAGTGATAGAGTGATTTTGGGGAGAGAAGACAATTAACTTAATCTCTATCCCTCATAATCTTTTAATCCTTAAATTTTTGTTGCAACAATTAAGGTGAAACAAGAAAACTTTGCAAATTATTATACAAACAAATTCACCTTAAGATTAAAAGATTAACAATAAAATAATATTGCAAAAGGATTTACCTTTTAAATTTATGGAGCTAATTGAGACGATTGACCAACAGCAATTAAGTTAATTACTTGGAAAACTTTACGATTGTAAAGTTTTTTGCTGTTTCATCAGTTGATCAACTCAAGAATAATAAACCAAGTGAGAGAAATAAAAAGATGACGGAAATTAACTAATCAATTAGACAAATCGAAATCTGTCCACTAATTAACTAAATCAAGTGCCTAAATTAATCTGGATTCAAAATCTTTAATTACTTTGTTTATTAATTAAGAGTATTGGTTAGAGTAAACAAAGAGAGAAAAGGAAAATAGTTACAATCGATTGTGGTTAATTATCCAAATCGACCATAGAGAACAATTTAATCGTTACTATTGATTTAATAGAAAAAAAATTCGAAAATAGTTAAATTGATTGTGAGCAATTAAATTTAATTCCATTTGAAAAGAAAAATTAACAAACTGTTGATTGCGAAAAAGAAGAGAGTTCGGAGCGACACCTACATAGAATTTGATTTAAATTTTGTTCTTTCATTTTTCTCTCAATTAGTTGAATCCTTTTCTCCAAGTGAAGTAATTAAAATCTTTTAGCATCTTTTTTTTCTTATTCAATTGTAATTTTCTCTAATTAATTTGTTTTTTTCTTGTAATTAAGTATCAGCTTAATACAATTTATTCGGAAATGGTGAGTAATTAAAAAGATTTTAATTCAATAATTGTATCTTTTTTAATTTGGTTTCTTTGCTTTTTTCAAAAATCAACTTTGACTCTTTCATTTTTCTATTCTAAATTAATTCTTTTATTTGTCTCAATTTGGTCAATTTTTTGTTCTCCCTCCATCTTTGTCTGTTATTGAATTGCTTTTGTTTGTTCTCTCTTCTAGAAATACGTTTTATTGGATGGTGAAAGTCTTGAGACTAGTGATTTACTTGAGATTGGTTATGGCCGTTTGAAGGTTCGTTTGACTTCTGAGGCTGAAATTAAAGTAAAAAAAGGTCGTGATCTTTTAGAATCTATTTTGAAAGAGAATAAGGTTGCCTATGGTGTTAACACTGGATTTGGTAAATTTGCTAACAAGGTGATACCAAACGATTGTCTTGAACAGTTACAGTTAAATCTGGTCCGTAGTCATGCTGCCGGTGTTGGTAATCCACTTACACCTGATAGGGTTAGAAGGTTACTTGCTTTACGAATCAATGTTCTTTCCAAAGGACATTCTGGTATCTCTTTGGAAACATTGAGACAATTAATTGACGCTTTCAATGCCTCATGTCTCTCATGGGTACCCGAAAAGGGTACAGTCGGTGCTTCTGGTGATTTAGCGCCATTGGCTCATCTAGCATTGGGTATGTTAGGTGAGGGTCAAATGTGGTCACCTGAAACTGGTTGGGCAAATGCTTCCCATGTTCTTGAAACACATGATCTTAAACCAATCAGGTTAAAGGCTAAAGAGGGTTTAGCTTTACTCAATGGAACCCAATTAATTACTTCACTTGGTGCTGAAGCGGTTGAAATGTCTGCCAGTATTGCTCTTCAGGCTGACATAGTTGCTGCTTTATCTCTTGAGGTTCTAAAAGGTACTTCTCGTGCATTTGATGCTGACATTCATCGTATTCGTCCTCATCGAGGTCAAATTATGGTTGCCAAGCGACTTCGATCTCTTTTACACTCTGATATTCATCCATCAGAAATCGCCGAGTCTCATAGATTTTGTGATCGTGTTCAAGATGCTTATACGATTCGTTGTTGTCCCCAAGTTCATGGTATTGTTCATGATACTATTACTTTTGTCAAAGATGTTATCACTACCGAGATGAATTCGGCTACAGATAATCCGCTTGTTTTCCCAGAAAGATCTGAAATTATCTCTGGAGGTAATTTTCACGGTGAATATCCTGCCAAAGTATTAGATTATTTAACAATTGGAGTTCATGAATTAGCGGCAATGTCAGAAAGACGGATTGAAAGATTGGTTAATCCTGCTTTATCCGGTCTTCCGGCTTTTCTGGTTGAAAATGGTGGATTAAATTCTGGATTTATGATTGCTCATTGTACCGCTGCAGCCTTGGGTAAGTCGTTCGTTTTTCTTAGCAACTAAATTATCATTATTATCATTTCCACAAAATCTTCTTTGATTTTTATCATTAACACTTTTTTTTTGAGGTGTTAATGATTAATTTTATGTGCAAGTTATATTTTTTAACACCAGTAGTGTGAGTTATCAATCCAATTAAATGAGCTAATTTTTTATCAATGGCAAAATTTTACTATTCTAGACATAGAAAATACTGAATCATATTTTTATTATACATTTTATATTATTAGTTAAGTTGTGATGTATACATACACTGTATTAAATCACTACTTAACTATTATGATTACTTTGAGGTTTTTCCCATGTGATATTATGAACAATCTGATTGATCAGCAATCTGCGACATTAATACGCAAAAGTGATTATGTAGACCTGTTTTTTAATGTAGACCTAAAGATAATCTTATTTTTCCATCAACAATTTTGATTATATAGAATGATTTTATCTTTATTGCTATTATAATGATGAAATAATCTTATTTAATTACCACAAATTAAATTTCATAATGAAAACTGTGCCAAACCAAACACAATGATAGGAAATTACATGGACAAGAAAATCTTGATTTTTTTTTGTAGTTTTTTTTAACAGTAATTAACTAAATTAGAAAAACAAAACAATTAACTATTAATTTGTGAGTTCAATTACATTGATTACAAAAAGAGGACTCTTAACAAGTATAAAAGAAAATTATAATCACCATCAATATCTAATTATCGTTGAAATTGATTATTATTTCTATCGAACAATCTAATCAACTATTTTGATCACTTTCTATGTGCGTAATTTTTTTTTCTCAATCTGTGGATCTTTGCTCTTACATTTCCTCCTGATAAACATAAATTAATCTCATCTAATCTTGATTCTTATCATCACAATTAGTTTCAGAAAACAAAGTATTATGTCACCCGGCTTCAGTTGATTCATTGTCAACCTCTGCTGGAACTGAAGATCATGTATCAATGGGTGGATATGCTGCTAGAAAAGCACTTACCGTTGTAGAAAATGTTGAAAGAGTAATCGCCATTGAACTTTTAGCTGCATGTCAGGCGATCGAATTCCTCAGGCCACTTAAATCAACAAAACCATTAGAAGCCGTTTATGCATTGGTTCGAGATGTTGTCAAGTAAGTTTACATAATAATTTGCCAAGAGATTTCAATACAATCAATTTTGAGTTAACTTTTTTCCTCTCTCCAATTGATTCATTTTCACAGACCATGGGATAAAGATAGATTCATGGCTCCGGACATTGATGCTGCTACTCAATTACTTAGGGAAAATAAAATATTCGATGTAGTTCAACCTTTTATGGATCTGTACGATGAAAGATATTCAGGATATAAAGCGGACTCACCAACCTCGTCCTTTTCAATTGACCACAGGGCGAAACGACGTAAAGCTGAGATTCATTTTGCATAAATTGTAATTTCAAACAATTTAGATTATAGATTAACATTTACAATCTAATTTCAGTTTTACAATATTTACAATAAGTAAGAAAACAAAAACATGAACACTTAGGGTAAACCCAATTGAAATCAAGAAACAAATTAATACCAGAGAAAGGAATCAATTTACAATCAAATTATTTTTGTTTACAATTTTACCAATCAATTATTACAATCAAATCAATTTACACAATTTACCATAGATTTAACCTGTTACATTTTAAAGCTTGAACAACAACAACAACAAACTTCAAACAATCAGGTAAATTGATAATTTAAAAGCATCTCTACATTTAATACTACGATTATGTCAAGTTTTTAAATTATTATCATTAAATTAAATCTAATTTCTTATATTAAAAACAAAAATGTAAACAGATTAAAAATCACATAAATTGTTACAACCAACAATTAAAATTTTCTCCCACAGACAAATCAATCAGTCCTAAGGAGGGAGCCAAAGAGATAGAGGGAGATAATTAATTTACCTGTTTACTCAGGTACAGGTATACTTACACTTACACAGTACATTTGAACTTGAAATCTATGAAGGTCAATTGTTTTCTCTGAAACAAAAAACTCATCGAACTCAAAATAGCCTAAACATTGTACTCGGACACTGTTATTATAATTCTAATCATCATCATCATAAAAGTCTAGTAATTTACCTTAGAGCAATTGTTGATTAAATTGTACGAAAAACTTTTAAGCCGGTTTATTATCCATAGAATTTACAATTAGTCCTTGATTCGTTTCATCTTTTGATTCAATTTTCTACCCTTGAGAAATTGATTGATTCAATTTCTCAATCAAATTGAAATCGATTCATTTTTTATTTAAACCATACAATTAACTATTATTCGTAATAGTTATGTAGTTAATTGTAAAAGTAAACAAAAAGGTTAATATACTTTTCGTTAATTTGATTGGTCAAGTTTTACTTTTATTCTAGAAAATTGAATTACATGTATTAATAGATTATTAATTGTAACGATTATCATAGACACTTAAATTGAAACTTAATTCTCAGTTTAACTGTACTCATAATGGTCAGAGGCAATTAACTGATTAAATAATAATAATAATTGATGATAATTTGATTCAAGGATAATCGATCATCAGGATTATCAAGTTAAGAAGGTTTAATTTTGATTGACAAATTAAAGGAGTAAGAGGGAAAACTGTTTCGCAATTTGTTGAAATTGATTGTTGATAATCAGCCAATTAATTATCGATGATATTTTTATCAAATGTGAAAGATGAACCAATCGGTCGGGCGTTTTCTAGGCCAATATAAGTGGACTGGGGCTGATAGGGTTTAGCGGTCGTGTAGATCGGTCGGGATGTTGTCCCATAAATGTTTCCTTGTTGATTGTTGATGTAAGGTCGAGGTGTGGTCGTTGTGTAATCATATGTTTCTCTGGTGTATCTGATGTAAGTGTTTAAAAGGAAGCGGCTACAGGCCACACAGTAGCCCCTTGAATCGGTAAATCGAGCTTGAAAGGTAAAGTAATCGGTACGATCATCATCAGGTAGATAACGACGACGGACACCAGCGGAAAAACATCGAGGGACATTGGCCTCTAATTCACAGTAATTACTGTTATCGGCACAAGTAGTTCGTTGGACAGTATCGATGTCGTAGTTGTTTCCATAACCATCGACGGCAGTTAACTGCAGATTCACCGCTGATACCGATTTGTCTACAATTAAAGAGCAAAGTTTCAATATTATTCTTAATTGGAAATATTTTAGACAATTAAACTAATTACTTACCTGGTGTTAGAATGAATTGAAATGAGAGACCATTAACTTTGCCAAAGAAACATGGTTCCTCTGTACAGTTAATTGCGACAACTGAATTTAACAATGGAGCAGCTAAATAAAATCCAATTAAAGAGGTAATTTAATTACTTCTTGATTGTTGATGATTTAATTGTCGGGTTAAAATTTACCTGTGTTTGGACAAGGCCTTAAATCCCTTATGGTTAATGAAGTTACCAAGCCAATGATTAGGAATCCATTAATTATTAGGAAAATTGATTCTGATGGTTTGATCATTTTTAACTTTTAATTGCAATTAACTTGTTTGATTTACAATTAGACTTCTTGATTAAGCTCTGATTCGTTAATAAACTTTAATTAATTACATGATTGTGTTGATCTCTTTTTGTTTTCATCAGTGGTTTGGTTAACACATTTACGAATTGATTTAAATTGATGATTAACTAATCACTGGAAACCACTTGTGGATTACGAGGCCGAATTAATTAAATTAAATTGTGTACAGATTTCTAATTAATCGGGACAATGATCTGTATTCAAACCCGTTGATTACCATTAATTTAAAGGAACTACAGATGCTAATTAATTAATTAACATTAAATGTGTTGGTTCAATCGTTTGTTTCATGATTATGACAATTAAAACGCTAACAACAAGTATTCAATTTGATTAAGAAACTAATTGTTAACAATTGATTCTCTTTAAGTTAAGAAACAAATAATTAATCAATTATGATCGCGATTGTTTTATCATTATTGGGATTGTTTGTCTCTGCCAATGGAATCCAAGTTAAATATAATGATTGTGGTAAGAATTAAGATGTTAATCATTACAACAATTAACTCGTTTTCTCTAATCAAAGGTAATCCAAGAAGTGATTCCATTTTCCGTTCAATTGTGATCTTGGGATGTCGACAACAACCTTGCGTCTTTAGTTCACAGAAGAATCTTGATTTTGAGATGGAGATCATATTAGGTAATTATTGATTAATTTTCGCTGATTCCTTAGATCTTTAATTGTGAAATTTTCATTCCAATCTACAGATGAGACTGTAAGTCACTTCCAGGTTCAAATAGATGCTCGAAGCTACGAATATGGTACAACCAAATCTTTGTCGACTTATACACTTCAACCACCAAATTGTAATTCGAGCAAATGTAAGATTCGAGCGAATGACATTCGTTGTATTCACCCAAGTTTAAGGCTTTCCGATCGACCGCCCGCAAATATTGACCTTTTCGTGAGTATTTATGACCAAGATCGTCGTAATTTGGGCTGCGCTGCATTCTCACTTCGAGTGAAAGATAATTAGAAAGCGAAAAAGAGAAGAAAAAACCAAAACAAAGAATCAGGGAAACACCAACAAGTTGATTCGATTCGATTCGATCATTGGTAATCTATGGACAGTTTTTTCCGCATCGAAAGCAAATCAACCTGAACAGAAGAAAACATTGAGATAAACAGTTAATTGTTGAAATAGATGATTACCTGAAAATGGAATAAATTTAAAAGAGAAAATAAATTCAATCCAATTTTCTGATTCTAAATAAAAGTTTTCACCTTTACAATTGTACATTTACCTTTTCCTCGATTAAACCGATCACTTTATAATCACTTATTGAGTTTAATTAGTGAAAACCACAAATCCAAAAGCGGGAAAAATAATCAAACAAAAATCGATAAGAACTTAATTTTCTGAATTTATATCGGTGATCGAATTCAGAATCTATTTATTTGAAAGTTTTCGTTTCTTCTGATTTTCTAATTCACTCTAATTGTTTCGTTCCTCGAAAAATCGCCGGTTGATGATGTTAAATCATTGAAATCTACTGGAAATGATTTAATTTCGTGTGAAATTTACAGTCACCCAGTTGGTGATTTACGTGATTTAGTTAATGAATTTCCATTGAAATCTTTACACGATGTGTTGATTAACCGAGCGCAGAATAGACCGTTCATGGTTGGACCAATGGACGATAAGTCGAAAATGTTCAAATTCCAAGTGACCAATGTCATCTATTCGGATGAAAGTGAACAATCAACCGAATCAAAGTTACTCTTTAGTAAATTGTTTTCCGAATACAAATTGAAAACTAATCATGAGAAGGTTTTTCCAATCGATGAACCAATAACGACTCTTGGTGATTGTTATCATATTTGCGAATCGTCAGTCAATTTATCATTAACTAACTCTGGTAATTGTTACGTTAAAAAACGTTTGCTGATCTATCAATAGATCAACAAATAACAACAATCATCACTTCTGCTGGTGGTGGATTGATAGCAATTGTTATGGTGATTCACTTAATTGTTGGATTTATTTATGGTTTGGTTGGTGAATACATTTATTATTTGGAATAACATTGATGGTAAGATTTATGAGAGTATAATAATGGTGATACCAATATCGGTTGTGGATTGGACATGCTAATGTCTGATAGAGAGTCTAATAGCCTTTGACTTATGACCACTTCGCCAATCGAAGATGAACTTTTTGGCCGTTTCAACTATTTGACCAATGTATTTATAGGATCCAGAGGGAACTGATCTAATCTTTTTATGAAAAAGATGATACCTGAAAAATTAGAACAATATTAATATTTATTACAATCAAAGTATATAAATCAAAATAAATTTACTTACGGGTAAAGTTTGAGATCAGCTTTGTGAATACCGAATTTAACTTTAATCGTGTCATTTGGATAATTTAGGAGATCGAAGCACAAAATAAGCCAAAGAGAGTATCTCAGACCTTTGATTTCAAAAGAGATCCTGTGAAAATAAGATTTATATTGTTAAAACTGAATTGGAAAAAACAATCGAATCGAAAATCAATTTTGAATACTTACTCAAAATTAGCAATATTGGCGTTTATGATTTTCCATTCATGAAAACGACAAACATTAAGCAGATCAACAAAAAGAGCTGCAATTTGATGGAAAATCTTTTGAAGATCATTAATGATCGTTGACAATAAGGCTGTTGTTGTTCCTTTTTGTTTCTTGAACTGGTCGAATTTAATGGCCACTGTCTTCTTGATTAAACGAATCAATTTATCATCTGATTTAGTTAAATGATGAACACTATATTCACTTAATTGGGCTAATCCTTGAGAGTTGATTTTCTTATCAATACAAGATTCAATTGTGATGTCTTCCAATTTAACTTCGGCAGTGTCAATATTGGATACCGAATATTTTAAATGAATGAGAAAATTTCCGTTCATAAATTTCAAAACGGCACCATCGTGATCTAATATAACGACAAACTTGTGGAATCTTGGATCGATTAATGAAAGATCTATATTAGCTTCAGGTACTTTCGTGAAGATTGAGTTATCAATAAAGTTGAAAACATCATCACCACTCGTTGATTCATCTTCAACCATCGAAACATCATCAACAAATAAAGAGCCAACGAAGGTTGAGTTGTGTTCGATTTGTTGAGAAACTTCTTCTTCTGAGCTCAATTCGAGAGTTGATTTTTTATCAACATAAAAAAGGATTGAGTCGTCATATCTGCTCTCGAAAGTGGAATAATCTTTACGAGAAAATTCAATTGAAGCACAAGAGCTTTGTTCTGTTGATCCAGAATCACTGAGAGAGATCAGCGAAGTGTTCGCAGAATGAGCTGGTAAATTGATTGATGATGAATTAGTTGGTAAGGTGGTGTGTGATGGCGAGTTGGTTGGCGAGGTGATGGGTAATGGTGATGGTGATGGCGATGGTGAGTTAGTTGATGAGGAGGTTGTCAAGTTTACTGGTGATGGTGAGGGTAAGTTGGCTGGTAAGGTTGTGTGTGATGGTGAGGTGGTTGGCAAGTTTATTGGTGAGTTGGCTGGTGATGGTGATGGTGAGTTAGTTGACGAGGAAGTTGGTAAAATGATTGATGAAGTGGTTGGCGAGTTGGTTGGTAACTTAACTGGTGAGGTGGTGATTGATGGCGATGTTGATGTTGATGGTGAGGGTGAGTTGGTTGGTGATTTGTTCGGTGAGGTAGCTGGTAAATTGACTGGTGATGGTGAGATGGCTGGTAAGGTAGTGGGTGAGGTGGTTGGTAAGTTAACTGATGAGGTGGTGTGTGATGGCGATGGTGATGGTGAGTTAGTTGGCGAGGTGGTTGGTGAGTTTACTGGTGATGGTGATGGTAAGTTGGTTGGTAAGGTTGTGTTTGATGGTGAGTTGGTCGGTGATTTGTTCGGTGATGGTGAGTTAGTTGGCGAGGTGGTTGGTAAGTTAACTGGTGAGTTGGCTGGTGATGGTGATGGTGAGTTAGTTGACGAGGAAGTTGGTAAAATGATTGATGAAGTGGTTGGCGAGTTGGTTGGTAACTTAACTGGTGAGGTGGTGTGTGATGGTGATGTTGATGGTGATGGTGAATTGGTTGGTAAGTTGACTGGTGATGGTGAGTTAGTTGATGAGGTTGGCGAGTTGGTTGGTAAGATGGGTGAAGAGACTGGCGATGGTGAAGGTGATTGTGATGGTGATTGTGATGGCGATTGTGATGGTGAAGTAAAAGAAATCACCATATTACAATCATAAAGCGTAGTGTTATGGACAGAATCAGATTCTTCCAGAGTCAACATCATCTCATCCAGTGATGGTGTTAGCTCATCGGCGATTTTCTCATGATACGTTCTTGTAGTTCCATCTTCATAAAGTTCTTGAAAAACCATATTTTGTGAAAAAGAAATTCTTTTCTTTTTCTTCACTTGTTGATACAAAGAACATGAAAGGATCGATGGTATTTCTTGTGACATATTGATATCGACAAAGTGGAAAACAAATTTTTGACAAAAATCACAAAAATTAGAATGGTAACAATTAAATTTACTAAATAAATTGATTGAAATATTTAATCACAAGCAAAAGTAGTTTGACAAAGCGAAAGTTATAAACCAACTGACTATTTCAAAATTTGAAAATTCGGTTGCGAATCGGTCGTCATAGTAACTGAGCTTCGGCGCGAAGTTTAAGCTTTAAGTTAATTTCGAAGGAAAATGAAAATGATTATTGGAGAAAACTATGTGATTCGTTAATATGATGACAAATAGAAATTCCATTAACTCTCAAAATCGTTAATGGTTTACGTTGGAAATAATATCGACGGAAACGATGAGAACGCTTTTTGGCCACCAAGCCCATAAAAGTGTGACTATGAGTCTTTTCAATAACTGTCGCTTCCACATGAACCAAATTACGATCTAGCAAAGGTCTTCCAACGAGAGTTAATTTATCATTTCCAATCATCATTATCTTTTCCAATTTAATTCTATCACCAGGATTAGCAGGTAAATATTGTTAATCATCATTGTTAACTAATCAAGGTGGTAATTAATAGTAAATCGGTGGTGGTAGTAATAGGAATCAAGGAATAGATTTAGATGAGATGATGATTATCAGGGTGGGAAAGTGGATGGTCAATGTATTAAATGGTCAATCAAGGCAATTCCACAATTAATTAAATTGTAAGCAAAATAATCAAGCAAAAAAATAATAATAATAATTAACATTTTATTAACTGTACATTGAGACAAAAAAATCAGTGCATCACTTGCAGGTAAGATGATGATGATGATCAAGGTGAGCAGTTGAACCAAAGTGAAATCTTTGTAATAATCAAATTTGATTGTTGATTGTAAATACACATGAATTAAACACTAATTATAGATTTTTTCCCGTTGGTATAAATACCTGGTGATTGGTGGAAAGGTAAAAGTTTATATTGATTAGTATCTGATGATATATAATTAACTGATTGATGATTGTTAATTAGTATTAATTAACTTACGAGATCTGTTGTTCCCTCTCGACATCCAGTTTGAAATCTTAGTCGACGTTCAACTAAAGGGCGATCTTTATAACCAACATAACGAATCTAAACAAAATGTGATAACGACAATTAATCAATCGATTTGAAGTTAATTAACTTATAATGTTTAACATACCTCCTTAATCGACGAAATAGTTCATCGGATTCAAATTTATCCTTCTGATTGGAAACAACTTTTGGTACTGAGAAAAGTTGTTTAGGTAATCGTTCAAAAATGGTTGGAGTTTCAAATGGAAGCATTTTGTTTGGTGGTTGTAATTGTTATACGAAAACAAATTCAAGAGAAATTGAATTAACTATCAAAATGGTTAACACACAATTATCATGAGATGATTGAGAATTTAGGATTTTTTGTTGGAGTTTAAAATTCACTTTTATTGATTGAGATTATCTCCTTATAATCCAACCAATAAAACAATGAGGTAATATCTTTGAATAGGATGAGGATGAAAACGATAAGAAGATGAGGATGATATTACAATATTAACGACATGAAATGTTAGGGACTCAAGTCGCTTATCAAGTCGAGTGTGAGACAGAAATGAGGCAAGAATGAAGATGAGAAAAAAAGTTGATGTGAGTGAGATGGCTGGTAAGGTAGTGGGTGAGGTGGTTGGTAAGTTGACATATTGATATCGACAAAGTGGAAAACAAATTTTCGACAAAAATCACAAAAATTAGAATGGTAACAATTAAATTTACTAAATAAATTGATTGAAATATTTAATCACAAGCAAAAGTAGTTTGACAAAGCGAAAGTTATATAAACCAACTGACTATTTCAAAAAATGATTATTGGAGAAAACTATGTGATTCGTTAATATGATGACAAATACGAATTTCATTAATTCTCAAAATCGTTAATGGTTTACGTTGGAAATAATATCGACGGAAACGATGAGAACGCTTTTTGGCCACCAAGCCCATAAAAGTGTGACTATGAGTCTTTTCAATAACTGTCGCTTCCACATGAACCAAATTACGATCTAGCAAAGGTCTTCCAACGAGAGTTAATTTATCATTTCCAATCATCATTATCTTTTCCAATTTAATTCTATCACCAGGATTAGCAGGTAAATCTTTTAACACGTAAAACATATCACCTTCGGTTAAAAGTTTCTGTTTACTGTACATGTAAACAACAGCAAAGTGACGATCCTTTGAAGTTGAATCAATTGTTTGATTAACTTTATTAAAATACAATTTCAAATTATCAGCTTCAGTTATTTTACTGAATTCCAAGCCATCACCTTTACTTTTAGCTAAATTCTGTCCATTAAAATTCACCTTTTCTCCAATATTTTGAGACATAATACTCAATTTACTATTGTTAAATATCAATGAAAAACCCCGAAAATAAAACAAAAAAAAAGAAATACAATTAAAATCAAAATCAAAATTAAAATCTCTTCACATGTTAACTCAACTTACCATTGAGATGATTTTAGAAAATCAGATTCAATTATTTTCTTCATGGTTATTGATCCATTTCTAAGCAAAGAAACACCAGGTAGAACTCTTCTTAAAGTAAACATGTTGCTTATCTTTGAATTACTATGAATAAAAAAAAAGAAAATTAATCAAACTAATCAATTAATTAGCAGAAAAATTTTGTAAACAATAATCTGAACACAATTGGAACTCACTGATTTCTATCCACCAGGAGGCGCTCAAGAGAAACACATGTTAATGTTTTTGTTTTCATTTCGTTTTAATTTTGATTTAATTTTTTGTTTCTCCTAACATGTTAATTAGTTGATCAATTGAATTGATTTTTTTTTGTGTCGAAGTTACAATTGATTCTCTGGTATCATGTTATCATTTAAAACAATCGTTTCTCGAGTACAACCACTAAGGAATCGAGTAATTTTAATGTCTCAAGTTTTTAATTCACTTTCAATTAAATCAATTGCAAGGTAATTAGACTATTTTCTAATTGTTTCTCTTTTTATATTAAAATTTGTTTGATTTTGACTTTTTTTTCTATTTAAATATTTATAGTAATACTAATTATTCCGAGACTTCAAGTGAGAAGAGAAAATGTTTACCCACTGAACCAAATTCGCCAAACCAATCTTGTCAAACTGAGGAAACTAAATCAAGTCCAGTTGAAACTTACAATCATAATAAGATGATTGCTCAAAGAAATATTACTGGATCATTAATGGAAGAGAGTTTAATCAAAGAAGAGGAAAAATATCAGACTAAATTATCAGAAATAATTGAGATATTTTATTCCATCGATGAATCTGTTAGGCCGGAAACTCTGAAAGCAACTGACGTTGATTATATGGTGAAAATGAAACCAAGACAAATCAGAAGTTACATTAAAAGTATGGGAAAGTTACAAGCTAAAAGAGAGTCTATGGTTGAATATAAGCAAGAGATCAAAGAGGCCATTTTCTCAAGACCTAAACCTGAACTCGGAGTCACTTTCGACCAAGAAACCGGTAAACCGATTTACAAATTCCACAACATTTGTCCCGTTTGTAGTTATAATATCACAAAGCGAATGCGTGAGTATTGCCTCAGTCGAATCGCTCAATGGAAACTAGCGGGAACACAGAAAATTATATTCGACTTTGATTACGACCAGTATATGACCGCTAAACAACACATGACGATAACTGCTCAGGTTAAAATTAGCATGGGAATTTTAAAAGAATCGCCTGAACCGATTGAATTATTTTTCTGTAATCTTAAACCAGAAAGTCCAGTTGCTCAATATTTGATCTTGATTTTAAATCATTATCATCTAATATGATCGAGGCAACTTCCAAATCTTATCTTGATCTATTTCCAAAGGAAAGGTTAGTTTATTTAACTGCGGACACCGATAATGTGCTTAAATATGATCCTGATGATATTTATATTATCGGAGGGATGATTGATACTTTAACCAATGAACCTTTATCAGCCATTAAATCACAACGAGAGGGACTTCGAACAGCTAAATTACCTTTAAATGATTATGTTTCTATACGAAATGAAGTTAAATCACTTAAAGTTAGTCAAGTTTTTGGAATAATTTGTCAACTTTGTTCAAGTTCCAATGACAATATGATGGAAGCTTTAAAAAAGTATATTCCATTTCGTATTCGACCAGAGGCTGAACTTGATCGAATTGGGGAAAGATTTGAAAAAGCAAACCTTAAATCACGAGAATCGTTGAAAAATAAATTCTCATTAACAGATGAAGAAACTGATGTTATGATATTATTAGCTGAATATTATAAACGTGATGGTGGATTAGACAGTTTAGATTCTAATTGTTAATTTATAAATAATAATATAAATAAAGGTTAATTTGATCACCCTCAATAAATGTACATTGTATATAATTGATTTTGTTGGTTGTTTTTTTAACAAAACAACATAAATATATCAACTTATTGTAATTTTGCTTACTTTAGAAAGTATTAAATTATGTGTTTATAATAATTAATTAATTATCGTCGTTATCAAGATCGTTTTATAAGCTTTTCAAGTCTTTTGATTTTACTTGATTCTTGGTCGATAGTTGTTTGTGTTATCGAATTTGATTCGTTAGCATCTCCTTTAGGTGCTACTCGATATGAATCAATTAGAACTGTTGATTCTGGTCTTCGAACTCCTTTCATGTCTAAAATTTTGATAAATTCTTCTAAATTGGAATCAGGAAGTAGTTTGATGTAACTTTCAATATAATGAGCAACATCTCGATGAGGAACCAGAACAACTTTTAAAATCATCTCAGCTTTGGTCATCCCTCTGATCACTTCCTTGACATAAGAGGCTGGAGCTGATTTAACATTTGATTCCCAACCAGGTAGTTCTTGTAATACTTTTTTCAATAGATGAGTATCTAAAAGTAATTGTTCAGCTCCTTCTTGTCGTAAAGGTTTACAACGGAATAAATAACCAATAAATTTTGGAATGAAAATCTGAGCGAATCTATTGCACAATTGGGTAAAATATTTTCTCGCATCTTGTAAATTTTCACGAATAAAAGGGAATATTTGTTGTAAATTATCAACGATTAATTTAACGTAAGGACTTTGATCAATTGGTGTTCCAATTGTTGACCATTGAGTTTTAACCATAAGAGAAAAGCCCAATTCACATCCTGATTCAATGTCTTGGATTAGCAAATCAATACAATTTAAAATTATTCTAAAATGAAAAGGAAGGAAGAAGAAAAAAAAAATTCTAATTAGAATAATTGAACAGAGATTAGAAAAAAAAAATTAAATTCTCTCTGTAAATATTTACCTATGAAATAAATCTTGTTCCGAGCTCATGTTTATCTTATCAACATATTGTTTATCCACTTTTTCTTGAAGTTTTTTCTCTAATTGTTGAACTGTTTCCAGACAGTAATTAGCAGTTAAAAGGATACAGCAAATTTGACAGAGATCTTGTTTCGTGTATCGAACGACCTCTCCTTCCTTTAGACTGATCTGAAGAAGACCTGCCGCCGAAATAGCGGCATTTATAACGGAAACTCCAGAAGCTGATAAACTGGAAGTTTTAATTCGAGGTAGATTGTTGTTTAGAACTCGAGTCGCATAATCTTCCAGATTTTTCTTGAATTTAAACGATAATTCAACCAAAGGACGACCGGTACTCAGTTGGACACATTGAACTAGACAATTTTTATATTGTGAGAAAAGGATTCCAGCGGAAGGAAAAACTTCTGATACATTTCGATCATTGGTAAACTTTTGCTTCTGATATTCATCGATAAATTGATCAATCAATTGGGATAAATTTTTCTCCTGCGCTTCAACATAGATTTTCAAATGAGGTTCAAAACAGTGAGTAATTAAACCAGCAAATGGATTTAGTAAATTCTCTTTACTCATCTCTTCATTGATCAAAGTTACTCCGGTAAACCTTTGATTCAATAGATTTTCAAAGGCAACAGTTTTGCTAAATGCAAATAATAGTAGACGGACATTCATCTCGTTGGCTCGATTTAGCATCACCTTGCTTAATTGAGAAGCGGTTAATTTACAAAATTCAACTGCAATACATTCACTTACCTCCCATTTGGGAGGAAACATGCGACCAAATCTTTCCTCGAATTCAATTAGGTGTTTCTTCAGCCAATTATACCGTTTATCAATTTTATCCAACCAGGCTAAATCTTGATTATCTTGAAATAAAGCTTTATACTCTTCCAATTCTGAGTCTATGAACCATTCAAGAAGCTGATCTTTAACAGGATTTTTATCACCATCTTGAGACATGGTGGAAACAACAAGACAGGCCTCGGCTAATAATCGTAATTGACTTTGTGAAATAGCAGCTCCTTGTTTAGATTTAGGTCTACCTTCAAGTACACCTTTAAAATCAGCTTTAATCTGTTCTGCTAAGGAATCGGTGATATCATTTAATTGACTTGAAAGTTGTTTAATCTGAGGAATATGTCGATGTTTATCCAATTGATTTAAAACATCATTTACACTTTGAAGGATACCAGCAGCAGTTCCATAATTACGTTTGGAACAAGCTTCACTGTAATTAAAAAAATGAGAATAAATTAAAACGATAAACAAATTTAAAGCAATAAAACAAACCAAATGACATTTGGATTTGTTTACAAACTCATCCAATTCTTACCTGAGTTTATCAACCCCTTCAACGAGAATATGAAGATTATTTAACATGGTGATAGATGAAGTTAAATTCCTTTTAGCATTATCCAATTGTTTGATATCCGCAGTAATTTCATGAACCATTTGCTCTGATTTCTTGGCTTGTTCCTTCATTTCACCAATATTACTTGTCAATACACCGATTACCCTTTTCACCTCATCCAATGCAGCTCGACCTTCAGTTTCAACATCACTTTGACCTCTAACAACTCGTCTAATATCTTGATCTAAATTTCTTATTTTATCCTTCATTTTAGATAAAACATCATCAATATTGGTTAATGACTGTTCGGTTGGAAAAATTGTATTAATATAATCAATGGCATCAAAATCACATTGGTCCAAAGGATCATCTGAAACCAACACCTTACTGATTGTTTCTTGTACCTCAGCAGGTATGGTGACCTTAGTGTCCATTGGTGCAGACCACATTCATAAGCGAAAGAAAATCAATCACAATTTAAATCAATCACATTAATTAAAACGCAAAGAGAATGAAAAAAATTAATTGTTTACATACAAATATCTGAATCCATTTGAATGGATCAGAAATTTTATTCCCCAAATAAAATAGAAAAGAATTTACATTCTGTAATTAGTAATCGGTCCCTAATTTTTTTTCTTCCAAACGGAACCGGAAAGTTACTTTTACTTCATTTTTTGGTTTCAAGATTTTGTTTTGTTTCAATTAGAGATTGTTAATTGTAATTAATAAGTTATTTCTTTAATTGTGAGTGTAAAATTAGTTTAAAATGGTAAGTTTTGTATCGAGAATCATTGTGAATAATTAGTTATCTATGTTTTTCTATTTGTGATTGAATTATTTTATGTTTTTCTTTGATTCTCATTTTTTGTTCTCTATCTTGATTTTTTTTCTTCTCTTCTATAGTCTGCCCATAAGACATTTAGGATTAAAATCAAGTTGGCCAAAAAACAAAAGACCAACCGACCTATTCCTCAATGGATAAGAATGAAAAATGGAAACAAGATTCGATACAATGCTAAAAGGAGACATTGGCGAAGAACCAAGCTTAAGCTCTAATTGTTTTGTATTGTGCTGACATAGAGTTTCCAATTAAATTAATAATGTTTCAACATTAATTCAATCGTTCATGGTGATTCTTCATTTCTTTCATCTTATTCACACATTTCCCCGTTGTTCTTCGCGCTGACTTAACGTCTTAAATTCAATTTCTCAAGTGTGTTAGGCTTTTTACCTCAAAAACGTGCTCTCAACAAACTAAATGTTAAAGTCGCTTCGTTGTAAACAATTTTTATTGTACAAAATCTATAGCTCTAAATTTACTATTTACAGTTTCTCTTTTGCATCGTCAAAAAATTTTGTTATTTCTTTTTACTCCATTCCTTGTGCAGCTTCTTTAACATCTCTGCAGATATTTGACCAGATTGAACTAATTTCTTAGCTGTTGGAGACTCAGTGATTTCTTCAGTTTTAAATTGATCTTCGTTCGAAGTTGTTGATGATTGGTCGACTTTTCCATTAATTGCTGGTTCTATTCGTCTTCGGGTTCTAGTCGATGGTGAACTGAGTTTACTTGATTTTAAATTAGCAGTAATCAATTTAGCAAGATGAATTAATCCTTTCTCAATTTTACCATCAATCTCCTTCTGTAATCCTCTTACTAATTCAGGATCAGGGAAAAGATCTGGAAAACGGTAACTTAACCATAGATAAAGATCAAGAACATCAAAAGTCATCTCCAATGAAGCTAATTCATTAATATTTCTCGGTATTGGAACAGGCCAATTAATTTGATTACTCAACCAGTCGATAGTTACTGGTTCATTGATACTGTATTGCCGAGCAAATTTGGTGAACATACTACAAACGAAACCATATTGAAGGTTAATTGGTGCACAACAGAAAACATAACGAGCTCTTAATGGTAGATTAATGTGTTGAATCATATCAGCTAAAGCTTTGAATGGACTAATATCACAAATAAAGTAATTCGATGAATTAATTTGACACAGTGAGACAAAAATATCTACTAAATTGGATAAAGTTGCTTTCGGTAAATAGTAAGCAAAAAGTTCAATCTGCTCAGCGGTTGGATGAAGACCAGCGGCAACAATTGGATCAACTGTTTGAACGAGAAGTTTTTTCAATATTTGAAGATCTTCCTTGTGCATGGTGGTGGCGAAACCCTCCGAGTAATCAGTTCCAAATCTACCTGCTCGTCCAGCTATTTGAAGTGCTTGAGAAACACTGATTAACTGTTTCTCCTTTTCTCCTTTATCATTGGTATTGAGTTTCAATTGATTTGAAAATAACTCTATTAATACTTAAATTAAGACCCATACCAATGGCATCGGTTGCAACCAATATTTTACAAGATGAAGATGGATCATTAAATTTTCTTGCTTGAGCTAATTTACTGGTCGGTGGTAAACTACCATAGATAACGGCCACTTCTTTTCCCATTTTCTCTAATTCCAGGACAGTTGCATAGAGTTCGGCTTTATTGAAGCAAACAATACAATCTCCAGGTCGAACATTATTCAATGATAATAAGGGTTCGTCACTTATTGTTAATTTAGTTAATCGATTATATTTACGAACTTCAACTGTTTCGCCAATTGGAAGTAAAATTTCTTTAACAATGTCTACCGCTGCTTCTTCACCACATAAATGTACCTCTAAAGCGGGAACACCAAGTAAGGCTCTTGTCCAAGCCCAACCTCGTTGAGGATCACGAAGCATTTGAATTTCATCGATAACAGCGACTTCACAATTATCTCGAGTTGAGACCATCTCTACGGTACAAGCATTATGAGGTGAAGGTGCTCCACTTGGATCGGCTAATCGACGCTCTTCTCCGGTAACAAGGTCACATTTTGTTCCTCTATCATTGGCCTTTGAATGTACTTCAACAGCTAATAACTTCAAGGGGCCACAATAAACACCCGATTTGGCGGATAAAAATCTTTCTAAAGCATGATATGTTTTACCACTATTAGTTGGTCCACAGTGGAAAATAATTTTCCTCTGTATTGATCTTGCCTCAGGATACCAGTTTGGTGGAAGTCGAAGGTCACTGATTTTCTTTAATTCCTCAATACAATCAAGATGAGGAAAAATAGAACGAGCATATTTAATAAAAGGTGTGTAAATATCATCAACATGACCAGAGTTATTTAAAATATCCGAGAAAGTGACATGAAGATCAACTGGTAAAGGATTAGTTGTAACACAATATTGTTGAAAACTTTTAAAAGCTTGATTGTAAATTGAAAGATCCATTCCCAATTCAATTGCCATCTCTTTAATATGTGGTCGTTGATAAAATTTTTGTAACAATTGTAAAATCTCAAGACGTTGAATTTTCCTTCCAGTCAATTCTTCACCAACATTTGTTTGATTGACCAAATTTTTCATCGATTTTGGTTCAAGTGGTATCACAGGTAAAGATTTTCTCTTCTCACTAAAAGTCTTGGATTTGCCAGTATTACTATCAACAAAAATTGAGAAAAAAACAGTAAATCAATATAAATCATAAAAACAACAATTGAATCAAAAACAATTAGAATTACAAAACTTACCTAGCAGCTGATTTGGTTAAAGTTGATTTAACCACATGAGGCATGAAAATTACTCGATTTCTTTGTGGTTGTACTCGAGAAACGATTGTTTTAAATGATAACATGATACCAGAGAATCAATTGTAACTTTGACAATAAAAAAGATCAATCCAATTAATCAACTAATTAACATGTTAAGAGGAACAAAATTAGAAAATTAAATCAACACTAAAACCAAACGAAAACATTAACATGTGTTGACTAACAAGCGCCACCTAATGAATGGAAATCAATGTAAACAATCAAATTTTAATTGTAACAAAAATAATTAATCTTCACAACAATTAGATCCTCAAGATTAACTTAACTGAATCTGATTAAAAAAAAAATAACAATTGAACAAAATTAGAGTTAATTTGATTAAGAAAATATAATTTTCCATAATCATTGATTTGTTTTCATTTCGATTTTAAATTTTATTCTAATTGTTATTGTTTTCTAATTTAATTGTTCTTATTCTTCTAATTTTTTTCTCCCAATCAATAAATGATTTAAGAGTCTATTCATTAAAATAGAAAAACAAAATTAATTAAAAGAGAGTTGAGACTTAATTGTTTGGAAAAAAGAAAAGAAATTTTTTTTTCTATTCTATTCTAAAGCGTATTTAGTATACGGTCCCCTATTCGAAAGGAAGTCGGTTCTGTATCCGGTCTTCAGTTGATAATTTTTTGTTTAAGGCAAAATCTTAAATATTTGGCACATGGGATTAGTTTAACAACTAAATTAAGTAATTTAATTTTGATTTTGTGATTAATTCAATCATCTAGAGTGGTTATTTGTTCGTTTGTGTTTATTGTTTAGGGTTTTATTGTAATTAATTAGTGAATTGAAATGGTCGTTTCAAAGGTAACTAAAGATGCTCTTTATGAAGGAGTAAACCAAGTCCTATTGGAAAGTAAAAGGAATAAAAGACATTTCCTTGAGACTGTCGAATTACAAATTGGTCTTAAAAATTATGATCCCCAAAAGGATAAGCGTTTCTCTGGTACCGTTAAGGTGAAACATATTCCTCGACCTCGATTCCGAGTTTGTATTCTTGGAGATCAGCAACATTGTGACGAAGCTGCTGCCAATGGATTGGATGCTAAGAATGCCGATGATTTGAAAAAGTTGAACAAGAACAAGAAATTGGTTAAGAAATTGGCCAAAGGTTATGATGCTTTCCTTGCTTCTGAATCATTGATTAAACAAATTCCTCGTCTCCTTGGTCCTGGTCTAAACAAAGCTGGTAAATTTCCAGCGCTGTTGACTCACAATGAAAGTATGGTGGCTAAAGCTGATGAAGTTAAGGCAACCATCAAGTTCCAAATGAAGAAGGTTTTATGTTTGGCTGTAGCCATTGGCCATGTTCAAATGACACCCGATGAATTGGCTCAAAACATCAACTTAGGCGTCAACTTTTTGGTCTCTCTTCTCAAAAAGAATTGGCAAAATATTAAATCCCTACACATCAAATCATCCATGGGACCTCCAATCAGACTCTATTAATTTAAGAAACGAAGAATTTTGTTATTAAGGTTTTCTATTGCAAATATCTGTCATTGTCTAGAGAAAAAAAAAGAGATTGAAAGGTAACTGAAAGAATATTTGATTGTCCAGTTACCTTTTTCTTCAAATTAACCCAACTTAACAAAATTCTATTTTGTTTTGTGTCCCCTTTCGACAGTCATTTGTAATAAAAGCCTTAGATGAAAAAAACCCAATCAAACCCCAATGAAAATGAATTTTGTTTCTTTCTCGCGAAACAATTAAAAAAAAAGATATTCGGACAATTGAGACAATCATCTTTAGAAAAGCTCAGAAAACATATCGCTTTATTTCACAAGAAAGACTTTTCATCTCATTTTACTTGTCCCTCAATTCACAGGATGAGGAAAAACCTGTAGAAATATTTACATTTAATTAATCAACTTAATTCGTTGGTCATCTGTATAATTTAGATTCGCACCTCTTGCTTGTTTCATTTGAAATCCATTGTGGAGGAAAACGAAAGTAAGAGAAAAAGGAAACAATATAAAGGTGAATAAATTAACAGCAAAATGGAAAAAGATGTCAAAGGTCCTGATAGGAGAAAGAGAGAGAGAGTGAGAGAGAAATTACATGAAAGAGAAAAAAAGAAAATGAAAAAAAGACTGAAAAAAATGTGCGAGAAAAAGAGTAATGTGAATACGAGGTAAATCCCTGGCCCATAAAATTGAAAATTAGATGATGTTGATTGTTGGTGGTTCTTGTTGTTGGCTCATGTGAAATCGAGATGAGGAACAGTTTTTTTGGATGATCTTAGTTATTTAAGCATTTTAAATATACATAATAATAAATCTCTGGGTGTTTTTGTTGTGAAATGAAATGTTGATACCTATGACTAAGTGTCGTCAAGACATTTCAGCTCCGAGTAGAATACGTGTAAATTCATAAATAAAGTAATTAATGCTAACTGCTGGAGTACATTTGAGAAAATTGGGTAATATTCCTCGATATAATCCAAAGTAACCTTCCTCGGCGATGATTTTCTTGAATACCATTAAAATAGGTAAAACTGAATCAGATGTTTGAGCTTGTAAACGAGTTCTTATTAGTGTTAATGGGTAGACGATGCAAACACCCGTTATATTACTGACAGTCCCACAGACAAGATAAAGTCCTAATGGTGGGTTCCCTGGATGTCTTTGAATGTACATTCTTTTCAAGGTCTATATATAAGAGAAAGAAAATATTGATAATAATTAAACATGAAAGAACAATAATAATAAAAAAAAATATAATCGATTTATATTGTTGAACAAAAATTATGAAGCAATTTTATGTTTCTCTTTTCATTTTAACTGAGAGATTGATGAATTGCCTCGATAATCATAATAATGATGATGGTGATGATTAAAACGAACCTCATAAGTGGCTA
Organism: Panonychus citri; assembly: GCF_014898815.1. Lineage (NCBI taxonomy): Eukaryota > Metazoa > Arthropoda > Arachnida > Trombidiformes > Tetranychidae > Panonychus > Panonychus citri. The sequence goes on along the minus strand of NW_026515542.1, from coordinate 36,051 downwards.
AATCTATTCCAGCGTAAGGTATGATCCCAAGAAGATTGGCAATATAACCTTTATAGAAAGCACGAACTCCTTCAGTTGTGTAAATCTTAACTATGGCATCCCAAAGGCCTTTATATTGTCCAGTTTTACGAAGACAGAAACGAGTTTTTAAAACCTCCATCGGGTATATCACAGTCTGAGAAAAAGATCCAGCAATGGACCCGGAAATGAATCTCTCTATAAAGCCAAGTTCAGTTTTCATCTGATCATGCATGAGAAGTTTAATCTAAAGAGAATGAAGGAAAAAAAAAGAAAACAGAAAGATGATGATTCAGATTAGTCATTGATTTTTGATCAAGGTAAGATATTAGACTAGGAATAAAACAGAAAAGGCAAAAGTATACACATATTAACAAGGAAAAAGATATGAAAGCGAGAGAGAGAAAAGAGAAATAGAGTATTTAAAGAGACATGATGATGATTGCGAAAGAGGTGAGAATGAAAAATAAGAAGGCAAAATTTCAAGGTTAACAAGATGAATAACTTTTCAGACACTTTTCAGACCGGTTCATGGTGATGAACCCGGTAGTTAACACACATAGAGAGGAAACGAAAACACAATGTGAAGAGCAATTTTTGAGTGGAGATAATGAAAGAGAGACAAAAAAATACAGCGACAAACAGAAATGAAAATCTCTATTCAACACAATCCAAATACAGAATACAAGGTGTACAGAGGAAGAAGAAGAAAAAGAAATGGATTAACAGTTGGATTAACAAATGATGTTACCTGATCATGGAAAGTAAATTTCAAGGCATTTTCTGGAGCTACTTTCATCACATTTATACCATTTCCCATCCAGAACGATTTAACACCCCCCTCTTTAATCATATAATAATAACAACCTCTTATACTGACTAATTGAGCCCCTTGGACCTGTAAGAGAACCTTAATTCTGTCTAATGGAGCGGTTACCGTTCTCGAAACACCACCAGCAAATGCACCAGCGATAACGTGTTTCCACCAATTTGAATTATCCATTAGGCTTAATTACCTTAAACTGTATACACTCAGTTTAATTAAACACAATTAAAAGGTTATAACTAATTGTTAATGAGAGAAAATAACAAAATTGCTTCATGTAAACAAAAAAATTTTTAGAGAAAAAAAATCAACTTCAATTATCAACATTTCCACCAGAGGTCATCATAATCACTTTCGATTTCAACTCCATCTGTTGTTGAATTGTTGCGAAAATTAATTGTTTATCTTGTTCCAATGATCAAATTGACACCAATATTATGACAGTGCGACAGTTACTTTAGTTGTTTTCTCGTTACTCTTAAAACTGAGACTCTTATTGCGTCGTAATAACTACAACCACCTCTCATCTAAGGTTAGTATCACATAATACATCTTACTAATTTTCGCTCTCTCTCTATTTCTTCCCATGATTTAAAATAGCTTGATTGAAAAAAATTCTGATTTAAAATAACAATATTTAAAATTCTAATATTTAAAATTACAATATGTATGTAAAAAAAAAAGAAAGGAACCAAACAAACAAAAAACTAAACAAAAGGATTGTCACCATTAGATGCATCCAACCAAATGAAGGACAAGCCAATGAAGCCACCAAATTATTCAATCACTGTTTAAATTGTATTTGAAAATTCATGTAAACTGGGCGGTTAGCTCAGGGCCTTAGGGCAGTTGGACTAAGTCCAATGGAAATGTATAAAGCATTAACCTCGGGGGTAGGTGTAATAAAATGTAACTTAAGGAGAAAGATTAACTTTTTTCGCTCCTAATAATTTTTAATTTAATTAACTTTACTTGTGAATTTAAAATTAAATTTTGTGTTATTATTGTTAATCTCATCACAAGGATCAAGTTGATACCAAAATTATGATAGTTCAACAGTTACTTTAGTTGTTCTTGTTACTCTTAAAACTGATGCTTTTATTTATTTAATAACTTCAACCATTTTAGTTTTCTTGGTAAGTTTGATTGATAACCTAACAAAGAAACCAAAAACCACACTCAAAGCCTCAGATGCCTTTCAAATTTAAACTTATCAAATACAAACCTAAAAATAAAAACACAATCACTGTACAAAACTGAGCGCTTAACTTGATACAAATTTGAAATTTCTCTTCTCTAATTTTATTTTCTCTTTTTCATGACGAACCTAATGAGTTAAACTTTTTTGGACCTGATCTTGGCCTTCGTCTCAACCTACTGATGCCTATTTCATATTCAAATTTAAACAATCTCACTGTTCAAAAACCAAGCTGATGAATCCAAGACAACAAGACACTTACGATTGGAGGACTGGTATTTAATGAATGAAGAAAATATTGTAAACAAACTAAAGATTTTCAATGAAATTGTAAAAATACTACAAGCAAAAATTGTAAGAACTGAGCGTTTAGCTCAGTGCCCACAAGGGCCACCCTCTCGGGTGCTAAATGCCTAATGAATTACCTCCGACCTTGGGAGGATAGTAAATTGTAATCAATCAACAATTGAATGAAAAATATTTACAATTATACAATTGATACTTATTTAGTAGTCAATTATAATAATCGTAAGTGAAAATATTTCAAGTTCAATTTTTTAATTTTCTAAAAACGATTAACCAATAAAACAATTGGACCGATTTAATTGTGATAATCAGGCCAATAGAATGAAAAATTTAATGATCATTGAAATAATTAAATAAATAAATTTTTATTACCAATTAATAAATAAAGTTTATATAAATATAAAAAAAGAAATAAATAATAGTACAATTAAATTAAAGGGTTAATTGTTTATAAATAACTTTTTCCAATCAATAAATTACTTTAAACAAAAAAGTTAATTTGAAATTAACAAATGAAAAAGATGAAAAATAATTTACTCAAAGTAAATGATTAAGTTTAAAGAAACAATTGTTTACCTGATTAGTTGATTTTCTTTGTGATTGGCACACGTTATAAATATATTGATAAATTATAATTTCTTACACCTCAAAATTAGTATTGAGGGTTAATTGTTACATTGATTGTGATTGAGAAGGTTAATCGGTAAACAATTAGTTCCAATTTTCATTTGACTGACTACTTAGATCATTCTGTTGATTAGGAGGGATTATTTTCTCATCTGAACCATTTGATTCGTGAAGAGAATTAGGTTCAAGTGTAGTTCGATGGTCACTTTGTGGACTGGACGTTTGGTCAGTCGCTGGATTATTAGAACTAGAATTAGAATCAGAATAATAAGTCAATTCTTTATCATTCTGAGAATTTACTGAGAAATTATCGTTTTGATTAGAGGGAATTCCCTGAGTAGTAGTTGGACTATTGGTCGTGGTGGAAACAGTTTCGACGAACGGACTGATTCCTTGAGATTCTTGCGGCGATAATTGATTACTCGAAGTACTTTTTTGGCCTTGTAAAGGGGTTTGTTTGTCGTTCGATGGACTTTGAGTGCTAATTGTCCCTTCGTCGGCTAATGAATTGATTCCTGAATTAACTGGAGTATTTTCAGAGTTAGTAACAGTTTCAGTGAACGCGATCATCCCTTCATTTTGATTGGTTCCTTGTTGATCATTGTTTGGGTTTTCTTGATTATTTGATGAACTTGAAGTGTTTTCAGTGAATGAGCTCATTCCATTATCATGAGATGTTTCACCATGAGATTCAGAGGATTGTCTATTTGGAATCGATGAGTCTTGATGTTGTCCAGATGAAATCGACTGATCATTTGACTGACCATTAGATGAACCTTGATTAGAAGTATCGGAAAAATGAGAAACTCCTTGATTGTTGTTAACTTGATGATGATCATGAGAAGAATCTTGATTAGCTGACCCATGGTCACTTGGATTATCATTTTTTCCAGAATTTGATCCACTAAACGGTGACAATTCTTGATCATTCGGAGTACCATTGTGAGTGGGAATATTATGATTATCACTTGATGAATCGTGTTGATCTGTTGATGTTGGATTATTATTATTGTTTTGGTTACCAGAATTTGAACCCGAGAATGAGGACAGTTCTTGATCATTGGAAACTCCATGTTCATTGGGAACATTTTGTTGTTGATCAAATGATGAACCATGAGCACTTTGAGTATTTTGAGTATTAAAATTTGATCCTCCAAATGAACTTTGATCATCGGAACCTCCATGATTTCCAGGAATTCCATGATCTCCGGAGGAATCAACATTTTGCTCTTGAGAAACTAACTGCTGATCAGTTCCATGATTTGAGTTACCATAATCACCGTTAGCATTGTTATTCACGTTACTATTGTGGTCACTTTGAGCTCCATTAAATCCTAATAGTCCATCACCTTGATCATTAGCACTTTGATCATTACCATGAATAGAATCAGAATTGGAAAGTTCTGATTCACCTTCCATACCTGAGTTATCACTTTGATCGGTCTCCGATTGATAAGCTGAATCCTGATTACCTGCGAGGTCAAAATCACCTTGACCATCATCATCAGAATACCCACCGTGCATGGAACCTCCTTTCATCTTTTTTTCTTTTTCTTTTTCTTTTTTCTCTTTTTTCGACATTTTCTTAGCCTTTTTCATCATTTTCTTCATCTTCTTTTCATCTTTCTTTTTCTTTTCCTTCATTTTCTTTTCTTTTTCTTTATGTTTCTCCTCACCATGTTCATAATGTTCACCATGTTCTTTCTTCTTCTTCTTTGCAATCAATGCTCCCGCTAATCCACCAGTTAATCCGCTAGCAAGTCCACCAACTAATCCACTCGCCAGTCCACCCACAATTCCGGCAACAGCACCAATCGCACCCACCGGGTCACGAACGGGAATAGGTAATGGTAAAGGCACCGGCAGTGGCACCGGCAGGGGAACTGGCAGTGGAATAGGTATTGGTAAACGAATGGGAATTGGAATCGGAATACTTTGACTTAGAATGATGATCATGGAAAGAAAAAGCATAAAATAACATAATTAACTAAAGAGAAAGAGAAAATCATAATTAGTTAATTGTAATGGAAAAATGAAATCGAAATGTCCAATCATTCGAGAAAAACTAATTGTAACAATAATTTAATTCCAATGGTAGATTGATTTTTTATCCAATGGTTTTTCATTTACTTACACTTAGTCTCATTTTCACAGAAATTAATTAACACAATCAACTAACACAAGTTAAAATAAATAAATTAAATTAAATTTGACTTAAAAAAAATAATGTTAACAGAGTTGATTTGATTGCTCAAATTGGGAATGAATTGATTAGTTGATCAATCGAAACAATTTATATAGTTTCTCATTCTGTCATTCGTGAGTCTTACAATTAACTATTAATTGTCAATGGGAGAGAGAGAGAGATAGAGATAATTAAATCATTAAAATGAACAGAAAAACAATCACAATTAAATAATCATATTTACTAAAATCTAAATCATTTCAATTGGATTAATCTCTATAAATAAAAGTGAAACAATTAAATATTAAGCGTTGTTGATATTGATTAAGGTGATAATGGTTAATTGTTTGGGAGGGAATGAAACAAATCAATTTACTAATGATCTTTAAGATTGAAACAAACAGAATTAAAATTGATTAATCGTTAATTTGTAAACAAGATCATTAGTAATATTTAGTTACTTATTTAATGATTGTTTAAATTGTAGTAATTGAGTTAACGATGTCATTACCAATTACCAATTAATTAATCAGATTGAGATTTAACAGTGATAATGATTGATAGTGTTACAATTAAACATCAACAAATTGTTTACAATTAAACCTTTGAAAATATAAATATCATTAATAAAAAAAAATAGTAAATTAATTGTTCAAATGTTAATTACCTTTGATTAATTGTATATATAAATCAAATGATAATCAATTGTTTTGATCATCACAATTAGTCAAGTCTTTCAACTTTGACTTTAATTGTTTCATTTCATATGAACTTATCTTTAAACTTTCCATAAATTAATCACCAATTGATAAGCAATTGATTAATTAGGAAAATCAAATGAAAATAATTCATAATCACAATTAAATTAAACCGATTGTTCAACCAGTTGCTCCTTTCGCCATCTATTGTTAACCTAAATACATTAAAAAAAAATTAATATCCATTCAAGATTCAGTCTAATGAACAAAATAATAACAAAAAATGAATCAAACTCTTCTGGTGCAAATGAAAGTGTTAATAACAATGTACTTAACAATTTGACCAGTGGTGTTGATAGTATTTCTGGTTTTCTTATTAATATAACTTTACACAATTTCAACAACATTGGTTTGACTGGATCATCTTTATCATCTTCCTCATCCACTGGAAGTATACTCAATATTAGCAATATATAAGATAAATCGTGTTATTCAGCTCTAGTGTAAGAAAGTAGAGAGGGTAATTGTGAAAATGCCACCGAGAAAACAAGTAAGGGAGGTCAGAGTTTTTCAGTTCCGATTCTGTACAATTTCCAGCATCGAAGTTAAGCAAATAGGGCAATGATAACTGGCAATCGTAGATTGATCTTATTCTTGGTTGTTGGTCAATATTTTCCTAAGAATACGTTTCATCATATCGATATATTTGGATATTCTCCTCATGAACAAATTTTTGATATTAAAGAAATTTTTGGCCATTAAAGAAAACATTGATTCCAATTGCAAGTGTAAACAATGTTAATTCATCTTCTTGTGATGTAAATTGTGCTTCTGCCCGGATTAAATCAGATGCAACAACATCAACAATTAAAGTTAATTGTGGTCGTCTTTCAATTAATAATGATAATAATTCTAAAAGTTTGACCAATGGTCATCATCATGGTAACGTTAATGTGATTAATTCATTGAAACATGTTCCAAGTTTACCGTTTCCATTTCGTTCATCTAATAATCAACAATTGGTTAAGATTGCTGATCCATCAACTGATTTTGGGTTAAAAGGGCTTCTCTCATTATTGAACTTGCAAATGATTTCATCACCAAATGAGACTCGAAAAGTTTTAAATTTAAATTCATCTTCGAAAGGTGAACCGTTTGTCCAACTTCGTGAGCTTCTCAGACGAGATCCGGATCCTGACACCGGACATGAAAAAAACCGGAAACAGAAACGATGAAATGATAAGTAATCAGGAAAATGGTGAGATTGAAAATGAATTTGACCAAAATAAATCAAATGAAGCATGATAATGTTAATGATGAGGATGACCGTATGGATGATAGAGAGGATGAGAAAGAGATGGAAAGTAAAATGATGATGTAAAAGGAAGATGATAAACAAGAGGAATTTGATTTTTGAAGAGGAAGAGGTTGGAGATGAAAGATTAAGTAGTGCAGGGGAATATGCTGATGCGGATGAAAAGGAAGTAGAAGAAGATGGTAAGTTTATTATGTTTGAAGGAAATGATAATAATAAAGGTAAAGGTCAAGAGATGGAAAACACTGACTATTTATCATTCGAAGAGTTATATGTGATTGCGAGATTAAAGCGTGTGACATATTATAACTATATTCTCTATCTCCTTAATTGGGGCAAAATTAAATTGTGAAATTGAAGAATCTGTGACATTATAGAGGCGGAGATTAGAGAGGTGTTACTCTGGCTGTATTAATCGTAATTAGATTAATCAGAGAGTCAGAAATTATGAATCAAATGAAATTGTTGTTCACTTGATTAAACTGAATCAATTAGAGGATTGAACTTTCTCAATACATGTATATTTTTTGGTTCAATTCAAACAATTAAAAATTTAACCCATCTATGGTAAATTAATAAAAATCTTAATTTGCAAATTTTATTTATCTAGAACTTTATATTTTTCTATTCTTTTCCATTAGAAAATTTCCAGTTCTTTTGTAAGTTGACCATTGAATGTTTCAAGTGATCCATTTCGTAATATCACACTCTTTCGCTATTTCTATCTATTTTATAGATCACAATAATTGTTGATCTCTTGTCAAATGATGACAGTCATCATTATTATTGTTTGCTGTTCTTTTTACAAAATCAACCCATCGACCCATGTGTAAGTCTAATTAAATCAAAAGGAAATGAACGAAATACTCGTCAAATTTGAGTAATGTGCCTTTTCCCCCTGTTATTCGCTTTCTCTTTCTCTCTCTTTCTATACACTTTATAACATCAATACAGTCACACCTCTCTAATGCTACACCAATCGGTACCAAAAAACTTGGCACATGCAGAAGGGTGCGATTAGAGAGGTGACTGTATTTTGTGTAACTACCAACTATTACTTTTATTGCTATCATTTCTTTCTGCCAAATGTGGTCCAATGCTAACTGTTCCAATGATAGAACATTACTTCCGTCAGGTTAGGAAAAATTCACCAGTTACTGTTTTTTGTTGATCTTATTAATCCATTTTCTATTTTAAATCCTCTTGATCAGCTCCATTCATCTAAAAAAATCAAGATCCATTTTTAAATAAATATGCTGGTGAAAGTGTAACATTAAAGTGTCGGTCCAATGGTAACCCTTGTCTGGTAATTATCTGGTTCAAAGATGATCGAAAGTTACATGGAAGTTATATGAATTCAATGTAAGTTTAATATTTTTATTACCTCTGATGAGTTCCAAATGTCTAATTGGAATTTTCAAATTTACATTTCTTTAGACCAACAAAACAAAGAGACTAAAAATTGTGCCTATTGAAAAATGCTCGGCAAAATGAGATGAATTCCTTAAAATTAAAGTAAAAATTTAGCGTTCCCCAGTGCTAGCAATTACTTACTATCGAAAGCTACAAGCACAATCAAGATAATTTTCAATGCCTTAAATTTTCAATTAAAGGCAACCATGAGAAGCCATTTATAATTCCTGGATTTGATTTAATTATTAAAGAAAACCTACCCATGCCAATGACTGATGACCAAAAGGTGTAGGATTCAAACCAAAATGTCAAAGGAAAACCCCGAAACCTATTGGGATTTCGGAACTTGACCTGATTAATGGTGAACAATCTTATGATCACAACTCAGACGTTTTGCCTGAAAAGCTAACTAAAATTGATTAGCGACTGACTGGCTGAACTTATTGACTTTATCCAAAAATTATAATTAAGATTCACATTCTAATCGATCACAATCGATGAAAAATTCATTCATGTATTTACATGTATTTTCCCATTGAAAAAAGCAAAAAAAGCCAAAAATTTTTTTGAGAATTCAATTGTTTTCTATAGAAAAATTGATGAATGAAAGAGGAAATTAAATTTCGACGCGCTCATGTTTGGACCTCCGTATTTTTTAATCTTAATCATCATGAAATTGAATTTTTCAACAATTGTAGTCAGATAGTGAATCTTAATTATTACGGTCAAACGAAGCCATCAAGTCTAGTCAATGAGACGCTACTTAATTTTAAAAAATTAGTCCAAAACATTACCAGTCATACCTTACTAACTCTTTCGATTCACTCTTTTCAAATTTCGCGGCAAATATTCTCTAAGCTCCTCCCTTTTCTCTTTCTCCGGTTAACCCAACTAGTAATCGATCTTTTTTTAAATCGATTTGCTATCGGTGATTTTTTTTCTTGTTTGTTTATTTATTTTTCTTCATTGAAATTTTTTGTTTTCTTTTATTTTGATTGTGTGTTAATTAATATTTATATTTATTAAGTTGTATTTTCTTTTCTTCTTTTCTTTAATTTTCTTTCTTCACTTTTTCGCTGTGTGTGTTTGAATGTGTGATTGTTGAATCTTTTGTTTTGTTTTCTGCTTCTTTTTGGTTCATTATGTCTGATATTTATTTTAATCTTAGTGAACTTCTCAATTCTTTAACCGATAAAGAAGGTGAGATTCCTTTTACTAACAATAAAGCTGGAGTATCAGTTATTATTCCTGATCCTGATACACAAAATTATACCTTTGTTGAGGATAAATATGGCGGAGATAAAAAGTCAACCTCTTCCAAGATTGAAAAGGATGTACAAGCCACTCGAAAAGTATTAGAGTCTCTCCTGTTGGGAGAAAATTTAACCGAACAATATTTCAAACCAGAAATGGTTCGATTACCTCCACCATTACATGTCGCTGAAGATGAGGTAAAAATAGTAATAACCCCATCTCTATTTCATTCCCATTCTATAAATGTCTCTATAAATGTGACTTTTTTCATTAATTCATTTCAATTCATCTCTTTCAGCTTGCATGGCTTTTCCCTTCAGAATTGGATGATTTCAAAATGGTCTGGGATCCAACTGTGTCTTCTCGTGTCTCTGGAGTATCAGAAGCTAAAACTCTAATGTCCAGAGCCTTTGAATCAACTTTAACTGTTGACCAACAGAAAACTTTACTCCAAGAGATTGAAAAAGATCATACATTAATCTACCATGTTGGATTAACACCAGCCAAGTTACCTGAATTAGTTGAAAATAATCCACTAATTGCTATTGAGGTTCTATTAACACTTATGCCATCTAATCAAATTTCTGAATATCTATCGGTTCTTGTCAACATGGAGATGTCCGTTCACTCAATGGAAGTTGTAAATAGATTAACCACCGTTGTTGAACTTCCCCCAGAATTTGTCCATCTTTACATTACTAATTGCATACAAACCTGTGAACGAATCAAAGATAAATGTATGCAAAATCGTTTAGTCCGATTGGCCTGCGTCTTTCTTCAATCACTAATTCGCAACAAGATAATCAAGATTCAAGATGTTTTCCTAGAAGTTCAAGCTTTTTGTATTGAATTTAGTAAAATCCGAGAGGCAGCAGCTCTATTCAGATTACTCAAGCAACTTGATTTATGTGAACAGGAAAACTCACCACCATCAACCACCACAACCAATTCATCATCTTCATTCAACATTGTGACAACATCCAATAGCAATAACAACACAGGCACATCTTCACAATCATCTTCACCCTCATCATCTCAACAACAATCACCACAAGCCTAAACAATTAACTTGGTTTCTTTTTTTTTGCCTGTTTACTGGAAATGGTTTCCTTTTTTTTTCTCTCTCTCTCTCTCTCACTATTTTTTTCTTTCTCTTTCTCTCTGTCTATCTCTCTAACCACACTTCTTATAGACCTGAAGCATTTTTTTCCTACATGAAGACTATTTTCATTTATTAATTACTTGTAATTAGAAACAAATGGAAATCAACATGATAGTAATATCAGCAATATAACTGTTCCATTTAAAAGAAAAGCCAAATCAAACCGATCATCGATCCATCACCACTAAGATGTAATTGTCTCTTCATCCCTATCAACCCTTACAAGGATAAAAACAGCTGATTAAACCTGATAGAGTGTAAATTACAAATCAAAACAAAACACCGACCCAATGGTCAACACCAATGAATTTTTCACCATCAACCGGCGATGAAATGAGTTAACCAATTGACTTGATTGCTCTTAATTTCACTTATGACCTGATAAACTCAACAACCTGATGGAAACCTTTCAAACGACAAACTTTTTTATACCTGATTAATTTTTGCTAAGACGATGCGACTGTTGTTGTTGTTTTTTCTCAGGCTTCCTTTTTGATATCTATCAAAATCTATTGATAAAATTTGCATATTGTTTATTGATACGAACGCAATGAAAAGGTTGCAATCAACGTTAATTAATCAATGGAGAAAAACAAAATGTCAACTTTATGTACATATAAGAAACTCAGTTGAAACAAACTTGTAAAGTTAAAGTTTGATCGTAAAGTTTGATTGTACAGAATTTACATCAATCAATTATAATTGATTGTAAATCAATGGTGGTTTGGGAATATTGTAACTGTTAATTGTAATCATGGTGGTTGATGATATTGTTTATCGGTTGATTAAATTAAAACATATTTTCTTGTTTACATTAATCTGTAAGCTTAAATGTTGCAATTTCCATCTCATGTCAATAAGAACCATATGTTCCTATGGTAATATTAATCCATTAATGAAACCTTATTTATCAAGATGATAAAGATGAAAATGGATTAACATTAATTTTGTTGTTTTCTAATAATCATCTTCACAATTTGATTATACTGGTATTTGTAAAGTCATTGGTGTAAATTGTGATGAAATTAATAGTTACCCAATCAAGGTAACAAATCTAACTGAATCCCATATAAACGATACCATGATGATGATTAGATAGAAACAATAATATTAAAGCTTAATTGCTTGTTAATTGTTTGAAACTTTTCTTTTGCAAACCATCATCAAGATTTATCTTCATCAATCATCATAAAATAAACTGTAAACAAAAAGCAATGTAAATGATTAGTGTATTAGGGTACAATTAATGTGGTTGTTAGAGAAATTGAAAGATTAAAGGTGAAGAGAGAGAGAGAGAGAGAGAGAGAGAGAGAGAGAGAGAGAGAGAGAGAGAGAGAGAGAGATGATAACGATGATGATAAGAATGAGATGAAGAAAAAACAAATATCATTGCAGGTAAATCGGTGAATTTGATAACAATTTGAATGATCATGGTGATAAATTGAATTTTCTTTAGACAATTGAATCAACTTTTTGTTTTCTAACCAATAACAGTAACAATTAAGTTGTGATAAATTAACTAACGTGCGTGTGTGTCTATGCATACACGTTGAGTATCTTTACTGAGTGAGAAGTGGGAAAGATGATGATGAAGAAAAAGAGAGAGAGAGAGAGAAGGTGAGGGAGTTTGAAAGACTAAAGATGACGAGTCCCGCCTCGAACCCCACCTTGGTTAAAAGCCTTTACCGTTTCAACCACCGAGTGGCATCGATTGGTTTGATTAATACAATAATCCACTGACTGGGAAAATGAAGAGAGAGAGAGAGAGGAAACTTTCCCCTCCTTCTCCTCTACAGCCATCACCTCCTCTTGCAACTTTGAAACGCCCTCACAAGGGGGTTTATGATTATTTCTGCTGACTAAGAAGAGAGAGAAAGAAAGAGAGAGAGAGAATGAGTGAGAGAGAAAGAAATGGGAGAAATAGTGAGAGGGAGAGAGTGAGAGTGAGTTAGTATAAATACTGTGTTGGTACTGGAAAGTCAATTTCCTCCTTCATCTTGTGCTACGGACTGTGAGTATTACATCAGGTACTGGTCGGTCATTTGAATCTAGTACTTGATGTAGGACTTATTGCCCGTTTCACTTAATCGTCCAGGTCATAAAAATCATGTCCAATCGTCATCACCTTTAATTGTCAACTTAACTAATCCTTCATCTTTTTATACAATTAAGTTAATCTTTTCTTTTTCTTACTAATTGTTATTCACATTTCTAGACGATCCCATTGATCATCTTCAATAGTTTCTCATTCTCATCACTCTCATCATCATCATCATCATCTCATCATTAGCTAATTAATCATCTTTTCATCATATTAATCAACTTTAAACCAACAATTTCAATATTACCTTTTCATTTGATTAAAGACTCAAAGTGAAACCTTTCAAATTACAATTGAATTGATAAAAAATTAACCATAATCATAATTTCCCTTAGTCATTAATAATCAGCGTCATAATTAATGTTTAACGAAGGCCATTTATCCAGATTGATTGTAAATCGTTTCCGTGACAACAATTTAATTTCTTTCACCAATGGAATCAATTTTTTTTACTATTAAATCATTTACCCGACATTTTAACATTCAACATGATTTACCTTGAGTTATATTATCACCATGATGATGATGATAATTGTAATCAAACTAATAATAATAATAATCATCTAGTAATATCTTAATTCAGTTAATCATAATCATAACTATTAAGCTTATTATTATTAACCATTAAGTTTAATTTGTTTTAATTAAACTTTTATTGTTATTATCGTTATGGTGAAAATGATTATTAGTATTAATTGTGATTACAAATGTGAGATTAGGTTTGGATGGAACCTTAATTAACTTAATCACAATTAGTATATTGTCAAAAGGTTATAATCAGATAACTATGAGAATGTTATTAAAACCAAATATCCATCATAATGATTAGTTAATCAGTTAATTTAGTTTATTTTTTTTTCTCGATGTATTTAAGGTAAATGTTTATTCAACAATCTGTTGATTAATCAATTAGAATTGATTATTTGATTAGCAGTTAATCATTAAGGTAAATCTTTGGCCCTTTAATTGTGATCTTAATTTTAACCGGCTTAATATTCAATCTCCTTAACGGTAAACCAAATGAGCAATCAAATTAATAACGATTGCAGGTAATTTAATCCTTAATAGTAAAGTTAATTTGGTTTGATGTTTAATTAGCTGATTAGTATTTTATCATCATCTTAATGATTGAAATTAAATCTGAAGAAAATCAAACAATTGGATTATTAGAGAAAAATTAATTGATACTGATTTAGTTTTGTTTTTCTACTCATTGAATATTGATCACAATTGCGAAAATATCATAACCAATTGATCACATTAACTGTATTATAACAATTAACTTAATCATCATGACAATTATGCTTTTTAATTGGTAGGTAATTTTATTGGTTGTATATTAGTTTTTATGGTTTTAATTGTTTTAGATTGGAACAGGTTAATTGATTATCTTTAATCAACCATACAGATGAAAATACAAAGTTAATTATATTTCATTAAAAATGTAATTAAAATGTAATTGAAAGATTTAATCAACTGTATGTATCTTGATCATACAACTGTTTTCAAAGGATAAATCATTAAACAATCAATATACACAATTAAGATGTACAATTAAGATGTATAATTATCGTTGTAACTACAATTAAAGATACAATTAGAAATTGAAAAAGGTAAATAAATGTATTGATCGTTTTAAAGTTATAACCTTTCAACTCTCAGGTAATTTAAGCGTAACTTAATTAACAATTTGATGATGATGATGATGAAGTAATGAGTAATTATCAACACACTATTTGATTGTTGATACATTAGATTGAGAAGAAACAAAAAAAAAATGTTTACAATCAATCAGCAATTAGAATTGAAAAATTATATTAATCCATATGAATTGATTTCCAATATTATATCTCATCAATCAACTTATTGTTTGACCAGCAATTGACAAAACCCTCAAAAATATCATCAGGTAGATGATCACAATTATGATTACAAACATAATTGATGAAAAATGATGATGATCATCAATTAACCTTGAGTTAATCAAACAATTAACTAATATGATTCAAAGTGAGTTAAATATAATTGTGAATGAACAATAACAAAATCGTCAAGGTAAAAAAAAGTGAAAGATTTTCAAAGTAATAACAATAATAATAAGTGAATCTTATTGAACTTTAATTAACTGACCAGAAACTAATTAGTTTGCTAAATTACCAATAGAATTTCCAATCAATCGATTAATTGTTTCTCTAAATAATCAACGATGATTAGATTTTCTTTTTCCCGCCAATTTCCATCTATCGGATACAATTAGATTTACCAAAAGAAATCAACAATTAACAGATAAACAATCAAAGTTACACTTGTTAATTTCAATTCTTCCTCTAATTGTTACTCACTGATTGATCTTAAATTGTTGTCAAATTATCCTCTTCTAACTAATTGTATCCATGGATAATTTATCCCTATGGTAATCCTTTTGAATCAGAAAGATGATCAATGTTGTAATACATTTAATTTTCATTTGTCAATCAAGTTAATCAAATACAATCAATAGGAAACTGTCAACAGTAACTCACCGGATTCCTGTTAAACTTAAATGATTTACTAATAGTAATTAACCAACAAAAACAACAACAAAACGTTGATTGTTGATTGTTGATGATGGGAAAAGATTATGATTTATTCAAGTACCAAGTCTATGGTTGACTGGAAACACTTTCTCACCTAATTGTTGATCCACCTTCATCATTGGGATTGTTTTTACAATTCAACAATCAACCAAACCCATTTCCGATTACCTGACCTGATAAACAATAAAATAACAATAACAACAAGGTAAGTAAAATGATTAATATATAAATGAAAAACAAATCAGGATAATCAGTGAAAAGCCAATAAGTGTATAAACCATATAAACATTACTATTAACATGTATTGAGAATCGTTGTAAACCTGAATCAATGAAAATATTAATACATTTGATTGTTGATTGATTCTGTTAAATGAATTTTACATTTTCTATTTTTACATTGATAACATTATTATATTACCATTTTCATGTTCATTTTGGTTTAATGAATGAAAGAAAATAATAGAAATCAATTGAAGAAAAACAATGATATTAATCATCAATGAGAATTGATAATAATATTTTTTTTTGTTTCTTTCCATCACCAGAAAGATACGTTAACATTTACAAGGTAATTTCCTGGGTGTAAACCAACAATTTATTAATTTAGTTGTTAATTTACACCTTGAATCCCTTTTGTCTTTTATTGTAATTGTTTCTACTAACAATTAGAAAATGATTATCACAATCAAATGAATATGATATGAGAAAATCACTAGTTAATTGTTGCTCTTATTTGCCGAAATTTTTTTCTATTAATATTTTATTATTATGTATTATTGATAACTCGTTCATAAATTGTTCCCATTCAAAGCTCATTCACAATTAACTCCCTGTAGATTGATATGTACGTGAACAATTAACTTGATTGATACCAATCTTAATCAAATTTTCCAATTGTTCTCATATTTATTTATTTATTATGTCGTCAAGTTTAGATTAACATGTAAACTTAAAGTAAATTGTTTTCTCAATTTTCATGGTTATCAAAATTAATTGTTGTCATTTAATTGTTATTATTATTATTATTGTTGTTGTTGTTGTTGATTTAGTTTTTATTACTCGCTTTCCATAGGCAGGTAATTGGCTATTGGATTTATATTAGATTATTATGATTTATATTACAGGTAGAAGGTCATCTTAGGATTATAATTGTTTATGATTAACAATTTAATTCCGCTGGTTCAATAACCTGTACTAACCTTTACTATGAGTTGGCAAAAATATTTACCAACAATTAAGGTAACGAAATTTAATCTTCACTACCTCAGGTAATTTACTTTTCATTTTTACCTAAATCACCGTTAATTGTTTATTATATATTCACAAGTGATTTAGTCTTAGACATTAACCATTGGCATTTAAATTGTAGACGATGATCATGTTAATTGTTACGATAATCGATATATTTTATTATTATTAATACATTTTGATCATATTCATTTGATTGTCGTTGACAATTAGCCTTTATATATATGAATAGATGGATAGATAATTATGTTAATTGGTCTAAATCATCACAATCAATGTGTGTCCATTTACATAAACATATTGTATTAATCTGGTTGTTAATTAACCAGATTAAATTTATCTAAAACTTTTCACCGCTGCTGTTTAATTAATTATTGGGTTGGACTTTTAATCAAATAAAAACAAAAGTTTTACTCTTAATTCATTGTTAACTTTATTAATTGTAGTTAAACGTTGACTATATTAATCTGATATATAAAGTAGATATAAGATTTCATCAATTGTTGAAGAGGAAAAGTAAAAAATCAATAACCATGAAGACAATAATTAAGCTAATCACTTTCATCGGATTATTATCAGGTAAGAATTTAAATTGTCTCTTAATTGTTGATAATTATCTTTTGTTGATTAAATTTAATATAAATTGATAATGTTTCGAATTGTTAGTTTGTTTTGGTCTTAGTTTACCTCGAGAGTTTCTCAATCGAATTTGTGAAACGGCTAAAACCGCCAAGAAATTTGGATTAAGCCGAGAAAGAGTATCCCAAATGGCGATTGCAGACTTCTCAGATTTCACTGGTAAAATTGGATTAAACTCTGGATTACAAAAAGGTATGACCTCAGTGGTAGTCGATGCTACAAACAATGGTGGTTTCCAAGGGCTTAATCAAATGAATGCTACAGTTTCAGCCGATACAAGAGCTATTCTTGGTATACTCACCTTTCTCTTGGAACTCTTTGAATCTGCTGGACTGAAAGGTGTGGTGGTACCTGAGATTACAGGAAATTTTCAATTTCCTGGAGGTTATCCTAACCTCTTTAAGCCAACTACATATCCACAAATATCTGAGACGTTAACCACCACCACCGGTCACCAAGTTTCATCGACTTTAGATCCAGTCTCATGTTCACAACTTGATTTCCCTGAAAAACTTGACACATCAAATAAAACCGATGTCCAACAAGCGAAAGCCCGATTGGCCTTAAGTGGTCTCAAAGTACAAGCAGAAAAGCTCAAGAAACTCGAAAATATATTTACCGATATTCAAGAGAAATTATTTTCTTAACATAATTAGCTAAATGTTTAATTCTGCGAAAAAAATAATAATGTTTCCCATATAATCCCGATAATCTACTAATTTATCATTATAATAACACAATTTATCTTTGAATGATCAAATAAATGAAAACTTAATTGAGGTAACGAAATTCAATCTCCATACACTAGTTGATTTACTTTCGCATCACAATCATCATTAATTGATTACTATTCAACTAATTCTGTTTTAATCTTATAAGATCAAAACAGAATTCCCAAAAATCCCAATAATTAAAATTATTGGGACTTAGATTGTGATGATCAATACAATAGCCTTAATTTAGCCTCCAAATTTAGTTATTTGATTGAGATATGATTTACCTAATGATGATTATGTTAATCATTAATTTGCCCATTCACTTAAACATATTTTGTTATAATTAATCAGATTAAGTGTATTCATTAGAACTGCTGTTTAATTAATTCTGGGAACAGATTAAAAATGATG
Organism: Panonychus citri; assembly: GCF_014898815.1. Lineage (NCBI taxonomy): Eukaryota > Metazoa > Arthropoda > Arachnida > Trombidiformes > Tetranychidae > Panonychus > Panonychus citri. The sequence goes on along the minus strand of NW_026515542.1, from coordinate 17,356 downwards.
AAACAAAAGTTTTACTTTTGATTCATTTAAAACTGTCTCTAATTGTTGTTAGTTTTGTCATTTATCAGATAAGTAGTGAACAATCAAGGTTGAAGACAATGATTAGACTAATCACTTTCTTTGGGTTATTATCCGGTGAGTAAATTGTTTCTTAATTGTTGATTTATTCAATGAATTGATTATGATTCGGACTTGTAGTTTGTTTTGCCCTTAGTTTACCTCGAGAGTTTCTTGGTCGAATATGTGAAATTGTTCAAAAAGCCGAGAGATTGGGATTAAGCCGAGAAACGGTAAATCAAATGGCGATTGAGGATTTTGAGCAATTCATTGGCTATGGATTAAGTTCTGAATTACAGAGAGATTCAAATACAAGAGATAATACAGACGATGGTGGTTGGCATGGCTTCCAACAGAAAGGTCTTGTCTTAGGATTACTCAGAATGATCCTTGATCTGTTCAGAGTTTTATTAATGGGCAATTTTAACAATTTGGTATTAATTCAAGAGAGTGTCCTATTCCCTAACCTCTTTAAGCCAGCCGAAGCATATCTTCAAATCTCTGAGATGTTAACCACCGCTGGTCAACAAGTTTCATCAGTTTTAGATTCGATCTCATGTTCACAATTTGATTTTCCTGAAAAAATTGATCCAACAAACGAAACTGATGTCCGACAAGCGATAATTCACCTGATCCAAAGTGGCCTTAAATTACAGGAAGAAAAGCTGAAACAGCTCGAAAATACATTTACCGATATCCAAGAGAAATTGTTTCCGCAACAAATTAAGACAACACAAAAATAAATGTTCTGCGGAATTATAATTAACTGATTATTAGGATCTGTAATAACACAAATCAAATCTTTAAAAGACCCAATAAATAGATGAAAATCTAATTACTAAGTTTCCGATCCACAATTTAAATTCTGATTAAAATTAATATTAATTTTCTCATAGAAATCAACACTTCAATTTCTTTGATTATCGATTTCATTTAAATCTGGTAGTAATTATCGTGTCCTAATTAGTACTAGTTACTAGATAATTTTGATCAAGATTAGAATAGAATTCATTGTCAATCATATCAAATGTTTTCTGACCTTTTCTTTTGACGTGGACTGTAAATTAACAATCAGTTAATTGCCGAGAAATCAAACTAATCAGATTATAATACAAATGAATTATTAATTAACAAGCGAGACGTGCGATCTAAAGATCGAGATTAATTAGGATTTTCTCGGGCCTTCTTTCAAATTAACCTCTTTACGCAGTTTAATTAATTCATTTCGTCTGAATTTCTCATGAATGGGTGCTAAGATCTTGTTCTGAAAATTGTGCTTAGTCTTTAATGTATTAATAAGTAATTAAAAGTTTCTGTTAAAAAGTGACAATTTAAATGAACAAAAAGTTTCAACAATTATCCAGAAAATTCAATAGTAATTGATTAATGTATATGGTAACAGTTATGTTAATTGTTATTTTAATTATATAATCAACTGTCCATTTACATAAACAGTGTTCAACACACATGTTGAAATGGTTGAGGTATTAATTAATTGTTAATCAACCAGATTAATGTTCTGGATTAGGGTAATTGTATAATTAGCATTTGGCTTTGACTTTTGATCAAATAAAACAAAAGTTTAATATTTAATCATTGTTAATTTGATAAATTGTTGTTGTAACATCAACAACGGTTACTATTAAGAACAATTAATAAAGTAAAATTATCCATATTTATATATTGTTTAAAGTAACGAAAACATTATTCATAATGAAGACAATAATTAAACTAATTGCTTTCGCTGGATTACTATCAGGTATGTAAAAGTAAATTAATTTAACGAAAAGTTTTTGGTGCTTCATTTTTAATTTTAACTTGATAATTTAATTTCGTTAACAGTTTGCTTGGGAGCAGTTTCCTTTCCGAAATCATTTCTAATCCGATTATGTGAAACTGCTCAAGAAGCTCGTAAATTGGGCTATGGTCAAGATCAAGTTCATCAAAAACTTATGAACGATGTAAAAGTTTTCCTTAAAACGAGATACGGTTTTCGAGGTGATATGCCAGATAGTACCTCTGTCATGATGAGTGCCACTAACAATGGGGTCGTTCAAATTGTTAACGTCATGAATATGCAAGCAATGGTAACTGCTTCCGCTGGTTTTATGAGTCCGTTTCAATCAATGCTCGATAATCTTACCGGTGCTAATTCTACAAGTCCAAAGCCATTAGAAAGTTCATCGCTTATTCCAACTCTTCCTGATAACGTTTTCGATGGACTTACACCTTCATTGGTTAATTCAACTTTCCCAAGTTTCCTACCAAATAATTTCTTTGATAAACCTTCAAATGCCAAACCACAAGGATCTACAACAACCACAACCACCACCACAACAACAGCAGAAACTTTAATCGTTTCTGAATCTCAACCAGAAACTGAACCAGAAACTGAACCAGAAACTGAACCAGAAACTGAACCAGAAACTGAACCAGAAGCTGAATCAGTTACTGAACCAGAATGGGAATCAACAACTGAATTTATCTCAATCCCTGAATCATCTTCAGAAACTTCAGAATATTGTTCACAAATTGATTATCCTGGGGAGTTGGACATTAATGATACAACTGAAGTTAAAAAAGCTTACCTTAGAATTATAATTAGCAGAATTAAATTAAACGAAAAACAGGTTAAATCCTTTGAGAAAAAATTTCAAGATTATCTAGCTAACTCAATTAACTAATTGTAATAGCGTTTACAATTAGTTAATTGTTTACCTAAATACAGCAAACATCCAAGAAAAACATTTAACAAAAAAAACAGATACAATAAAAAAATACAGTTGAAAAAGTGAAGAAAAAAACAAAATTAAATCTTAATTGTGATTTATTTCATTATAATGATCATGTTATTCAAAAATGTTACAATCAAATTTAATCCAATTGATTGACAGTAATTGACAATTTTCTCGTGTTTATCAACAATCAACAATAAATATCATCTTACAACAAACAAACAGCATGAAGTTTGACATTAAATCATTTGGTTAACAATAACAATCAAGGATTATCAAGATTATCTTGATTAGTGTTTATTTTCACTGATCATGTAAAAAGTATTAAAACAATAATAGTAATAAATGTGTAACAATTTAACCTAATTTCTTGTCTAATCTAATATGTTTTCTTGTTATTTTTAAATTGTCACAATTTAAGGTTAACATTATTGGTTAGTTAAGACAAAATTATGATTACTTTCAAATCAGCTTTCAAATGATGATGATGATGATGATGATAATATGAAATCAACGATTAACAATCAACAAGTTTAATATGTAATAGAAAAAGTAAATTTAATCTTGATGATTGATTTAGATTAATGATTTAGTCTAAAGAGAGTCATTCATTAATCTTTGGGTAATCATCATAATCTTAATTATCTTGTCAAATATAAAAAAAATCCCCGTTTAATCCCAATGTCTTGTTTTAAATCCATAATCAACAATCAGATGATTAAGTTAATTGATTGTCATTAGTTGATAATTTGATTGTTACTTTTGTTGACCTTTTCCTTTGAGGTTTGGTTTCTTTGATTGTTTCATCATTTTTACAATCAAATTAATTGTAATAAGTCAAATGTTTCTAATGTATTGAAAGTGATCTCGTTGTTTTTGTCATACTCGTAGTCTTAATGATTAATTATTGATTGTCCACTTTGCAAGTTAATTTGTACACTCCATTGACTTTTCTGTTATTATTAGTATTATCTGTCATATCATTAGAACCAATTAGTTGACAATATAATTGACTTATGTATTGATCCAGTTGAGACCAATAATTAGGATCATCGGATGAAAATAAATCAGTCAAGTTAATTGTTATACTGTTAACTCCGGACCTTTTACCAAATTGTTGACATTTCCTAACCAATTGAGGCCAAATAAAAGTACAATCTAAATGATAATAATAACGGAGAGAAATAAATTATCATCATTAGTAAATTATTGTTAAAGGAAAATAGATTTTTGCTTTCTAATTTGTAATATTTAAAAACTATTCTATTGTTACAATCAATAATCTATCATTTGAAGGGATGTTTAAGTAATAATAACAAGATACTTTTCTACTGAGGGTGTAAAAAAAGTGTCTCTCTCACGATCTCTTCCTCTTCAACAAACCGGAAAGGGACATTATTTGTATTTGTACGTAGTAAATTTGGAAGAGAAAAGGAAGATAAAGATATGTGTATACGTCTCTGAGAGAGAGAGAGAGAGAGAGAGAGAGAGAGAGAGAGAGAGAGAGAGAGAGAGAGAGAGAGAGACTGAGGATCGATTGATGAGGATGATGGAAGAAAAAGATGCAAAGGAAAGAAAGAGAAAATCAACTAACAAGTAAGAGTAATTTCCGGTGATGGTAGAGATGATAAGAAGTAATAAACAGCAACAATCAAGTAAAAGCGAAAGGAGATGATGAAGATAAAGAGGGAATAGACTAATTATCATTACTGCTATTAAATGGTTATAATCATTTGAATTATTATCAACCTCCATGACTTGTATTCTGTATATAATATATTCTGAATCAGGATTCGTTGAAAATGCAATATAACGTCTCTCTCAAATCTATTTATCTCTCTCTCTCTCTCTCTCTCTCTCTCTCTCTCTCATTTGATGATATACGTTTTCCAGGTCAAAAGCCGATCCAATCATTGAATCTAACCAGACGTTTGAATTTAATTATCACAATCATCTAAATACAACTCAGCTTTTTTTTACTAACTGTTGCTACTTTTTCATCATAGTCATCATCAGTTATCAGTATTGTAGTTATTATGATTATCATCATCATTAGTCAATCCTTAATTAAACATTAATGTCGGTTTGTGTTACCATTAAAGTTGATTGGGAAAAAAACAAGCAACAAGAAAAGTCTGTGGTAACAACAGAAAAAAAAAGATTCTGTTTGATTGAGAAAAATAATAAAGAATTAATTTTGGTGATAATGATTAAATAAACAAAGCTGTTGATGGTTCTCTCATATATATTAATTAATATAAACTAATCAATGTTGATTTGGTTAAGGTGATAAAAGATGCGAGTTTAAATTGTGTATATAACAGAAAGTGTCATTAATTCATCATGAATGAAAGTCATTATGAGTATGCTAGTGAGAGAGAGAGTTGGTTAATTAGTCAAGAATTTGTTGATTGTTATCATAATCACACAAAGAAATATGTTTAATAAAAGCGAGTTTACTTAAGGCTAAATAAGTGTATAAATATTACCTTGAGTTAATGAACAAGAGATGAGGGTGAGAAAGTTGATTGAGATCTCCCTTGAATTAGTAATATAATCCAATAATTGAATCATTAATTGATTTGAAAGATCAATGTGATGATGTGGTTGTTGTTGATGATGATGAGAACTGGGATGCTCTTGATGGTAACGATGATTAGTTTGTTGATTGTCCGGGTCAGATGAACGGTAGACAAGGAAAACTTTGTTAATTTTGTAACTTTTTGAAATTTCTTTCAACACTTGTTGATATTTGATTGTGTCTCTTTTATCAATTGATTTACCGTTCATGGAAATATCAATAAATGAACAACCCAGTAATCCAAGTTGATTGATAATATATGGATGATAATGTGATGCTGATGGTTTATTATTATTATTATTGTTATTATTTGATGATGGCGGTGTCGGTGTCAATGGTTGATGGTTTGTTGATGAAATTGGTGTTAATGGAAATGAAGATAAACTTGTTGATGAATTGGAGGATGAAGATAATAATAATAATGGTGAAGATGATTGTTCCTTATTATTACCAAATGATGATGATGATGATGGAAAAGACATCATCATATCTTTGGATGATTGATTAATAGGAATAAGAATAAAATTGCAAATTGAATCATATCGACGGGATTTCTCAATAATTTCAAGTTCTAAATCACCTGGTTGACCAATGATCAAATTAACCAAAGGTAACTGATTGTTTGATCGAGTTGATTGTTGTTTGCATTTTGTTTTAGGTTCAATTTTTATGATTTCAGGTGAATCAACACCAATCAATGGGCAAATGATTCCACTGTTTATTTGGTTGGCCATTAAATCAGCTAAACGGTGATGAGGATGATTACCTGTGGTTCCTGTTTTATTTGGTCCAATTGATTGGAAAACTCCTTCCGGTGTAGCACCATAATAGGTTATATTTTGTAGGAAAATGGCCAATCCCAGGTCATCGTCAATCGACATGGGAAACTTGTTAAGGTCAACGCACCTTCCGCCAATCGATAAACATTTCAACAAAAACTCTTGATTACCTTTGACCTGATCGTAACTATTAACATCTCTATTGGTTATATTATTATTACTGTTAGTGTTAATAACTAAATCACATCCGTAACCATTAGTTAAAATTTTAATTGTTTGCTCAATTTCTTGGCCGTTTATTGTAATTAGAAACTGTTTATCAACCAGTGAGGGAAAACGTTTTACCAGGTTAACCTTTTCCTCCTCCGTTTCCACCGACAGGTAAATGGTGCAATTAAATGATAAACAAATTGTTATAATAGCCCAACCAACCGATGTATGACCGTTAACAATTAAAACATTTTCACCACGTGCTAGACGACCAACAATGATTAGACCATAATAAGCCAATGAATAAGGTATTGGTATTGTTGCTGCTTCCTCGAGTGACCATTGAATTTGATTGTAAGACCAACGGTGGACAATTAGATAATCATCTGTGATTTCATCATATTTAATTATTCCAATTTCACCAATTTCATCTTGTAAACCTTTCCGTGAATAACCAATTAGTGAACCACAATAATTAAGTTGATTACAACAAATAACAATTGAAGTATCATAATCATTTGGTGACAATAGTTTAATCAAAGTCTCATCGTCAATACGAGTCAAGTTACTTGCTCCTATTGTTGATTGTAACAATTTAGATGATGGTACTGATGATGATGTTGTGTTGTTGATGATGATGATGATGATGATGATGATGATGATAAGTTGATTGGTAAATAATGGTAACTTCCTTGAACACCATCACTTAAAACAGTATAAGTTAAACCAATTGGTATAAATTGATTGAAACAATTTTCATCATTTGTCTCATTAATTAACCATTTCAATGGTATTGTTTGATTATCAATCTTTAATCTATCAATTAAACCAATAGATGAGGATAAATTGTCAACCAATAAGCAATTTAGATTATTTGATTCATTTGAAAATGAAGGTAATTTAAATGATGAATTAACTTTATGAACATTGATCAAGTTTTCATCAATTGACCAACGAATCAGATGAATGAAACATTGATCAGATTGTGAGGAAAATACAAAAATTAATCCATTTGATTTGAGATAATTAACTAACTCATTATTGTTTTCACCGTAATCAGAATTGATTGTTGTTGTTGATTGACGAACGATAATAAAATCAAAAGTTGATTTTGTCATCAAACTAATTGATTCACTAATAGAATCAATTAAACTGGTTGAATTATCTGTTTCAATAATCAACAAACGGTTACTTATCATCTCATTTAAATCATTTCCTTTTCCGTCTAATTGTGTTTTCTTATTGGTAAACTGATTAAGTGAATCAAATTTAATCCAATTACATTGTGATGATCGTCGTTTTTGTAATTCATCTCTAATTAACTGTCCAAGTGAATTTTCATCATTTCTTTTGGTATCATTACGATTGTCCTTATTTAGAGTTGCAGTTATCAATGTTATTGGTGATTCGTTTTGCTGTTGTTGATTACAATCAGTAAATTCAATCAAATGATCAACTATAATTGTGATACATGTTTCCAATGGATGATAAACTTTCTGGTTAAATGTTGGTATAAATTGTTCAATTCTCGCTTCCATTGGATTTAATTTACATGGTAATTGTGATTGGAATGATCCAAATTGTATTCCTCTGATATAAATTGATTCTGATCTAATTATCTTTGAATATTTATCATAGGTGATGGTGACAGTTGATTCTTGCGATAATTGTCCAGGAATACAATGGATTTCGTCCAAACGAATTGGTATATTGTCCATTTTTCTGGTGATTGAACTTGAATTTTCCTGATTGTTGAAAAAACTGGTAAATTGTAACATGGATTCAAACCTTATAATCCAATCTTGATTGTTACTCATAATTCCTGTGTTTGTTTTATCATTTACCTGGATTACATTTCTTAAATTACCTTGATAGTGAAGACCATTACGTGATAAAATACCATAGAAAATGTTGGACTCAATACAATTGGAATCACCATATTGACCATTATCATCGTGATTTTGATCAGCAATCATTTCATCGCCATTGGAATCATTTAAATCGGATACAAGCCCTGTCATGATTACTAAATTATCGGAATAAGTTTCTATGGTAAACTTATATTTGCCTTGATTGGTTGGAAGAAATTTAATCAGAAACGATAATTTCTGATCATCAAACAATGAAAGTCGATGTAATTTAATACGCTCCAAACAAACAGCTAAATCATTGGTACTGTGAGCTGTTAATGAAGCAAATTTAGACCAAAGCAAATGAATTAAACCAGAAATTGGAATCACTTGGTAACCATTATAATGGAAAAACCCAAGATATTGTTTATCACTTTCATTAATGTTGATGGTAAATTTTTCCTGAGCTGAGCTGTTGGAATTGAAATATTCGGGAAATCGACGAACCAAATGACCATTTGAATGGTCAAGTTTGATTAAAGGTGAAAGGAAAGGTGTATCAACTGGAGATGGACCAATCAATTTATGGGAATAAATTGATTCCAAATTGATTGGACAACCATTCATGTAAAGATTTCCCAATGAAGTTAAAAAGCTACCAGGAAGCTCTGGATAATGACGATGATTGTTTTGATTGTTATGGTCATCTATCTGGATCAATTGTTGATTACCAACTTTAAAGGGAACCTCAACAATCAATGATTCAGTTAGATTACATTTTAACAAGGATGTTAAAAATTTTCTCGGTGCTATTTCAATACAAATCGCATTTTTTGGTATCGATTTACAAGCCTTTTCAAATTGAACTGTATTCGCAATTATTTCAACGCAAAGTTTTTGAATATTAAGTGATTTGTCGCTATTCATACTTGAATCATGAGATATTATCCATTTATCACTTGGTTTACGATAAACATTTGAAAAATGGGTCAACTTGCAGCGGAAAAGTTCAATAATCTTACCCAATGCTTGAGTATGGAAGGCAAATCCACAGGAATCAATGATCCGATTGAAAATATTCTGAACCTTTAGATGATTCGAAAACTGGACAATATCTTCAGTGAATCCAGCGAGTGTGATATTATCTCGAGTATTGAAACATGCTGGATACAGATTGTTGGGTATTAGTGGTAATAATTCATCCCAGGTCAATGCAACTGAGATCATTGAGTAGCTTTTAAATGTTTGCGATTCAGCGATAATCGAGGAGATTATTTGAACAACCGAATAGCAAATGTCCAGAACTTCAGCTTTGGATAAAACACCATCGGCATAAGCACAAAAATATTCACCAAACGAATGACCAACAATAATGTCCGGTACAATTCCAAGTGATTTAAGAGTATCAACCACAGCAATTTGAAATATTCCCAGAGTGAAAATTTTCCAATGAGATTGTCGAGCATTTGAGATCATTTCTCGAACATTTTTACTTCCATCTGAATCAACAAGTGACAATGAATCTTCAATTGATTCTCTAAAAGGTTTCAATCCCATGAAAGGTTGAATCATATTATCGATTTGACAACCAGCACCAGGGAATGCGAAGCAGATTGGAAATTTCGTTGAACTGGAAGGCAACTCATGTGGGGAAGAGATTTTCAGTCCTTTTCGAGGACAAGAGATTATGTAACTTCGATGGTTCATCTTTCTTTCTTGATTCGCTGTGGTTGACATAAAGTACGAATAACGGTTCACTAGATGAACGAAATGAGGTGTTATTGATTCGGGTTTCATCTCAACGATTCCATTCATCATGGATTGGAGGGAGATTGTGGTTCGACCACAGCATAAGATTAAAACGGCTTCCTCTCTGGACGATGACGATACTTTATCCTGGACATTTTGAATTGACCGTCCAAGAACAATGTGACAATTAGCACCACCGAATCCGAAATTATTGATCGGTATATATTGACCTTTGAATGGTGTTTCTTTTAAAACTGGAGCGACAAAACCTTTCTCCAATTCTGTTATGTGGGTTGAAGGTTTTTCGTAATGAAGATTTGCTGGAATAGAATTTAATTTAAAAATGATTAAACATTTAATCAGTGAAGATAAACCAGAACCCGCTTCTGAATGACCAAGGTTACTTTAACCGAACCCAAAAGTAAAGGTAACTTTGATCGGCCATTACCCATAACTGACCAGAGAGCTTTAATTTCAACCATGTCACCAACTTCGGTACCCGTTCCATGGCATTCAAAGTATTCCAATTTTGTCGGATCAATGGAACTTTCTTTATAACATTTACTTATTAGGGAAGCCTGAGATTGCCATGATGGATAAGTGATTCCCTGAGGCTTATAACCATCACAATTGATTACTGAGTTAATTAACTGACCATGGGATCTTTGAGCAGTACAAGATTTTTCGAGAATTATAGTTGCCACGGTTTCACTTCGTCCATATCCCGATGCATTTGCGTCAAGAAATTTACACTGACCCATTTGTGAAGTTAAACCAAGTCTATGGTAAGATAAAGCGATCGCTGGAGTCCACATAATATTGGCACAAGAAACGATCGCCAGGTCAATATGACCACAAGTTAAATGGAGAAATGCTTGAGCTAAAGCGGTGAAACTTGAGGAACAAGCAGTTTCGTACAGAAAAGCACCATTCTTAATGTTGAATATGTGGGCAATCAAACGCTCTTGTGTCTGTAGATTAGTTGATTTCCCTTCAAATTCAACTGAATAACGATTCATTTCGTTATTTGTTTGTCCATGGAACAATCCAACCTTCCTTTTATCAAGATTCCATGGGTCCAATCCTGTAAAATGAATTAGATTAAGAAATAATCAAGTTAATCTAGTTTGCAAAAAAAACTACACCAAACTTTGATCAATGAAATTATGCTAATAATCAATAAAATGGAAAAGTTAATTGTTGTTGACTTCCTTGTGTTTGAAATCTCTATGTCATTCTGATAACCAAAGTTTAACAATTAACTGAGCATTTTTTCATACCATTAAGTTAAGAATTTGTATTATAACAATTAACTTTAATTACCTGCATCACAAAGGGCTTCGAATGTAGTTTCAATGGTACATCTTGTCGAGGGATCAATTAAATCCGCTTCTTCATCAGTTAATCCAAAAAACGAAGCATCAAAATTTTGTAAATCCAATAGAGCTCCACTTTTTGATGGTAAACCATAAATTCCTGGAAAGTTAATCAACCAATCAAATGAAAATTAATCACAATTAACTTGAGAATAATAATGATTATCGTTCTTACCCTTTGGCCATCTTTCTTCATTATCGTAGGTCATATCAACGCCTTTGTAAAGTTTATCCTTTAGTTGATTAACATTAGCACAATTTGAGAATCGCCCAGAGACTCGGAGATGATAATTTCTGGTCGTTCATTCATTATTAATGAATAACAATTAATAATAACAATTAACTACTAATAACACAGAGTAATTCAATCTCAAACAGAGATAGAGGAGATGACAATTAACCACGAAAATAATATAATACAGAAAATATTAATAAACAAAAGAAAACAAATTGTTAACACCAAACGAAAGATGATCTTGATTGGAAATAAACATTAACCACAATCAAATAGATCAGATTAATTAACTTCTATATTTCCTCTAATTATAAATCGAGAGTAAAATTTATCCTCCACCAGAATTCACAGATTCACATGTACACGTTCACGATTTATATATATATATATATATATATATATATCCTCACAAGGAAAGGCGAAAATTAGAAATAAATTGTTGATCAACAATTAAAACCCGAGTTAGAAAGGTGATTGAAATTATCTAAATTAAAATTAATTGTAAAGTCTTTTCGTTTTATATAACAACAAGAACGAGAAAAAAACAAGCTAACCCACCAGAGGGCAAAACGGGAAACTTTTTCTTGTTTACAACCCTTTAATTGGCTGTTTATTTCATCAACAATTAACTTAATCGTGAATCAATTTGATCTCATGTGAATCAATACTATGACACACTATGTTTTCAAATTGAATTGTATTTAATCAAATTGTTAGACAAAAAAAAATACACTTCCATAAACACGAGCTGTATGTTCAATCATTGTACTTGTCAAGGTTTTATTTGGATTCTATTAAAAACTAAAACAAAACAAAAAGTGATTAATTTTAATTCTGACACATTGTTGATTGGATTGACTGACAATTTAAAACGGTAATGATACGTTGTTGACGATGATTAACCAGAATTGTTGACAGTTATATTTGCATAGCTTGGCTTGATTATCGGCGATAAATTGATCCCATGGCAGATTAAACTTTGAAGAAATGCTGAAGAATCATAAGTTATCCCGATTCCCTTTCCTGAGGTCAAATTAACTTTCTCGGGAAATTCAATGATTGAACAGAAAGATGGACATTCGTTTGACAATTTGTTGGTTTGATTATTTTCAATTGCCTGTCGTCGATTTGTGGACATGATGAAATTCAATAGATCGGAAAATATCATATTGATAAATCCAGTCATCGTTATCGCTTTTAGATTAACATCAGGATTCTCACGTTTAATTAATTGTTCCAATTCACTGATCAATTGTGAATTAATTTCCGTCTCGTTAAGACCCATTGAGGATAATTTTTCCGCTCGAAAGCAAAAATCTTGTAACGTAATTCCCTTAATTGTTACAATAGGTGAAACTTGAGAGACTGGATTACCTGTTGATTTAAATGTTTAATTAAATTGTTAATTGTTGATATTTTATTTATTGTTATCGATTAATTGATTTTACCTTTAATTGTTACGATAATATTGATGAAAATCATCAGAGAAATTGAAAACATTGATGAATCCATTTTTTTTTTCACTCGCTGATTATTACGTTCAAACTAAATCTAAATTGTAATTAAAGTTTCGTTACAATCAAAATATTAACAAAACTTGTGCAATTATCAAGTTAATTGTGTTAACATAATTAAATACATTATTAATAATTCACAATTAATTAATGCTAAAAACAATACAACTTGTTTAACTTTCCATATGTGAAAATCATGAATAGCAATTTATTATTTTCATTAAGGTTAATCAACTCAATCCTAAAGGTGATTTTAATTGTAATCAGGGTTAATCAACAATTGATACTGACGATTTTTCAACAATTATTGTGAATGATTAAAAATTCATTGACTACTTTAGTTAATCATTCAAAGGTCTAGTCACAATTTACTTCCTGTAAACTATTGATTCAACTGATTAAAGTCTAGTTGAATCATTGATAAAATATCTCAATGATGATTAAACAACAAAGTTAATCTAATCATTACAATCAAAAACCACAATTAACAAAACCGGACAATTAATTACAATTAACAAAAATCATAATCATGGCGATAGATTATCCCAATAATAATCATCGCTAGGATTTGAAAGGTACAAAATCAACTTATAAATATTGATAACGATGATGTAAATTCATTTCTCAGTAATTAATTATAATTTTATCATAATCAAATTTAAATGTTAAGCAAATACACAAAAGTTAAACTGTCAACAACTAATTGCGATTAACAATTGACAACGATTAATCTGTGGTCCAATTTTACAATCCAAATTAAGTTAACTAAATTGGTTGATATATAAATAGATTCACTTGTATTGAGCAGGATTTTATTTTGAAACAGTATCAACTTGAATACCTTTAATTGTTAATCATGAATTCACTAATCTTTACCCTGGTAATCGTTATTATCGGTTCCATTGACTGTGAGTATGATCATTGGTTGGATTTTAGTCTTGATTAATTGATTGTTATTATTGATTTTCTTTTAGACACTGTTGGTGGACCAATAACATTTGTTATTTCTGGAGCTGAAATGAATGAAGTTTGTAACTTAGCCCAAAATTTGACAGTCAATGGATTATCTCGAGATGATATTTCCAAAACTTTGGATCGTCAGTTACATAAGATATTGGGATTAACTGGATCTTTGAAGAAATTTCCAATCGTCCGTTACACAGGTCGAATCAAGTCACATCCGATGCTTCGTTATAAACGAGGTGATGAAACTTACATTGGATCAGGTACACATTCAGGGGAAGGTAATACCGATGCAGAAGATGCATCGGCTGGAGCAGTTACACAAACTGGAACATTTAATTTCAACGTTTCTGATTTGATCTACATTGTAATCGATGCCTTGAGTTTAAAGGCCAAGAAACGATGTCTTCCCAGTCAATCACTTTGCTCTTCAATTGTTTTACCTGAGACAATTGATCTACTTGATCAAGAACAAATTTTATCAATTATCGATCAGTTCGTTCAATTACAGAACTCATTAATCAATTGTGATTCATCGTAATTATTTACTGTCTCAATAAGGGAGAGTAACAAGATTACGAAATAAAAATTGAAAATTGTATTAATAAATTTGTCTTAATAGGTTAATCCAGTATTTAAATTAAACTTTAATTTAATCAGTTATATATTTTAACATATTATCCAATAATAATCATCGATAGGATTTGAAAGGTACAAAATCAACTTATAAATATTGATAACATTTATGTAAATACATTTCTCAATCATTAATTATACTTTTATCATAATCAAATTTAAATGTTAAGCAAATACACAAATGTTAAACTGCCTACAACTAATTACGATTAACAATTAACAACGATTAATCTGTGGTCTAATTTTACCATCCAGATTAAGTTAACTAAATTGATTGATATATAAATAGATTCACTTGCATTGAGAATGATTTTATTTTGAAACAGTATCAACTTGAATACCTCTTTAATTGTTAATCATGAATTCACTCATATTTACCCTGGTAATTTTTATTATCGGTTCTATTGACTGTGAGTATAATAATTGGTTGGATTTTAGTCTTGATTAATTGATTGTTTTTATTGATTGTTTTTAGACTCTGTTGGTGGACCCGTTTCATTGGTAATCTCTGGATCTAAATTGAATGAAGTTTGTACATTGGCTCAAAACTTGACAGCTGATGGTGCAAATCGAGACGATATCGCCAAAATTATAGATGCTCAACTACACCAGATATTGGGACTTACTGGACTCTTGAGGAAAACACCAATCGTCCGTTATGTGCGCCTAAATAAATCCAACCCAATGGCTCGTTATGGTAAACGATCCTTACGACGTGGTCCATACATGGGATCAATACACATTCAGGTGAACGTAATGATGCTTCACCTGCAGATACTGATGGAACTACACAAACTGGAACATTTAACGTGAACATTTCTGACTTTATTTACCTGTTGATCAATGCCTTTAGCAGAAAGTTAAAGGCTCGTTGTCTTCCCAGTCAATCACTTTGCTCTGCAATCGTTTTACCTGAAAAAGTTGATCTTCTCGACCAGCAACAAATGGTATCAATTATCGATCAGCTTTTCCAATTACAAGGCTCACTAATCGATTGTGATTCTTCATAAATTGTAATCTTTTTGCAACAGCAAAACTAATTGACAAATAAAATGGATTAACTTATTAATAGTTGAAGCGAAAATTAATCATCTAATCTTGATGAAATATTTTATCAATTGTTAAAAGAAAAACTTATTGATTGACTCTTCATCTTTTTATTTATTAATAATTCATCGAAGGATAAACCAATAGATTATCAGGTTTGTATTTTTCTGAAGGGTTGGACATTTACCTGATTGTGTTTTGTTGCGAAAATAGTTTTTCTTGAATAGTGGTGACTGTATTTTCGAGCTGTTTCAGCTTTTCTCCTTGTAATTTAAGGCCACTTTGGATCAGTTGAGTTATCGCTTGTCGGACATCAGTTTCGTTTGTTGGATCAATTTTTTCAGGGAAATCAAATTGTGAACATGAGATTGGATCTAAAGCTGATGTATTATTAACAATTTGTAGTCCAGCATTGGTCAAGATATCATAGATATTTGGTTTGAAGAGATTAGGATAACCTTCAGGAAATTGATCATTTTCCGAAATCGAGGTGATCCCCTCTTTGGCATTTAACAATATCGAGAGCAACAGTTGAATAATAGGTAAAACTATGGATGAAACTATGGGTAAAAGTAAGGGTAAAAGAGGTCCAAGTAAACTCATAATAAGATCAACTAATAGACGGTTTTCATTGTTTGTAAAGGGAATCAATGAGTTTCTTTGTAATCCAAAGGTTAATCCAAATTTATTAGTGAAATCCTCTAAATCATTAAACACCAATTGGTTGATCTTTTCAGGACTTAATCCCAATTCCTTGGCAGTTTGAGTAGTTTCACATACTCGATGCAAAAACTGTCGAGGTAAACTTAGTCCAAAACAAACTGTAAATACGAAACACAATCGATTGAAAAAAAGAAAAGATAATTACGATCAATTTAAATGATTACCTGATAATAGTCCGAAGAAAGTGATTAATTTAATTATTGTCTTCATAGTGTAACTTGCTCGTAACTTCAATAACTACAAACGTTGATTTTTTTACTCTTTATCTGATTTATTTCGTATATCACAATTAGTTAAATCTAACAATGAATTAAATGTAAAATTTAGTGTTTTTATTTGATTAAAAGTTTAAGCCAACCAATTAAACAGCGGTTTTAATGAACCTTTAATCTGGTAAATTAACAACACAAATTCATTTCATATTCATTTCATTCACATACAGGGTAGAAAAATGAAAGTGCTAGTAGAGACTAATTAACTCTAATCGTTTCTTAATTAATTGGGCAACAAATCAACTGGTGTTTAAGCCACAGGAAAAAAAGGCAAATTCATTTTATTTTACACCCTGTATTCGAATGAGAAACTCTCGTTGATTTACAAATCAAGTTGTAAATTCGCAAGATGATTTGATTTACATAAAAAAAAGAAAAGTTAATTATGAGAAATGAAGAGACAATTTAAATTGTTTATGATAATAATAATCAGATGAAAGTGATAATCGTCTTGATGATTTAATTTTCTTTGTCTAGTGTAATCAAATACAAACCATAATTTGACTAATTAATATGACAGACATCTCGACATGTGTGTTGAACACTGTTTATGTAAATGGACAATTGATAATTGTGTATAATTAAAATCACAATTAACATAACTAGTACCATAATACATTAATCAATTA